>NW_022631036.1:0-461835 GCF_010015895.1 Lontra canadensis
TTTTTTTTTTTTTTCCCCCTGAAGTCTTATGGTTTAATCATGGAAATATCTACATGGTGCACATTCACAGCACTTACTTTGAAATATATCAAGATTATAAAAACATTTTTTAAAATCTTTTGGAGTGGGATGGGAGAAAAATTCAGTGGTAAGCTCATATAAAAATGGGTTGGGGTGCCTGGGTGGCTAACTCATTAAGCGCCTGCCTTTGGCTCAGGTCATGATCCCCAGGGTCCTGGGATTGAGCCCCGCATCGGGCTCTCTGCTCAGTGGAAAGCCTGCATCTGTCTCCCTCTCCCACTCCCCATGTTTGTGTTCCTTCTCTTGCTGTGCTTCTCTTTGTCAAATAAACAAAAAAATCTTAAAAAGTGGGTTGAATTTAGTTAAGTATGTACTTTCTGATAGGAGATTTACTCTAATATCCTATTAATGATCCATAAGAACTGGACATTGGATTTTATCTGCTCTTAGCAATTATTAAGCTTCTTAAAAATAGGGGACAGTAGGGGGCACCTGGGTGGCTAAGTGGGTTAAAGCCTCTGCCTTCCGTTGAGGTCATGATCTCAGGGTCCTGGGATCGAGCCCCGCATCGGGCTCTCTGCTCAGCAGGGGAGCCTGCTTCCTCCTCTCTCTCTCTGCCTGCCTCTCTGCCTACTTGTGATCTCTGTCTGTCAAATAAATAAATAAACAAAATCTTAAAAAAAAATAGGGGACACTAGGGATGTCTTGGTGCCTCAGTGGGATATGGGTTAAGTGTCTGCCTTCAGCTCAGATCATGATCCCGGGGTCCTGGGATAAAGCCCCACATTGGGCTCCTCATTGGTGGGGAGCCTGCTTCTCCCTCTCCCCCTGCCTGCTGCTAAACCCTGCTTGTGTGTGCATGCACGTGTGCACTCTCGCTCGCTCTCTCTCTCTCAAATAAGGAACAGTATGTAAATTTTACTAAAATTCTCATAGTACTAAAAAAGTATGAGCTGTTCCTTGGATATATTAATGTATGGTTTGCTGTCATGTTTTGTACCCCATTTTTTTTTCTTTTAATCAACAAATAACTGATTGCAACTAGTGTTAAATAAGTTAGTCACTAAAAAATAATATAGGCACTAAAAAGAATATCTTTTAAAATTCAGTTTCTTGGGGGTACCTGGGTGGCTTGTTGTTAAGCGTCTGCCTTTGGCTCAGGTCATGATCCCAATGTCCTAGAATCAAGCCCTGTGTAGGGCTCCCTGTTCAGCGGGAATCCTGCTTCTCCCTCTCCCACTCTCCCTGCTTGTGTTCCCTCTCTCGCAGTGTGTCTCTCTGTCAAATAAATAAATCTTAAAAAAAATAAAAAGTAGGGATTCTTGGGTGGCTCAGGGGGTTAAGCCTCTGCCTTCAGCTTAGGTCATGATCTCAGGGTCCTGGGATCCAGCCCTGCATCGGGCTCTCTGCTCAGCAGGGAGCCTATTTCCCCTTCTCCCTCTGCCTGCTGTTCTACTTGTGATCTCTCTCTCTCTGTTAAATAAATAAATAAAATCTTAAAAAAAAATAAAATTCAATTTCTTTTTTTTTTTTTTTTTTTAAGATTTCTTTCCTTATTCATTTGACAGAGAGCACAAGCAAGGGGAGTGGCAGGCAGAGGGAGAAGGAGAGGCAGACTCCCCAATGAGCAGGGAGCCCAATGTGGGGCTTGATCCCAGGACGCTGGGATCAGGACCTGAGCCAAAGGCAGATGCTTAACTGACTGAGCCACCCAGATGCTCCCCCACCACTTTTTTTGGTTTTATTTATTTGTTAGAGCATGTGTGCACACATAAGCTTGGGGGGGGGGCAGTGGGCAGAAGGAGAAGCAAGCTCCCCACTGAGCAAGGAGCCTGACATGGGACTCTATCCCAGGACCCTGGGTTCATGACCTGAGCTGAAGGTAGCCGCTTAACGGACTGAGCCACCCAGGTGTCCCTTTTATTCAGTTGCTTAACAAAAGATCTCTTTGGAGGTGTCTAATAGCTATTGAAGAAAAGTGAAAGAAAATGAATGTTTTTTATCTTCAGCTCTATTTTTTGAAATTTCAGTCTTAGAAATTCAGTAATAAAAGTATCCATGAGGGGTGCCTGGGTGGCTCAGTCAGTCAAGTGTCTGCCTTCAGTGCAGATCATGATCCCAGGGTCTTCCAGTCAAGCCCCACATCAGGCTCCCTGCTCAACAGGGAGCCTTCTTCTCCCACTGCCCTTCCCCCTGCTCATGCTTTTTCTCTCTCTCAAATAAATAAAATCTTAAAAAAAAAAAAAAAGAACTGTGAGCACTGTATAGTTTTCACCTAGGTCACCAGTTAGCATTTTGCCATTGATTTCTCTGTACACACATAAATTTTTTTGAACCACTTTCAATAAGTTGCAGACATCATAACCCTTCATCCCTGAATACTTAAAAATAGGTATTACCTAAGAATGAGGACTTTCTCTTACATACTATATTACAGTTACCAAATTCAGGAAATCATTGATTCAATAGTATTGTGTAATATGCATCTGTGTTCAAATTTGCCACTTGTACAAGTAACGGCCTTTGATTTTTTTTCCATCCAGGATTCCATTCCACATTTAGTTGTCACTAAACTGCTCTTTACTCAGTCTCCTTTAATACACATAATGGGTACCAAGTATTGCTACTATTTTTAAACATTGTTAGGTATAGGTTTCCCATAGTGTTGTCTTCAGACTAGTAGTAGATGCTGATGTACACAGAATAATACGAAACAACATCCTGGCTCTAACACTTAACTGGTGTGCTCTTTGGACAACTACTCTAACCTTCTGAATGGGTTTTGGCATTTACAAAATGGCAATTAAAAAACAACAGCACACTTTCTCATAGGTCTTGGTGAGAATTAAAAGAGATAATATGTGTAAAAATATATTTATAAACTATTAGTGCTATAAAAATGAGAGGGGCTGTTTTCTCAGTGGCATTGAGAGTCCCTGTGTATACGGTACTGGGGGGAAATAACAGAACTGCTTTTAAAAGGAATTAAAATGTTATCTCAACTATTTAACTTTAAGAGGTTCCACCTTTGAAACAGGAATGGGGTTTAGTTTGGGACTGCTTTGTGTTCTCACCCCCTAAACAAAAAGAAAAAGAGCTATCATTTCAGCTTTCTCACTTCCAAACATACCTACCTCTTTAACATAGTAAAAGCTATTTAACTGCTGTATTCACAGGATTTCTGAAGTTGAATGGACCAGTAAGAGGATGATGGTATTAAAGGGATTTGAAAAATTTATAACCATGAAGGCTTTAGTAGTAAATTAATTCTTTTTATTAGAGTGGTTTGTTTTTTCAGTTATAACAAAGGAATGATATAAAATTGTTTTTTTGGCACATGAAAACATTGAGCCCGTGTAGGAGCTAGGGAAAGTGGTTAATCTTTTTTTTAAGATTTTATTTATTTATTTGACAGAGCTCACAAGTAGACAGAGGGGGAGGCAGAGAGAAAGGGGGAAAAGCAGGCTCCCCACTGAGCAGAGAGCCCGATGTGGGGCTCGATCCCAGGACCCTGGGATCATGACCTGAGCTGAAGGCAGAGGCTTAACCCACTGAGCCACCCAGGTGCCCCTACAGTATTTTTATTTAAATGATTATTTTAGTGAAATAAAAATTAATGTTAATGACATGATATGTTACAAAATGGTATATATGCCCAGTGTGAATTAAACGAATGTTCTAAAAGAAAATTTAAAAATTTTTTAATAGAGATGGGATGATGTTCTACACTTGGATTTGTGGTTACAAATTCATATCCATTATAATTCATTGCAACATATTATTTGTGTAATTGTATTTTTGACTAGTTTTTTTCTTAATACCTAGCTTACTATGATACAATTTATGTACATTAACATTCATCCTTCTTGGTATAATGTGCTGAGTTTTTTTTTGTTTTTGTTTTTGTTTTTTAAGATTTTATTTATTCATTTGAGAGACAGAAGGTGGGGGTGGGGAGCAGAGGGAGAAGCAGACTCCCTGCCGGGCAGGGAGCCAGATGAGGGACTTGATCCCCAGACTCCAGGATTATAACCGGAGCTGAAGGCACTTGCGCAACCAACTGAGCCATCCAGGCACCCGTAAGGTGTTGAGTTTTAACAAAGGTATACCATCCTGTTAAACTACCATAATTAAAGGGCATCTGGGTGGCTCAGTTGTTTTAAAATCTGCTTTTGGCTCAGGTCATAGAGCCCACCATCTGGCTTTCTGCTCAGTGGATAGTCTGCTTCTCCCTCTCCCTCTGCTGTTCCCCCTGCTGCTCCCCCTGCTTATGCTCTCTCTCTCTGTCAAATAAATGTTTAAAGAAAAAAAATACTACCATAATTAAGATACAGAACTTATCCAGCACCTGGAGAAGCTTGCTTGTGTTCCTTTATAATCAGCCTATCCCCTTAACCCCACCTCTTGAAAAACACTGGTAGTCATTCTTTACTAGAATGTCCTCTAAATGTAGCCATAGAGCCTGTAGCTTTGAGTCTGGTGTCTTTCACTTAGCATAATATACTTAGAAAAAAATTTTTTTAGCATAATACATTTAGATTTATCTATGTATCATGAATGTAAAAGTAGTTTTTTCTGTTGCTGTGTTGTCATTGTATGAATTGTACCAGTTTATCCATTCACCAGTTGAAGGGCATTTGTAGTGTTTCCAGCTTGGAGAGATTATGAGTAGGGCTGCTGTAAATATTTTCATTTCTCTTGGATAACAATTGAGGAGTTGGGATTCCTGGATAGTATTCTAGGTATATGCTTATATTTATAAGAAGCTGTCAACTTTTCCAGAGTGGCCACATTATTTTGCATGCCTGTCAGTGTTGTATGAGAACTGGGAAAAAAAAAAAAGTTTAAGAGTCCAGTTGTTCTGGGTCCTTCCCCAACATTGATACTGTCAGGTCGTGTTTATATTTTTGTTCAATTTTAGTCAGTCTAATAAGTATGAAGGCGTATCTCATTATGATTCTAATTCACATTTTCTTAATGATTAATGATGGGGAGCTTTTCATATGTGGGTATGACATCTGTATATCCTTTTAGTGAAATGTCTTCATATAGTTTGCCTGTTTTTTTTTTTCTTTCTTTCCTGCCCTACCTCTTTTACCTGTTTTTTGTTTTATTTTGTTGTTTTTTTTTTAAATCTGTGTTGTTTTCTTACTGAGTTTTGGGTATTCTTTTTTTTTTTTTTTAAGATTTTATTTATTTATTTGACAGAGAGATCACAAGTAGGCAGAGGCGGGGGGAAGCGGGCTCTCTGCTCATTCGGGGCTCAATCCCAGGACCCTGGGATCATGACCTGAGCTGAAGGCAGAGGCTTATTAACTACACTGAGCCACCCAGGCACCTGAGTTTTGGGTATTCTTTATATATGTTTTAGACATAAGTCTTTTATCGGATACATGTTTTGCGGTACTTTCTTCTGGTCTATGGCTTGTTATTTCATTTTCTTCACACAGTGTATTTCAAAGAGCAGAAGTTCTTAATTTGGATGAAGTCCATTTTACCAATTTTTTTTTTCTTTTGGATTACCCTTTTTAATAAGAAGCTTGCCTAATCTGAGATGTCCAATGAAAACCAATTTGTTATTAATCTTCTAAAAAACTTAGATTTTTAGAACTTTAGTTGTAAATATTGACTATAATGAAGCATATTTGAATAATAAAAGAAAAATTTCAGGGTTTATTTTATTTTCTAAAAGATTTTATTTATTTGAGAGAGAGAAAGAGAGAGAGAGATAGCAAGAAAGAGCGTGAGCAACAAGAGGGAGAAACAGGCTCCTCACTGAGCAGGGAGCCTGGTGGAGGGCTCCATCCCAGGACCCCAGGATCATGATCTGAGCCAAAGGCAGACACTTAATGTACTGAGCCACCCAGGTGCCCCAAGTTTTGGGGTTTAATGTTACAGGAATGTTACAGAAAGAATTAGGTCTGGGTTCTAATCCTGCCCTACCACTGAGTAGCTGTGTGATCTTTTTTTTTTCTTTTTTTAAGTCAGAGTTTTCAGTGTTTAGAATCTCAATTTCCTTATCTGTATAGTATAGATAAACACAGAATAAGTCTTCCTTTAAATTTGTTTTCTTCTCTGTGTAATTTTATTAGAGTTCTTCGAACATTGCTTTTTAAATGTGGTAACTTTTCCTCAAACTAGATGATACAGCATTCTAAGATAGTCCTGTTGTGGATGGTCTACTTTCCTTCCCTGAGACTATTATACTATTTATTTGTAGTAACACTCCTGGAGTGACCTGGTAAAATGTTTTGAAAACTAAATCATCTGGTATTTTCTCTCATTTCAATACTTCTTATATATGCGAATTCACGAATAAGTGAATTAGTATAAATAAAAGAAGAAGATAAGCAGTAAATGATTAAAATATGAAGTTTGCATTTGGTTTTTCTTTCATGATTCCTGTTTTTTTCCTTTTCTCCCATGATTCATGTTTTTGGAGTTGATTTTCTGCTATCGAGTTGTATAAGAACCAGCAACCCTCAGTATTTCCTTGGACAACCTGTGTACACTTTTCAGTATTAGGAAGCTGGTAACCTCCAGCACAGAGGAGGTGAAATCTGCTTTGGATTACCCTTTTGTGAATCTTTTCTCAGATATTTATCTTATTTTTATATTATGCTGTAACTAAAAACTATATCAGGTATTTTAATGATTGTGATTTCAAAGCATCAGTGTAATGTTGATTTAGATATCTTTTCTATAGTGGAACACTCAGAATTGTGAATAAACACCAATAAAGGGCCAGCATTATTGATGATAGATGAAGCTTTCTATTGGAAAAGTACCTCCCAGCTTAATATTCCTTAATATAGTCCCTGAATTCCCTAACTTTTGAAATTAAAAAGCAGATGATTGCTATTAACCAATTTACAGTTTCAGGCAGGGTGTTGAATTCTGTGGCTGTGAGAGAATGCTCTTGGTGGGGAGAATGACTGGGATGGGGGACAGTAGCCTATTGGTGTGACAGCCCTGACTTTATTCTAGTTGTACAGCCTTGTGCTGGGTGACCTACCTGGTCTGTGCCTCTGGTTGCTTGGCTATGAATTAGGGATAATAATAGTAACTTTATCATAGCATTATTAAAGGATTAAGTTAGTTAATAAATATGAAATGTTTCAGAATAGCCTTTGTAAATATACTGATGATGATTATAGTCTGGACTATTTTAGTGGTGAGTAAATTTTTCCCTTTTACTGAACTAGAGAAATAAGGCTATTTTATAAAAGATTGAGAAAGTATCTTTTATAAAGGGAGGCCAAATAGTACTAACTTATTCTCTACAATATTAGGAATGTATTTTGACTTTATTGTGCTACCTTGTATCATTGTAGTATTATTATAGAGTTATGACAAGAATGTATTAGAAGCAGTAGATTTTATGCTCTAATATATACAAAATTATAGATAAACTATGCTGCAGTGAAGGTATTTCCAGTAAATTTAATTTCTGGTTTAGGCAGATGCTTTCTTTAAAAGGTAAATTTTGTTGGTGTGTAAGAACTTAGTCTAAGACATGGCTACTTATGGTTATGTTGTGACTTGGTAGTTCTTTAACTTCTGATTATTTAGTCTCACTTAACCTTAGTTTATTTATCTGTTTCTTGGAGTTAATTGTAAAAACTAAGATGTTAAGAGGATTAACAGAATCCCTGGTAATCAGTAGAATGGTTAGGAAGAGCTCAATAAAATGTTATCTTCAGTTATACTTCAAATACTATGTAAACCTAAATAAAATGTAAACTTGAATTGTAGAATGAAGCAGTCTAATTTGTTTTCATTGTATTTATGTAGTATTTAACCAGAAACCCCTTCTTATTTTCTTGCTTTTGTAAATTGTGTTGAATGGTTCTAAACTCTCTGAATATATTACCTGAAGCCAGACTGCCTGGGTTTGAATACCAGCTTTACTCCCTGTAAGCTTTGTGATGGTGTGCCAAATTATTTAACACTGCTGTGGCTTGGTTTCCTTACAAGTAAAATGGGGTTAATAATATATTTACCTTAAGGGTTTGAGGGTTAAATGAATGTATACGTGTAAAGTACTTAGAACAGTTTTTGGCACGTACTAATTATAGCACATACTAGTTGTTATAATGTTATTTTATTGAGGATCCTAATGGACCTCTGGAATATCTCTACTAAGTATCTTATCTCGTGGGTTTGAGGAATAAATAAAATGCCTTAACTCAGACTAGGAAAGAAACACTTTAGAGTGAGATGGGACATTTGTGTGTAAACATTCCTGTATAAAAATAGTTCTTATACTCACACTGTATTTTTGATAGGTTATAGAGGTATATAGCAGGATACTTCTATGGGGATAGAAAAGGTAGATGGACTTGATCTCATCAAGAGCAGCAGCAGCAAATGTTTATGGAGGGCCAAGCATTGTATTAGGTAATGGGGCATAGTCCCTGCTTAAAATGTGAGCAGCTTTCTAGTACCAAAATGAAAATGGAAGATTGCTTTGAGTTAATGGTCTAGTTGTGAAGTGCCAAAGAAAAGTATAGGAAGATAATGGAGATTTAGAAGAATGAGCAGTGACTGGTCTTATTTGAAGAGGGCCAGGGTGAAAAGTTAGGAAGAAAGACATTCCAGATTGCAATTGCACTGTTTATGGTGCATTGGATAATAGCTTGGAGAAGTAAAAGATAAGATTGCAGAGAGGAAGGGTGAAAGTGCTGTAAGTGAGGAGATGATATTCTGTTATTCCTTCACTCACCCACTTAATATTTTTATTTTTTTTAATTTTTTTTTTTATTTTAAAAAGATTTTATCTATTTATTTGACAGAGACCTAGCGAGAGAGGGAACACAAGCAGGGGGAGTGGGAGAGGGAGAAGCAGGCTTCCTGTGGAGCAGGGAGCCTGATGTGGGGCTAGATCCCAGGAACCAGGGATCATGACTCCAGCCGAAGGCAGGCATTTAATGACTGAGCCACCCAGGTACCCCCCCCAACTTAGTATTTTTAAATGAGAAACTGCTGAATGCTAGACAGTGTACTATGAATGGGAGAGACAGGAAGTGAACAAAATTCATTCCTTATTCTTATCTTATAGTCATAGGGACAAGACAGTCTTTAAATATGTAATTGCTATAGTGTGATGAGTATCATAATTGAAATAGTTACAGATGTATCTCCTGGGGAATGAGACCTGGTATATAGGGAAGGATTTTTGGAGGAAATTACTTTAAACTTGAGAGTTCAAGGTGGAGTAGGAATTAGCCAGACATAGGCAAAGGATGTTAGCTTAGGGCATGGGATGGAAGAACAGCAGATTGGGAAAAATTGAGAAGCCCCAGCTTGAGAGGTAGAGCGAGGGAGGGTGGCCATTCAAGGAACTGAAAGAAGTCTAATGAAGAGCAGTTCTAGGGAATCAGTGGCTTGATAGGCTTAAAGAAATGAGCTTAAGAAGTAAGTGCTTAAAATGCTTTATAAACCAGGTTTAAAAGATTTAGCATTACATATACTAAGAGCTACCAGATAACAATAAAAGATTTAAACAGGGAAAGACATCAGATTTTTACAAATTTGAAGCTCATCAAGTATGTATAAGTCAGTAACATAAGATATAAGCTATAATAAGCCTCTTGGATTCCAAGAAATATTTATTTCAGTAGTCTGCACTTCTGTCCTGTATTAAGATATATAAGTACTTTCTGAGATAAGTTTACCATGCCAAAACCAAGACAGTATTCTCACTAAATTACTTCTTTTTTGAATTATGGAATAGTTAGTGCTTTGATCATCTTTTTTTTTTTTTTTAAGATTTATTTCAGTGAGAGAAAGCAAGAGCTTGTGCATGGGATTGGGCGGAGGGGGGAGTAGAGGAAGAGGGAGAGAGAATCTGAAGCAGACTCCCCCACTGACTGTGGAGCCCAACATGGGGTTCAGTCTCATAACCCTGAGATTAGACCTGAGCTGAAAGCAAGAGTCAGAAGCTTAACCGACTGCTTTACCCACGTGCCCTGATCACCTTTAAAAGACAAATCCAATTAGTACTTCTGTGAGTCAAATACTAATTGGTGAGTTCAACCCTGATGTTACTTTTTGGTATTTCATGGACTTCTCAGTCCAATCTCCTAGGAACTAAGCCAAGTTGAACCAAATTAGTATTATGCCTCCTGGATTGGATAGAAAGTTATCCACCCCCTGGAAATGAATAATTGGCATACTTTCTGTGTGTGGGCATTCTGTAATTCGAATGCATGGTTTATGTGATCTGATAAAGCTTATCAACTACTTTGGGTTAGTCTATTTTGTAGTATCAAATAACAGATTGAAATTGACAGATATTATTATTTTGGTCTTGTGAATAACTTCATAAGGGGATTTGTAAATTAATTGATTTTTTTTTCTTTTTTAAAGATTTAATTATTTTTTTAGAGAGAGCATGCACAGGCAGGGGGCGGGCAGAAGGTGAGGGAGAGAGAGAAACTCAGGCAGAGTTCCCACTGAGCACGGAGCCCATAACGGGCTTGATCTCGCTACCCTGAGATCATGACCTGAGCTGAAATCAAGAATTGGATGCTCAACCAGCTGAGCGCCCCAATTTTGTTTTGCTTTGATGAATGAATTCCTAAATTTTCAATAATGAGCTATATCAAAGATAGACTAATTTGTCACTTTTTATCAGTTTAGGTTCTAAATGTTTCCTATAAATGTTCAATCCATCTGCTTTAGTCAGTCATTGAAGCCTTAATGTAAGAATAGTTGTTTAGGGACGCCTGGGTGGCTCAGTGAGTTGAAGCCTCTGCCTTCGTCTCAGGTCATGATCGCAGGGTCCTGGGATCGAGCCCCACATCGGGCTCTCTGCTTGGCAGGAAGCCTGCTTCCTCCTCTCTCTCTCTGCCTGCCTCTCTGCCTACTTGTGATATCTCTCTGTCAAATAAATAAAATCTTTAAAAAAAAAAAAAGAATAGTTGTTTAAGTTAAAAATTGAATGCGGTACTTCAATTGAAATATATGGCAGGTTTTTTTTTATTTTATTTATTCATTTGACAGAGAGAGATCACAAGTAGGCAGAGAGGCAGGCAGAGAGAGAGCGAGGAAGGGAAACAGGCTCCCTGCTGAGCAGAGAGCCCGACGCGGGGCTCGATCCCAGGACCCCGAGATCATGACCTGAGCTAACGGCAGAGGCTTTAACCCACTGAGCCACCCAGGCGCTCCGAAATATATGGCAGTTTGAAAGATGTACAAACTTTGAAGCAGTTTACAGCATCTGCTAACAGATTAAAAATATTTTTAAGGGTTTATTTATTTATTTTTTTAAAGATTTTATTTATTTATTTGACAGAGATCACAGGTAGGCAGAGAGGCAGGCAGAGAGAGGAGAAGCAGGCTCCCCGCTGAGCAGAGAGCCCGATGTGGGGCTCGATCCCAGGACCCTGAGACCATGACCTGAGCTGAAGGCAGAGGCTTAACCCTCTGAGCCACCCAGGTGCCCCAAGGGTTTATTTTTTAATTTTTCAAAGATTTTATTTATTTGAGAGAGAGAAAGAGAACAGGGAGAAGGGGGGAAGCAGACTGCCTGTTGAGCAGAGAGCCCGACGCAGGGCTTGAGATGACCTGAGCCAAAGGCAGATTCCCAAATGACTGAGCCACCTGGGTGCCTCCAGATTAAAAAATTTAAAAAAGAATGTGACATACCAGATAGATTTTTGGAAACCATCAGTGCTTTGCACACTTTCAGTATACACATTTCAGTTAGCACAGTTTAATTAAGCAGCATCAGTCATCCAACAATAGGATTTATATTTTAGTTACCACCATACTTGATGAATAATTGCATGAAGTGAAAACTCATTTTTCAGTCCCTAGTTCATTATGTAAATTACAGATGTGCATCATGACTAGTGACCAGTCATGTCACTTATTTCAGAGTCTGTCCCTGATTTGTCACTTGTGTATTTGTTACACAGTTCATACATAGACAAAGCATAGCTGTATTGCCTCTGTCTCCTGCTGATAAACTCATGAGCTATTTAAAACAAAACAAAACAAAACAAAAAACAGATCATTGAAAGAGGAAATTGCCAACAAAGATAAATGTGCAGCAAACAAACAAAAAATGGTAATACCAAACGTAAAATTTGAATCAAACGTAGATGGGGAATTACAGAAGAAATAACTCACTATGGCTGTTGTCATTGGAGAGACTAGGTATGCAGCCAAAAGGATTTAGTAAAGGCAGATTTATTGACATAAGTGAGGAAAATGGTGTGACAAAAAGGATGAAGATGTCTCACAGAAAGTGATACCAGGGGGTGCCTGGGTGGTTCAGTGGGTTGAGCCTCTGCCTTCGGCTCAGGTCGTGATCTCAGGGTCCTGGGATAGAGCCTTGCATTGGGCTCTTTGCTCAGTGGGGAGCCTGTTTCCCCCCCCCACCCTGCCTGCCTCTCTGCCTACTTGTGATCTCTCTCTCTCTGTCAAATAAATAAATAAAATCTTAAAAAAAAAAAAAAAGTGAGGGGTGCCTGGGTGGCTCAGTGGGTTAAGCCTCTGCCTTCGGCTCAGGTCATGGTCTCAGGGTCCTGGGATCGAGCCCCAAGTCGGGCCCTCTGCACAGTGGGGAGCCTGCTTCCCCCTCTCTCTCTGCCTGCCTCTCTGTGTACTTGTGATATCTCTCTCTCTCTCTCTCTCTCTCTGTCAAATAAATAAATAAAATCTTTAAAAAAAAATGTGATACCAGAAAAAGAAATTGTGAAGAAACTCTCAGGGATATTTCATGACACCGAAAGTGCAAAGGATAAAATGGGAGTCAGCCCAAACTTAGGAGTACAACTTGCCAAGGCATAAGTAGGCACTATTTAAACTACTCTTGATTAAACTTTTTTTTTTTTTTTTAAAGCTTAAGGGACTGAGCCACCTAGGGGTCCCACCAAATTTACATTTTAAAAGATAACTTAGTTTTGCAAAAATGCCAAGTAGTCTAGGAAGGAGATGTTGAGGACATGAAGTAAGGCAGTGTTAAAAGGAGAGGAAATGACAAATTCAGCAGCTGCTTGAAAGGTAAATTACAAGAAAAATTGGAGAGGAAGAAACAGAATAGGACTTGAGATACATTCAACTTCAAAGATTTAAAGGGTAAGCCAATATAATTTTTATGTACATGATCTTAGTGTAGTCTTCCCTTAATTTGCTGGATGGGGTGGGGTGGGATAAGGGACAGTTTCTGAGTTATGAAATATTTACGTGCTTCAAATAGCCAGTGGGTTGTTGTTTTGTTTTCCATTTTATTGATTACCAAAAGAATATGTTCACTAAGTCAGTGTTGGAACTTTCTTTAAGCAGTCTGTTTCTGGTTTTCATAGCTGTGGAAAATCAAGAATAGTCTTCTGTCTAGTATGTATGATGCCTATATTATAGAAATTGTGTGTTAAGTCTTAGTTGATGTAGTGATATTTGTAGACTGCACTGCTCAGAATTCTGTTGTTAAAGGGTAGTTCTGGTAGTGGGGAGGGTCATCCTTCTAAAATAAGGTTAAGAATGATTTAGACTCTTGAGTCTTAAGGAAGAGAGGAAATGACTTAGAAGGTATTTCAATTATTTTTAGGTGATAGACTTCATTTTATAGTAATATGAATCTAAAATATGAAACAAAAAGTTGTTAAATTATTTTTCTAGGGACGCCTGGGTGACTCAGTTAAGTGTCCAACTCTTCAGTTCAGGTCATGATACCGGGGTTGTAAGATCGTGCCCCAAGTTGGGCTCCATGCCGGATGTGGAGCCTGCTTAAGATTCTCTCTCTCCTCCCTCTATCTGTCCCCACCCCCCCCCACCAGTCATGTTTGTTCTCTCTTAAATGAAAAAAATTATTTTTCTATATTGTTTCTTTGCAGTTTATATGTTAGTGTTTTTCACTTGTTTTAAGTTCATCTTAATTTTCCTTATTAGTATATGCATTCTTGAAATAATTATATAGCTGCTAACAGTAACTGTTTTGAATTTTACAGGAATATCTCAAAGATAATTGCTGGTTTGGTTCCAGACTACTGCAATAAAGCAAATATTTCAATAAAGCAAGTCAAATGAATTTTTTTGTTTCCCAGTGCATAAAAAAGTTATGTTTACATTATACTGAAGCCAAGTGTGCAATAATAGCATTATGTCTAAAAAAACAATATACATACCTTAATTTAAAAATACTTTTATTTCTAAAAATGCTAACCAGCATCTGAGCTTTCAGGAAGTCATGATCTTTTTTGCTGGGGGAGGGTCTTGCCTTGATGTTGATGGCTACTGACCGATCAAGGTGATGACTGCTGAAGGTTGGGGTGGTTGTGGCCACATTTAATTTCTTAAAATAAGACAATGAAGTTTGCCTCATTGATTGACCCTTCCTTTCATGAACGATTTCTCTGTAAGCATGCAAATACTACTTGATAGTATTTTATTCATAGTAGAACTTCTTTCAGAATTAGAGTCTGTCCTCTCAAACCCTCCTGCTGCTTTATCAACTGAGCTTATGTCATGTTCTAAATACCTTGTTGTCATTTCATCTTCATAGCATCTTCAGGAGTAAATTTCTCATCAGAAAACCACTTTCTTTGCTCCTGCATAAGAAACAGCTCCTCCTCTGTTCAGGTTTTATTCTAAGGTTGCAGCAACTCATCTTCATGCTCCATCTTCATGCTCCCATCTTCATGCTCCACTTCTAATTCTATTCTCTTGCTGTTTCCACTACATCTTCAGTTACTTCCTCCACTGAAGTCTTGAACTCCTCCAAGTCATCTGTGAGGGTTAGAATTCACTTTTTCCAAAATCTGTGTTTATACTTTGACTTCTTCCCTTGAATCAGGAATGTTCTTAATGGCATCCAGAATGGTGAATCCTCTCTAGAAGATTTTCAGTTAACCTTGCCCACATCCATCAGAAGAATCACTGTCCATGGCAACATTAGCCCTATGAGATGTATTTGTTAAATAATAAGACTTGAGAGGTAAAATTACTCCTCCCTTGATTCATGGACTACAGAGTGGATGTTGTATTAACAGGCTTGAAAACAACATTAATCTCATTCTACTTCTCTATCAGAGCTCGTGGGTGACCAGGTATATTTTCATTGAGCAGTAATATTTTGAAAGGAATCTCTTTCTGAACAGTAGGTCTCAATAGTGGGCTTAAAATATTCATTAAACCATATTGTAAATGGATGTGCTGTCGTCCAGGCTTTTGTTGTTCCATTTACAGAGCACAGGCAGAGTGGAGTTAGGGTAATTCTTGAGAGCCCTAGGGATTTTCGGAGTAGGCTATGAGCATTGGCTTCCACTAAAAGTCACCAGCTACATTATGTAGCCCCTAACAAGAAAGTCTTTCTGTCCTTTGAAGCTTTGAAGCTAGGCATTGACTTGTCTCTAGCTATGGAAGTTTTAGAAGATGTCTTCTAATATAAGTCTGTTTTGTCTATGTTGAAAATTTGTTTAGTGTAGCCACCTTAATTAGTGATCTTGCCTAGACCTTCTTGGTAATTTGCTACAGCTTCTACATCAGCACTTGCTGCTTCACTTTGAACTTTCATGTTCTAGAGATGGCTTCTTTCCTTAAACCTCTTGAACCAACCTCTGCTAGCCTTAAACTTTTCTGCTGCTTCCTCACCTCTTTCAGCCTTAGAATAAAAGAGTTAGGGCCTTACTCTGTATTAGGCTTTGGCTTAAGGGAATGCTGCAGTTGGTTTGGTCTTATATCTAGACCACTAAAACTTTCTTCATATCAGCAATAAACTTGTTTCACTTTCTCTTCATTCATTCCTGTGTTCACTGGAGTAGCACTTTTCTTTCAAGAACTTTTCCTCTGCGTTACAAGTTGGCTGTGTGTGCAAGAGGCCTAGTTTTTAGCATGTCTCAGCTTTCAACACTAGGCTTGTGACTTAAACTGGGAGATTTGCAACTCCTTCTTTCACTTGGATATTTAGAGGCCATAACAGGGTGGTTAATTGGCCTAATTTCAATATTTTGTCTCGGAATAGGGAGGCCTTAGGAGAAGGAAGGAGATGGGGAAATGGCCAGCCAGTAGAGCAGTCAGAACACACACCAACCACCTTTATCAATCAAGTTTGCCATCATATGGGCATGGTTGTGGTACCCCAAAATAATTATACAGTAGTAACATAGGAGGTCACTGATCACAGATCACCGTAATAAATATAATGAGAAATTTTGAAATATTGCAGAAATTTACTGAAATGTGACACAGAGACATAAAGTGGGCAAATGCTATTGGAAAAATGACACAGACTTGTTTGATACAAAGTTACCATAAAACTTCAATCTGTAAAAAAAAAAAAATGCAGTGTCTGCAAAGAGCGGTAAAGCAAAGTACAATAAAATGAGGTATGCTTGTAGTTGCTATTATTAAATCAGTTAAAGACATGCATAGTTTAAATATTCCTTCATTCATGTTTGGTGTTTGGAGAGTGACCTGATGAGAGAGACATGTAGTTTTGGCTGGTTCTAGGCAGGGCCTCTTAAGATGAGCTCCTCCCTCACTTGAATTACGGTTTCCATGGTGTAGTTCATAAATTTCTGGTGTAATTTATCTTTCTTAGTATACATCTTGAATTGATTAGCTTAGTGATGAACTGGTAAATGTGTGGTAGGAGATGGAGTCTATTTTATATTAATAAATTGATATTCCAGTATATGGATAATATTGGAATAAAGAAATGGAATTGTTTGAATGACTGTTTCAACATAGGTCTTGGAGACCCAAATGAAATTGCAGTCTGGTGACAAAATTTCTCTGTGCTTGCCAGGTGGGGTTTATTTGGTGCAGAGCTGGATGAATATAAATATAGTCTGAACCCATTTTTTCATGCTGATCACTTATTCAGTTGACAGATATCTGTGCGAACTGAATTCTGATCTCACCTCTGCCACTGAGGAACTGTGGGGGCTCAAGCAAGTCACTAGCCCCACTGGACCTGGATTCCTTATCTAGAGGAAGAGTTTAGATTGGGTTGATTTCAGGTCCCAGTTCACACAACCTTCATAGCGTTCCTCTATGGTGGGATGTGCACAGACTAAGCAAGTTGCACTAAGATCTGGTGAAGTCAGACTCAATGGGAAGTTTGTTGAAACTCTCACCAGAATATTAGTCTCTGCTGCAGCCCTTTGCCTTTGAGATTTCTTGAAATTGGGGCACCTGGCTGGCTCAAACGATGGAGCTTGCACCTCTTGATCTCAGGGTTGTGAATTGAATGACACCTCACCTTTGGCATAGAGCCTTTAAAAACAACAACAACAACAAAGATTTCTTGAAATCTACCACATAATAGTGCTCTTACCAGTGCAGGTCACTTAGCTTTGAGGTAGGAAAGGCAGGTGCTAAGGAAGGGAAGGGAGGAAATAAAATCCTCATGTGAAAGCATATCTCACTTCTCATTGCTCCCTCTGGCAAGACTTGGTATTTCTACTCTGGGTTGTTTTTGTTTTTGTTTTGTTTTTAATTTTAAAAAATATTTTTATTTATTTGAGAGAGAGAGAGCATGAGAGAGAGAGCTAGATCACAAGAAGGGGGAGGAGTAAAGGGAGAAGCAGACTCCCTACTGAGCAGGGACTCCGCTGTGGGGTTCCATCCCAGGATTCTGGGATCATGACCTGAAATAAAGGCAGATGCTTAATCTATTAAGCCACCCAGGTGCCCCAGATCTTAGTGCTTTTGTTGCTCTCCATTTAATTTTCAATCTAGGAGCTTTCTAGCTTTCCATTTCACCTACAACTATCTTCTCTCATCTATAGTCAGTATCATTAAGATCTGTGATTCCTAGACATAGTCCTTGTATTTGGCTGCTTCTCTTCAGCTTTTGCCTTAGGTCAGGTCCTTTTTCCGGAATGTTGCAGTAAATTTCTTGCTATCAGGCACTTCCTTTTCCTGATTTATTCTCCATAATCCCATCATAATTACCTTCATTAAAAAATCTGATTTAGAGACTCCTTTGTCTATAGGATAGTTCCTCTGAGCACATGTTGGAAATCCCATATCTCTTAAGAATCAGGTAAAAATCTTTTTTAAAAGGGGGGGGTGGCGCCTGGGTGGCTCAGTGGGTTAAGCCTCTGCCTTTAGCTCAGGTCATGATCTCAGGGTCCCGGGATCGAGCCCCACATTGGGCTCTCTGCTCGGCGGGGAGCCTGCTTCCCCCTCTCTCTCTGCCTGCCTCTGCCTACTTGTGATCTCTCTCTGTCCAATAAATAAATACAATCTTTTTAAAAAAATCAGGTAAAATACCACCTCTTCTTCAGAGCCTAATTCCTCTTTTACATTAAAATTGGTTGGTTCTGATCAGACAACAAAAAGAAATAAAAGGAATCCGAATTGGCAAAGAAGTCAAACCCTCATTCTTTGCAGATGATATGATACTTTATGTGGAAAATCCAAAAGCCTCCACTCCAAAACTGCTAGAACTTGTGCAAGAATTCAGTAAAGTGGCAGGATATAAAAACAGTGCACAGAAATCAGTTGCATTTCTATACACCAACAAGAAGAATCTGTACTCAGGAAAGTATACAATACTCATGAAAGAAAATGAGGAAGACACAAAGAAATGGAAAAACGGGAGCCTAGGTGGCTCATTGGGTTAAAGCCTCTGCCTTCAGCTCAGGTCAGGATCCCAGGGTCTGCTCAGCAGGGAGCCTTCTTCCCTTCCTCTTTCTCTGCCTGCCTCTCTGCCTACTTGTGATCTCTGTCAAATAAATAAAATCTTAAAAAAAAAAAAAAAAGAAATTGAAAAACGTTCCATGCTCATGGATTGGAAGGAAAATATTAAAATGTGCACACTACCTGGAGTGATCTACACATTTAATACAATCCCCATCAAAATACCATCAACTTTTTTCACAGAAGTGGAACAGATAATCCTAAAATTTAGACAGAACCAGAAAAGACCCTGAATAGCCAGAGAACAACAGAGCTGTTAGCATCACAATTCCAGACTTCAAGCTCTATTACAAAGCTGTAATCATCAAGACAGTATGGTACTGGCACAAAAACAGACACATAGATCTGTGGAACAGGATAGAGAGCCCAGAAATGGATCCTCAACTCTGTGGTCAACTAATCTTCGACAAAGCAGGAAAGAATGTCCAATGGAAAAAAGAGTCTTTTCAACAAATGGTGTTGGGAAAATTGGACCGCCACATGCAGAAGAATGAAACTGGACCATTTCCTTACACCATGCACAAAAATAGACTCAAAATGGATGAAAGACCTCAATGTGAGACAGGAATCCATCAAAATCCTTGAGGAGAACACGGGCAGCAAACCTCTTCAACCTTAGCCACAGCAACTTCTTCCTAAAAACATTGCCAAAAGCAAGGGAAACAAGGGTAAAAATGAACTACTGGGACTTCATCAAGATAAAAAGCTTTTGCACAGCGAAGGAAACAGTAAACAAAACCAAAAGACAACTGACAGAATGGGAGAAGGTATTCGCAAATGACTTATCACATAGAGGGCTATTATCCGGTATCTATAAAGAACTTATCAAACACAACACCCAAAGAACGAAGAATCCAATCAAGAAATGGGCACAAGACATGAACAGACATTTCTAAAAAGAAGACATCCATATAGCCAACAGATACATGAAAAAGTGCTCCATATCACTTGGCATCAGAGAAATACAAATCAAAACCACAATGAGATACCACCTCAGTGTGACTAAAATTAAGTCAGGAAATGAGACTTTGGCAAGAATGTGGAGAAAGGTGAACCATCTTGCATTGTTGGTGGGAATGCAAGCTGGTGCAGCCACTCTGAAAAACAATATGGAGGTTCCTCAAAAAGTTGAAAATAGAGCTACCCTACAACCCAGCAATTGCACTAGTGGGTGTTTACCCCAAAGATAAAAATGTAGCGATCTAAAGGGGCACCTGTACCCCACTGTTTATGGCAGCAGTGTCCACAACAGCCAAACTGTGGAAAGAGCCTAGATGACCATCGCTGATGAATGGATAAAGAAGATGTGAGATACACACACACACACACACACACACACACACACACACACAATGGAATATTAGAAGGCTATCAAAAAATGAAATCCTGTCATTTGCAAGGACGTGGATGGAACTAGGGGTGTTATGCTAAGCAAAGTAAGTCAATCAAAGACAATTATATAATCTCACTGATTTGTGGAATTTGAGACACAAGGCAGTGGATCATGGGAGAAGAGAGGAAACAATGAATTGGGACAATACCAGAGAGGGGAAACAAGCAATAAAAGACTCTTGATCGCAAGAGACAAACTGAGGGTTCCTGAAGTGGAGGAGGGGGTGGGAAGGATGGGGTGGCTGGGTGATGGACATTGGGGAGGGTATGTGCTATGGTGAGGGCTGTGAATTGTGTAAGACTGATGAATCACAGACCTGTACCCCTGAAACAGTTAATACATTATATGTTAATTTTTAAAAAGTTGGTTGCTTCTCTGGCATTTGTTTTTTGTTTTGTTTTTAATATATTTTTAGTTCATTTTACTTGTTTGTGTCCCTTACTTGGGCTCTTAAGTGTCTCTCAAATGGGAGTTCTTACTAATTTTATATTCCCATGGCCTAGCTTGGTGTGGCAAATGGTAGGTACTTGGAAAATGTCTGTTAATTCATATGTTGATTGTGACCCGGAGGAATAAGAGTGTTTGTCCATTTTGCTTCCTCTTTCCGTTTTTGAAGTTCTGAGTTACTGAAGAGTCCAGAACAAGAAGGCACACCTAAAATCAAGGGAGGGGATCCTCCGCATTCTTACCTCTGAAATTAAAAGTTTGGGAGGAAGGAAACCTAAAGGGATGAGAGTAAGAAGTTCTTCAGGGCAAAAGAATATGATTGAATAGTGAAATTAAGATCTGATGTCTTTAAATTTCAATATATATTAGAGATAACATCATAGAGATAATTTTTAAACTTATTTTAGCATTAATTTTACTTGTAGACCCTGTCTTTGTGTATTAGTGGCAATGACCTCTCCTTAGAAACCTTAGAAGAGATGTGTATTTGTTTTAGCAGTTGGAGAGGAAAGCAGAAACTAAAGCTCTTCTACTGTCAGTAGCTTAGTAAATGTAAGAAACCTTGGCTTAAGACAGCAGATTACAGCTGGGGAAGGAGGAAGGAGGCAGATTAATTCCTGGAGTTGTGGAAAGAAGACTGGGGAGAAGCTCAGTTCTGTAAGTTAGATGGAAGCCCTTGTCTCCCTGACAACTTACCAGCAGTGTTCTTTCTTCCCTCTCTAACCCAGACTCTACAGGTGCCACTGCTAGCAGTTTTCATTCTTTCTCAAATTGAAGCATTGACCATATATTTTGCAAAAAATCTTGTGATATATGTTTAGTGTGGTATAATACTGTTAATAATATGCTTTGGGTTATTTTAGATTTGGGCAACAATCTGATTTGGAACCTATTATTTATAGTATTTCTTTGTGGCAAATCTGAATTCTAAGACCTAAAAATGAATTTTTGGAATATAATCATTTCATATTATAGGGTTTGTCAGACAAAGTAATTTGTCCTCTTTAGAAGATGCGAGCAGGAAGAGGAAATCAATTCAGTTTGATTTTCCCACATCTAGGGAAATCTCTCTTGTGCTTCTGGTTAGTATAGAAGCATGTTTTAATTCTGAAGTTGAAAACAAAATGGATTTTTTAAAACCTGTATCTAAATTAATCTTTGTCCGGGATAATATTTTCTTGGGGTAGTAGTGAAGGATGTTTAAATTTTTCAATATGAGGATTTATTCATTTATCAGTTACTGTGTGCAGGCACTGTGCTAGCAATATAATGGTGATTGAAACAGAACTTGTGTTTGTTTTAGAGAGTATAGTCCAGTAGGGAAGAAAGACACTTACCCCACCCATGAACAACAATGAATGCAAATTTTGAGCAATACCGCAGTGTACTGAAATAGAGAATAATGAAGGGACACAGGACATTGGGAGGTTTATCTTAGGGTGATTGAGAAGGCTTCCCTGGGAGCATGAAATTTAAACTAAAATTTGAGAAAGAGGGAACTCGACATTCAGAGTGGAATAGCATGTTCAAAGCCACTAAGGCGGCAAAGAGCTTACTTCTATATATTAGTTCCTGGAATAAAGAGAAGCAGAAAGTATGGTTGAAGCAGAGGAAGAGTAGCGAAAGATAAATTCAGAGGAGTGGATGGGCCATAGTGTGTGGGGTTTTGTAGACTATGATAAGGCATTTGGATTTTATTTTGAGTGCATTTGGAAGCTGTTAAAGTATTTTCATCAGGGAAATAACAAGAGTCAACGTTGAGTTGATCACCTTGGTATGTTGTGTGTAAAGTGCTGAATGGAATCAGTAGACTTGTCAGGGGGCTGTTGCAGTAATCAGTGGAAGAGGTGCTGGTGACCTGAACAGTATGGGTTTATGCCAGTGGAAATTGGAGATTTTTGGAAGTTAAATAGAAAGGTTGCTGATAGATGTGGGGAATGGTGGGAAGAGAAGAATCATTGCTTCTAGATTCAGGTTTGGCCAACTGGGTTGATGGTTAGTGCTATTTAGTAATAGTTGAGATAGAAAATTGGGTTAAGTTTTGGATATATTAAGTTTGAGGTGCCTGTGAGATATCCAGATGGAGATGTGGGATAGGCAGTAGGATATATAAGCAGGTGCTCTAAGCAGAAGGTTAGGCTGAAGATAAAGCTCAGAAATGTGAGTGTATACATGCCATTTAAAGCCATGAAAATGGATGAGATCCCTAGGGAGTCAGTGTAAGAAGTGTGCGGTTCCTAGAAGGTGAGAAGGGCAGCACAGGACAGTTAACAGGATTGGTTTGAGATAAATAGACAGTTATTTTATCATAACTCAAAGGCAGAATACCCATACAGGTAGAATAAATACAAGAAGGTTTATAAATTTGGTTGGCATGTAGGTGAAATAGTTCCAATCTGATAGCCTCTGTATTTTCTGAAGTAGAATCTGTCCTTGTCTACTTAGAGAGGGAGGATAGTCAGCAATTTGAGGATGGCTATGAAGTTTGAAATACAGTGGTGGACTAAAGAAACACAGGCTTGCCCAGTGGTATCTCAGACCATGTTGATCATAAAATTTATAGTGCAGGCATACTTCAGAGATACTTTTTTTTTTTTTAAGATTTTATTTTATTTATTTGACAGAGATCACAAGTAGGCAGAGAGGCAGGCAGAGAGAGGGGGAAGCAGGCTCCTTGCTGAGCAGAGAGCCCGATGCAGGGCTTGATTCCAGGACCCTGGGATCATGACCTGAGCCGAAGGCAGAGGCTTTAACCCACTGAGCCACCCAGGTGCCCCCAGAGATACTTTGAATTTAGTTCCCAACCACCATAAAATGAACGTCCCAGTAAAATACGTCAAATGAAATTTTGTTTTTGTAGTGCATATAAACATTACATTTACACTGTAGTCTTAAGTGTGCAATAGCATTGTCTAAAAAACAATACACATCCCTTAATTTAAAAACATTTTTTAAAAGATTTTATTTATTTGACAGAGCGAGCACAAGCAAGGGGAGCAGCAGAGAGAAGCAGGCTCCCCACTGAGCAGGGCCTGATGTGGGGGCTCAATCATGACGTGAGGCAAAGGCAGATGCTAACAACTGAGCCACCCAGGCAGCCCTTTAAAAATATTTTATTGCTAAAAAATGCTAACTGTTATCTGAGCTTTTAGCAAATCATATGAATGATCACAGATCACCATAAAAAATAATAATAAAGTTCGAAATATTGCAAGAATTACCAAAATGTGACAGAAATATGACGTGAGCAAATGCCGTTGGAAAATGGCACCAGCACACTTGCCCAAAGCTGGGTTGCTACAAACCCTTCAATTTGTAAACAAAAAACCCCCACAGTATCTGGGAAGTACAATAAAAAGAGGTGTGCCTGTAATTGTTTCAACCTGGTTATGAAATGAATGAGGGAAAATCCTCTTTTAAATTTGGTAGATAGGTGACTAGGTGGTATAAGTAAGTGGTGTGATGGGGGCGTCTTATTTTGGAGGTCAAGGGGACACTGTCTTATGATGTCTGGTCAGTTTGCATGGCTTGCTCACAGTGGTGTCAGAACTAGTTGCTTAGTAGCTTTGTTAATAGCTTACTAGGACTGAAGTTTTTTGCTGTCATTAAAGAGAGGGTAAATTCTTGACATGTAATAGTTATATACTACCTAATTTGGGGTCTTAAGAGGAATCTAAAAGGAAACAGAGGAAACACAACAGAAAAATCTATGTACAAAAATAAGGCATGTGCCGAGAAGGTATTTGTGTACTTAAAATTTAAAATAAAATGTTGGGGCACCTGGGTGGCTCAGTTGGTTAAGCGACTGCCTTTAGCTCGGGTCCTGATCTGAGGTCCAGCCCCACAGCGGGCTCCTTGTTCAGAGGGGAGCCTGCTTCTCCTTCTCTCTGCCTGCTACTCTGCCTGCTTGTGCTCTCTACCTCTCTCTGTCAAATAAATAAAATTTAAAAATAAAATAAAATTTTGACTTGTCAAAGATTATCTAATGTAAACTTTGCTTTTGGTTTATGGAAGTTAGCAGAATGCTAAACAAATTCTGTATTTCCTTCCTGAATGACTATTATTTCTTAAATATGCAAACAGAAATCTAAGCCACTTTAACATTTTGTTTCCTGTTTATTTCAAATTGTTATTAATAAGTTACTTATTTTTGAAATGTGGGTACTTAAGTTAATTCAGTTAACTATTTGTCTTTTTTTTTTTTTAACTTTTTAAGCAATTAAGATTATTTAAAAATGGGGTGCCTGGGTGGCTCAGTGGATTAAAGCCTCTGCCTTCAGCTCAGGTCATGATCTCAGGGTCCTGGGATCAAGCCCCACATCGGGCTTTCTGCTCAGCAGGGAGCCTGCTCCCCACTCTCTCTCTGTCTGCCTCTCTGACTATTTGTGGCCTCTCTGCCTACTTGTGATCTCTCTCTCTGTCAAATAAATAAATAAAATCTTAAAAAAGAGAAATAGTTTAAAAAAAAAATTTAAAAATGGAAGTAAATAACTGCATTTTAGAATTGCATATCAAAGTGGTCAAGAAGGAATTGACCCTATAAGGAAAAGATTAAATAGAGTGTTAATAGTGTATCTCCTTTCTCTGTGCTCATATTTTCTAGAGTCTAAGGTAGCTGTCCTTGCATAAAGATGGACATAGTATTTTCCTTAGCAGGAAGCTTTTTGAAATACTTGATTCTTTTGTGACTAATGGAGCGGGTGAATGCTCCAAAAGCCATTTGGTAGAATAAGCAATGTTTGTGTACTCAGCCTCCCAATAAAGAAAGCCCTAAGCCTTCTGTTCCTTAAAATACACACTTGGTGTCTTTGAGGATAAATACTCTACTACTTTTTGAATTTGAAGAGCATTCTGTTATAGTCAAATGAGAAGATTTTTATTGATACAGTTAATGTTTTAGCCATTTGAAATTTTAATGATACGAATTTGAGTGTCAGGTAGTAGTAGTTTTATGTGGAACAGAGCACAACATAATTGGGTGTATTAAATACGGGAGGAACACAGGAATAATTCTTCCTAGAATTCTGGCAGATTTTTAAAAATTAATTTTAAAAGGTAATTTATAAATTCCAGCATAATTAACATAGTGTTACATTAGTTTCAGGTGTACAAAATAGTGATTAAACAATTCTACACATTACTCAGTGTTGGCAAAATGTTTTGAGAAATTTACACATATAACTGAAACTTATTATAACTTTTATTGGGTATATGAAACCATAAATAATTCTTGACTTCTAAAAAGTTACTAAAAAGCCTAAATTTATGAGAAAGAAAACCATGACTTTATAGTAGTACATTTTCCTCCTTAGGTTTCTTTTCTGAGGAGGTTTGTGTTTATGGTATGTTGCTTCTTAAAAATCTGGATACAAGATTTTAACGTCACAGTATACCAAATAAAAGAAGGTGATTTACACTGTACCTGGAGCACAACTGAAATCCTGACATTGGACAAACTATCAGAACATGTTGAGCATGATCTACCCCTTGAATGGTTATATGATATTGATGGAACAAGTCCCCTTTATGTTGATGCTTGCTAATAAGTTCTACCATAGCAAGTGGCAGGGTGATTATTATTGTTGTTATTATTATTGTTGTTGTTGTTATTTTGAGAGAGTGGGGAGGCAGGTAGAGAATCTTAAACAATCTTAACCAGGCTCCATAGCCAGTGAAGAGCCTGACATCTGATTCAGTTTCATGACCCTGAAATCCTGACCTGAAATGAAATCGAGAGTCTTTTTTTTTTTTTTTTAAGATTTTATTCATTTATTTGACAGAGAGAAAGATCACAAGTAGGCAGAGAGGCAGGCAAAGAGAGTGGGGAAGCAGGCTGCCTGCTGAGCACAGAGCCTGATGCGGGGCTCGATCCCAGGACCCTGAGATCATGACCTGAGCCGAAGGCAGAGGCTTTAACCCACTGAGCCACCCAGGCGCCCCGAGAGTCAAGTCTTTTAATCAACCAAGCCACACAGGCACTCCAGACCGGTTATTCTTATGAGTGAGAGTATGTGTGTGTTGCATTCAGTTGTCCAATGCTACGTTTGGAACACCAAGACTACCATTCTGAAAAATCAGAAATGTTTGTTTATTAGAACATGGTGTAGGGCTCAGATTTTGATGTGGAAGGGAGTTAAATACATGGAAAGTTGTTCCAAAGCTTTTTGATTATGCAAATGTAGGGAATTTCAGTAACTGTTTATAAATCCTCTTACGATTTATAAAGAAAATAAACCATTATTTTAAAAGAAATACACAAAAATAAACCATTGTTTTACAAATAAGTAGCATTTTCATTTGCTTTTCAATTATTCATAATTTTATAGATGGCCATTTTACTTTATTTATTTATTTTAGAGATTTTATTTATTTATTTGACAGAGACACAGCGAGAGAGGGAACACAAACAGGGGGAGTGGAAGAGGGAGAAGCAGGCTCCTCACTGAACAGGGAGCCCAATGTGGGGCTTGATCCCAGAACCCTGGGATCATGACCTGAGCTGAAGGCAGATGCTTAACAACTGAGCCACCCAGGTGCCCTGACCATTTTATTTTTAAAATCAAAGTTTTTTATGCCTCTATTCAGTCTTTAATGGGAGGAATATGTAAATATATATGTTGATATCTGAAATCTACTCTTGTGCACGTTGTTTATACCAGTTACAGTTGCACTGTAGAGACAAGCTGCACTGTAGTGTACTAGATAACTTAAGTACCAAGAGTCATTACATTAAGATATACTGCTTTACATATATACACACAAAATTCGTTAAGCATTTTTGATGAACAGTTGGTTCTTGTGCTTGCCTCGGTGAATGATTCTCAATTGATACACCATCATTTTTCTTAGGATTTTGATCAGTGTTTAAAATAAGTTTTTGCTGCATCTGAATAGAACAACTATATTCTTATGATATCCTGGGTGAAGCCAGTTGTGGGTCTTCATGTGTAAGTATTAGTTTCAAAGTAGCACCAGAGGAAGATTTCCTAGAGACCAAGAAAACATTGTTTTGCGTATTTAAGAGAGTTCAGTCAAGTCTCTAAAAAGTTTTGAAGTGAAACTGTGATACAATGACTCTGCTGAAGAGCAAAGAGTAATTACTGTAAATGTGTTTTGAGCTTTATAGAATCATTCCAGTCACTGTTTAATTGATACTGTAGGGACACCTGGGTGGCTCAGTTGGTTAAGCATCTGACTTGATCTTAGCTGGGGTTTTGATTTCAGGGTCATGAGTTCAGGCTAGGCAGGGAGCCAACTTAAAAAAATGATACTGTAGGGCCTCTGGGTGGCTCAGTCAGTTAAGTGTCCCAACTCTTGGTTATGGCTCAGGTTTCTAGGATAAGGCCCTGCGCTGGGCTGCACTCCCCTGT
The DNA here is from genome assembly GCF_010015895.1 of Lontra canadensis. Classification (NCBI taxonomy): domain Eukaryota; kingdom Metazoa; phylum Chordata; class Mammalia; order Carnivora; family Mustelidae; genus Lontra; species Lontra canadensis. The sequence continues at coordinate 27,889 of NW_022631036.1, forward strand.
TTATTCTTGATGGATACAGGTGTGCTGCTCCTTTGTTGTGAGAAAGGGAAGTGGAATTGATGGGGAGGGTCAGATTTTTAAAGAGGAAAATCAGGTGAGGTGCTTGCTTCTGAGGTTAGGATTTGAAGTCTAATTGATGTGAAGTTGAGATTGTCATTTGTCAGGGGCCCACAAAGTTTTTCTGTAAATGTCCTGATACAAATATTTGGGGCTTTGTGAGTTTCCTCTGCCTGAGTGAAGGGTGGTCAACTACATGCATGACATCCAGAAAGTAGTAGGAATTTAATGGCCTTGGGGACAACCTTTAACCAAGGAAGTGGATAAGCTTCTCTTTCCTTAGGTGGGCCAAGTGTTAGGCATGTTCCACATAATTAGTCTAGAGGGTCTTTAGCAGGACTGAACTCCAGTTATAAACAGCAGTCCATCTCACTGTCCCTAATCCCCTCAAGTATGCTTCCCCTCAAAGTTCTTATTTCAGGTTTACTCTTGGAGGAATTGAAATGACAGTCGGTTGTTGTATACTTTTTGGTGGTGGTAGTAGTAGTGGTAGTATACAGCTTTTTCTTCCTTTCTCCCCCCACTGGAGAGCTATGGCTTCCTTAGTGATTGACCCTGGCACAAGAGTACAGCAGAGTGAATGGACTGAGGAATGGGGAAGAAAGTATTGTATGCCTACCTACCATTAATTCAGTTCAGCTCAGCCTTACTCAAATTGGTACGTTCTTTGCAGGTGATCTTTTTCTGTCTTGGGTTTTCTATTCATGAAGAAAAAAGTAAATCACCTAACTTGTGTGACCATTTACCTCAGAATAAATGAAAAGGTCCCAACTTTGTTTTTCTGTGAGCAAAATTAGATTTTCTGTGTTTAAAAGTTAATTGACATTTTCTATGCTGGAAAATAACTTAAGATTCAGGGTACTATATACATTGTGTCACATAATGAAGTGAGTAGTTATAAAATAGTAGTTACATGTATTTCTACAGCCAAACTTCAAATAACATGATTGACTGGGTTTTCCCAAAACAAATAATAAAATTTCAAAATGGCAGTGTAACGACAAGTAACTACAGTTCTCCCATGAAGGTACTTGCTGATTAGGAACGCCTGGGTGGCTCAGTTAAGCATTTGGCTCAGGTCATGATCCCAGGGTCCTGCGACGATCGAGTCAGGTATCAGGCTCCTTGATCAGCAGGGAGCCTGCTTCTCCCTCTGCCTGCAGCTCCCTCTGCTTGTGCTCTGTCTCTGTCTTTCTCTCTCTCTAAAATAAATAAAATCTGAAAAGGAAAAAAATACTTACTGATTAAATTTCTTTTAACGTCTGGGGAATTGAAAGTGTTTCTCCACTTGTGATGTGTTTCTTCTACAATGAGAAGTTCAAATCGTATGGTGTAAGTTTCACCATTAGAGAGGGGTTTCCAGGCACATAATCAGTGCAAAAATTTTACTTTTTACTATATGAGGCTTTCAGGTATACAAGTTGTGTTTTAAAAAAAATTTCATATTAGCATATGCTTTTGAGCTCTTTTTCTAAAAGTTGACCGGTGCTTTTTAAATCTGTATTAAAATTAGCTTTTTATCAGAATCATGATAATTGGTGGTTTTATTTGTAAGAATGCTATTTTCCAGGTTTGTTTGTTTGTTTTTCCCTTTCCCTGGAAGGCTTTGGCCAGTCTTTTGTTTTAAGGATTTATTTATTTATTTTAGAGAGTATGTTCAGAGGAAAGTGGGGGGAGGGTCAGAGAGAGAGAGAATCCTCCAGCAGGACTCAGAGCTGAGTTCAGAGTCCCACTCCAGGCTCAATCCCAGTACCCTGCGATCATGACCTGAGTTGAAACCAAGAGTCAGTCACTCAACCAGTTGAGCCACCTGGGTGCCCTGTTTTTTTTTCTCTTTCTTTCTTTCTCTTTCTTTCTTTCTTTCTTTCTTTCTCTTTCTTTCTTTCTTTTGGTTTAAGATTTTATTTATTTATTTATTTTTTAAAGATTTTATTTATTTATTCGACAGACAGATCACAAGTAAGCAGAGAGGCAAGCAAAGAGAGAGCAAGGAGGAAGCAGGCTCCCTACCGAGCAGAGAGCCCAATGCGGGGCTCGATCCCAGGACCCTGAGATCATGACCCAAGCCGAAGGCAGAGACTTTAACCCACTGAGCCACCCAGGCGCCCCTATTTATTTATTTATTAGAAAGACTGCAAGAGAGGGAACAGAAGCACAGGGAATGGAAGAGTGGGAAGCAGGCTTCCTGCAGAGCAGGGAGCCCGGTGTGGGGCTCTGGGACCCTGGATCCCAGACCCTGATCCCAGGACCCTGGGAGCATGACCTGAGCCGAAGGCAGGGTTTAACCCACTGAGCCACGCAGGTGCCCCGCCCTACCTATTCTTTTTTTGAAATATCATATCCCTTTTTTTGGTTCTTAGTTTAATGCATACTTATCTAAAAAGTCTTCACTTTTATTGCTACTTTAAAAAAATAGCTGAAGTTGGATTTTATTTTGCAAGTTTATGTTATGATCTGCTTTACTGAGGTAAGCCAGATCTTGTGTTTATTCTTTTATTTGGTTTCATTTAATTTAATTGCATAAGGCTGTCAAATAGTTTAGCAGGTAATAACATTTTCTTTTTACACTTGTATCAGAATATGTTGGGGAAAAAGTTGGGCTGATGTAACTTGTAAGTTACTTCTCTGGAAATGTATTTGGGACAGCTTGTATATTTGGGGATGTAGTGTTTTGTTTTGTTTTGTTTTGTTTCTCTTACTCGTGGACATTTTTCTCCATACTCTTCACCTAGGATATTGGTTTTTGTTCACTTGGAGTCCCCATCTTAGTCTTCACTACTCCTTGTACACCTCAACACACATCTGCAGCATTATAAACAAACCTCAGCCTTCTCACCGGCTTTATCAGAATATTGTCCTTTCTTTAAGGCTGGGCTTAGAACCCACCGACTCCACTTCATTATTAATTTTTCCGAGTCTAGTTCCCAGGGTTCCCTTTGTTTTCTGAGTGACTACAGTGTATTCTCTCTTCATCCTTGTGCCCTATATTGTACCTGATGATTAGTTACACTGTGTACTCCGCCTCAGTTACGTTATGTATGGCTTTCAAGGGCACAGTGTTTTCTCAGCTCTTTAGGATTTCTTTTTTTATCTATCACATAACAGACACTTTGTATTTTAATTAGTTGCTTATATTAAATACCCAATTTAGCTTTCTTCTTATAATTTCTCTCTAGGTAATCTTAGTGATTTTTAAGTGTTTTGTTTATTGCTTGTTTCTTAATAGATGTTAAAAAGGATTGGTCTGACCATGCTCTCTGGTGGGAAAAGAAGAGAACTTGGCTTCTTAAAACACATTGGACCTTGGATAAGTATGGCATTCAGGCAGATGCTAAGCTTCAGTTCACCCCCCAGCACAAACTGCTCCGCCTGCAGCTTCCCAACATGAAGTATGTGAAGGTGAAAGTGAATTTCTCTGATAGAGTCTTCAAAGCTGTTTCTGACATCTGTAAGACTTTTAGTAAGTATCAAATTCTTCATGAAAGTATTAGTGGTGTGATGTATATATGACTGATGATTAACAGCTTATTTCAAAGAGTAGGTTGGGGTGAGCTATGTCTGTATATGTCAGTTTTTCACTTTATTCTTGAAAGTTTTTTTTATCACTTTAAGATAAATATAGGTAAGATGGAACAGGATTCTTTCCTTACTAGAAGTATTATGGAATACTTCATTCTGATGACTTAATTTTTATTTCTTGGGAAGGAAAAGAAAAAAGGCATTATTTTCAGGATATAGGTTTTGCAATGTTTCCTTCACATAAATCACTATTTGATTTTGGTGATTCAGGCACATAGTGTCACTTCCTTCACTGAAGGCCTGACATAGCTCCTAAGGAAATGACCATGAGTGTTATCTTCCTTAAGCAACTTGAACTTGAAGTTCAACTACAACTTGAACACACTTGTAGTGATTCTGTTTATGCTTTCTGAAATGAAATGTGGACTACTTTTGGCTGACCCAGTTATGTCATATGACAGGAAGTATTCAACTATCAGAGAAAATGAACTATTGCCGTTATCACTAGTACATAATTCTTTTATACCATAGATTTAGGGGGAGATGTAGAACATTATTGTTTTGATCTAATGACTGAAATTAAGTGTTTTTTATGCTTAATGGGGTTTTTAGGAAAAAATAAACATACAGAAAAGTATAAGGAATTATATGAAAATTAACCTAATTCCTGTTAGCTTAGAATTAATAACTGACATTTTGCAAAACTTTTTTAAAGTCACAATAATAAAGTTCTTGAGTCACATTCTTATAATTTCCCTTCACAAAGCAACCATTGTCATAAGTCAGTGTGTATATCCTTCTAGTACTTTTAAAAATACATCAGCACACACATATGTACACGTATTTCTTCATATTTGTGTGTTTAGATATCCATAAACAGTATACTGCCATAACTCTTTGGGTATTTTTCTTTTTGCAGTTTGTATTTGTATGCAGGAGTTTCTCAAGTGGTTATACAATAGTCCCCTACTTCTCTGTGAGGGATATGTTCCAAGACCCCTGGTAGATGGTTGAAACCACAGATAGCACCCCTATATCTACTGTTTTTTTTCCTATACATACATATCTATGATAGAGTTTAATTTATAAATCAGGTATGGTAAGAGATTAACAATAATAAACAAAATAGGTCAATTATAATAATACACTATGATAAAAGTCATGTGAATGTGGTCTGTTCCTCAAAATATCCTCTTATACTGACTCAGACTTCTTTATCTTGTAATGATGTGAGATGATAAAATGCATATGGGATGAGATGAAGTGAGGTGAAGGATATAGGCACTGTGACACAGCATTAGGCTGGATGGTACATCAGAAGAAGGATCATCCGCTTCTAGATCACAATTCACTGAAACCACGGAAAATGAAATAATGGATAAGGGGGGACTGCTGTACCAATTTACATTACGGGCAGCAACATATGAAAACTCATTGTCCCAAATCATCACTAACATTTGAATATTGTCAGTTCTTAGTGTTTACTTTTTTGAGTGAAAAAATACAGTATTTCATTTTAGTTCATAAAGGTAAGTATATTTCTGTATCTCTATTAGTCATTTAAGGTTTGTTTGTTTTGTTTTTTTTTTTACTTACCTGTTTATATCATTTATCTATTTCTTTAGTTCATAAACTTTATAAACAAAATTGAACAAAGTACAGAGAGTCCCATTAACAGTCTGGGTTTGGACAAAGACATGACATGTATCCATCATCATAGTATCATACAGAGCAGTTTCACTGTGCTAAAAATCTGTGCTCTTCCCTCTCCCCTACCTCCTGGCAATCACTGATCTCTTTACTGTCTCTGTAGTTTTGGCTTTTCCAGAATATTGTACAGTTGGAGTCATACAGTATGTAATCTCTTCCGATTGTTTCTTTTGCATACTAATATACATTTAAGTTTCTTTCATGTCTTCTCATGGCTTGATAGCTCAGTTCACTTTAGCACTGAATAATATCCCATTGTCTGGATATACCAGTTTGTTTATCCCACATAGCTACAGAACCTACATCGCTAGTTTTTTCCAAGTTTTCAAGTAACAAGAAAAGCTACTATAAACATCTGTGTGGAGGCTTTTGTATGGGCATTTGTTTTCAGTTCCTTTAGGTAAATACTAAGGAGTGTGGTTGTTGAACATAGGAAAAAAATATGTTTAATTCTTTAAGAAACCACCAAACTGTCTTCTGAAGTAGCCGTGCCATTTGGCATTCATACCAGCAGTGAATGAGAGTTCCTTCTCTGAATCCTCACCAGCGTATGATGGTGTCATGTTCTGGATTGTGGTCATTCTAATAAATGTGCCATGACATTTCATTGTTACTTTAATTTGTATTTCTTGGATGGCATAGGATGTGGAGCATCTTTTCATATGGTCATTTGCTATCTGTACATCTTTTTTATGGAGGTGTCTGTCAAGGTCTTCAGTCTATTTTTTTTTAAGTAGGCTCTAATGCACAATGTGGAGCACAGTGTGGGAACTTGAACTTATGACACTGAGATCAAGAGTCAGATGCTTAACCAACTGAGCCATCCCTTTTGGCCCATTTTGTTAACCAGGTTGTTTGTTTTCTTAACTGTCAAATTTTTAGAGTTCCTAGTATAGTGTTTTGGAAAATAGTGCTGTATTAGATATTCCTTTAGCAAATATTTTATTCCAGTGTCTGGCTTGTCTTTTCATTCTCTGATAATTTCTTTGAGGGAGCAGAAAATTTTAATCTTAATGAAGTCTAGCTTATCAGTTACTTCTTTTGTGGATCACATCTTTATTGTCATATCTAAAATGCCATCACTAAACCCAAGATCATTTGTATTTTTTTTTTTTCTGTGTTATCTGGGGGTTTTATCATTTTGTGTTTTACATTTAGGACTGTGATCCATTTTGAGTTAATTTTTGTGAAGCTTGTAAGGCCTGGGTCTAGATTCCTTTTTTTGCATGGGATGTGCAGTTGTTCTAGCATCATATATTGAAAAATTATCTTTTGTTATATTGCCTTTGTTCTTTTGTCAAAGATCACTTGACTGTACTTATATTGGTTTATTTCTGGGTACTACATTCTGTTCCATTGATCTATTTTTTTTTTTTTTCCCAGTAGCACCCTGTCTTGATTATGATAGCTTATATAAGTCTTGAGGTCATGTATCATCAGTCCTTCAACTTTGATTTTCTCCTTCAGTATGATTTGGCTATTCTGGGTCTTTGACCTTTCCATATAAACCTTAGAATCAGTTTGTTGGTATCCATAAAATAACTTGCTGGGATTTTGATTACATTGAATCTGTAGATTAAATTGAGAAGAACTTATTATCTTAACAATATTGAATTTTCATATACTTGAATGTGGAACATCTCTCCATTTATTTTTTGATTCTTTCATCATTCTTTCATCATCAGTTTTGTAGTTTTCCTCATTAAGATCTTATACATATTTGTTAGATTTATATTTAAGTATTTCTTTTTTATGTGTTAATGGAAGTAGTATTGTGTTTTATATTTCAAATTCCACTTGTTCATTGCTGGAATATTAGAAAGTAATATACTTTTATAAATTTACTATGTATCCTGCAATCTTCTATAATTATTTGTTAGGGGAGTTTTTGTTGATTCTTCTGAATTTTCTGTAGGAATGATGATTATATTTGTGAATGAAGACCATCTTCTTCCTTCCCAATCTATATACTTTTTTTTTCTTGTCTTACCGTATTAGCTAGTAGTTGGAGTAAGATGTTGAATAGCTGTGGTGGGAGAGGACATCCTTGCGTTGTTCTTGATCTTAGTGGGAAAGCTTCAAGTTTATCATTGTTAGGTATGTCCTTTGCTAAAGGGTTTTGTAGGGGTTTTGGGGGGGGGTTGTAGTTATTTTTTATCAAGCTGAGAATGCTTGCTAGCTTACTGAGTTCTTAATCATGAACTTGAAATTGGATTTTGTCATGCTTTTTTTAATTTATATCTTTTAATGTAATCATGTGAGTTTTCTTTAGTCTTTTTTGTTTAGTCTTTGATGAGATGGATTATGTTGATTTTTGGATCTTGAACCACCCTTGTATAGTTGGCATAAATCTCACTTGGTCACAGTGTGCGATTCTTGTTATGCATTGTTGAAGTCTATTTGCTAATACTTTGAAGATTTTGCATACATATTGGTCTGTAGTTTTTTTTATAATATAAGCTTTTGATTTTGGTATTAGAGTAATGCTGGCTTCATGGAATGAATTAGGAAGTATTCCCTTCACTTTATCGTCCAAAAGAGATTTTAGAGAATTAATATAATTTCTTAAGTGTTTGTTACATAGGAAAAAAGCTCCTTGAAATGGGTCCTGGTAGTGACTTTTGGTTATAACACATAAAGCACAAGCAAATATAAATAAGTAGGATTGTATCAAACCAAAAAATTTCTACACAGCAAAAGGAATAGTCAACAGAATGAAAATCTCTGAATAAGAAAAAATACTTAACAAATCCTGTAACTGAGAAGGGGTAAATATCTAAATTATAGAAAGACCTCATACAACTTAGTAGAAAAAACAAAACAAAACAAAAAAAACAAAAATCCAACGAAAATTGGGTATAAAGGACCTGAATAGACATTTTCCCAAAGAAGATATATATACAAATAGTCAACAGATGCATGAAAAAGTGTTCAATATCACTAATCATTAGAGAAATACAAACCAAAACCACAATGCAGTGTCACCTCATACCTGTTAGAATGGCTGTTGTCAAAAAGACAGATAAATACTGGCAAGGATATGGAGAAAGGAGCCCAGCCACAATGGAAACAGTATGGAGATTCCTCAGAAAATTAAAAATAGAACTACCATACAACCCAGCAATTGAACTTTTGGGAATATAACTGAAGGAAATGAAACCACTGTCATGAAGAGATAATCTGCATCCCCATGTTCATAGCAGCATTATTTGCAATGGCCAAGACAAGGAAACAGTGTAAGTATTCACTGACGGATGAATGGATAAAAAAGTTGTGATACACACACAGTTATTATTCAGCCATAAAAAAGAAGGAAATCCTGCTATTTGTGACAACACTATGGACCTTGAAGGCATTATGCTAAGTTAAGAAAAGTCTGAGAAAAATACTGTATAATCTTGGTTATATGTGGAACCCAAAACAAAAACAAAAAAGCTAAAAGAGAGATCATTTTTGTGGTTACCAGAGGCGGAAGATGGAGAGTGGGGGGAATTGGATGAAAGTGGTCAAAGGTATACACTTCAGTTGTAAGATAAGTAAGTACTGGGGATGTGATGTATGACATGAAGACTATAGTTAATGCTGGTATGGTATATTGGAAAGTTAAGAGTTCTAGTCACAAAGATTTTGTGTGTTTGCGTGTGTGTGCTTACTTATATTAAAGGGTGGTTGTTAACTTACTGTGGTGATTACTTCACAGTGTACAAAGTCAAGTTACTATGCTGTATACCTTAATTGTATAAAGGTAACTCAGTATCTCAATAGAACCAGAAAGGTGTTTGGTAGAATTCACCAGTAAACCAGTCTGGCCCTAGTGCTTTCTGTTTTGCAAGGTTACTAATTATTGATTCAATTTCATTAATAGACACAGGTCTCTTCAGATTATTTCTTAAGTGAGTTTGGCAGATTGGCTTTCAAGTGTTTGATTTAGTAAAAATTATATTGGCTTTCTTTTAAAATTTAACTTAAGAAAATACTTTTATGTAATGATTAAGTGAGGTTTTTAGTTATACTTCCTTTTCTTTCTTTCTTTCTTTTTTTTTTTTTTTTTTTTTTGAAAGAACCACTTTTGGCTAGGCACAAGTACTTTCAGTTCTTTGATGTAACATGTGTTTGGAGGTGTAGGCTCTATAAATGTAGAGCCTATTAAGAAGAAAGGAAAATTCTCCCAAAGTTTAACTGACAATTACGTAGAGGCACTATGCTGCCATTTCATATCATCAGTACATAAACAATTTGAGTCTTGACCAATACTAATTCATTAATACTTTTTCTTTTCTGTTCTTACAACGTTCTCTATTTGATAGGGATAGTAGTAGTGGATAGTAGTAGACAGTAGTAGTGGAACAGAACTCTAACTCAAATTCAGTTGTGTTTAAAAACATTTTTTTAAAAATTTGAGTAATTTCATTTTGGTAGCCTAATTTGTACATAAAGATTTTAATGCAAAGGGCTTGTTTTAGGAGTAATGATGATTACTTTTTCTATAATGACAAAGATGAAAAAGAAATGAAGAATCACTTAAAACTTCTAGCGGCATTTTCTAGTTTTAGCTGTTCTAGTGGATATAGAGTAGTAAGTGCTGGTGACTTTAATTTGTATTATGCTGAAGACTAGTGCTGTTGAGGATCTTTTTACATGATTATCCATATCTCTTTTCTTGGTAAAGTATCTGTTTAAATCCTTTGCCTCCCCTTTTTAAAAGAAAAAAATTATGTTGTCATCTTACTGAATTGTAAGCACTTTTTTAGATATTCTGGATATAGAAAATTTATTGGATTTATGTTTTGCAAATACTTTTTCACTGTGGTTTATTTTTTAAGTTTTTTTGAAGAACATACATTTTAATTTTGACGAAGAAAGACAAGTTTACGATCTCTTTTATGATTTTTATTCATAGACATAAAAATCGTTAACAAAATTTTAAATTGGGCCTAGTAATAAAAGATTAACACATCATTGTCAAGTGAGGCTTATCCCCAAACAGGAAACTTTCTGTGTGCATGTGGAAAGAATGTATATTGTCATTGGGTGGGGATGCTTTATAAAATGACAGGCAAAGTTGGTTGAAAAGCAAAGGGATGTTGCAGTCTTAAGCTATAATTGTTGGTTTGTCCTTGCTCCTTTCACATCTGTCAGTTTTATCAAAGTATTATTAGTAGGGGCTCCTGGATGGCTCAGTGGGTTGAGCCTCTGCCTTCAGCACAGGTCATGATCTCAGGGTCCTGGGATCAAGCCCCGCATCGGGCTCTCTGCTCAGTGGGGAGCCCGCTTTCCCCCTCTTTCTCTGCCTGCCTCTCTGCCTACTTGTGATCTCTGTCAAATAAATAAAATATTAATAAAAAAACCAAAACAAATGAAAAAACGTATTAGTATATGCACACATTTAAAATTGTTTTGTCCTCTTGATGAATCTTCTCTGTTAACACTGAAATGACCTGTATTTCTGATAATATTAGCTTTGAAATATACCTTGTCTGTACTTAAAAAGTGCTGCAGCTATCTTTTGGTTTGTATTAGTATTTTTTATTATCCTGTTTCTTTTAATTTATGGCTTTAAATTAGGTTTCTTGTAAACAACGTATAGCTAGAACTTGCTTTTTCCATTTAATCTGACAATCCCTGCCCTTTTATAAACTGTTTAGGCCATTTATATTTAATGTGATTATCACTGTGGTTAGGTTTAAGTCTGCCATGTGTATTTGTTTTACTTACAGTATTTTATTTTTAAATTTCTACATGTTCTTTTTTTTGTTTTGTTTTGATGGACAGGGGTTTGTTAAAGTTATATTTATTTCTACCCATGAGTTAAGTAGATTTTACTGCTTTTTTTTTTTTTTGCCTTTTAATATTCTAGAATTTATAGTATATGACTAACTTAATCACAGCGAATGTTCAAATAGTATAGCATTACATGCGCAAAGTATAATAATCTTTCAATAATAAGTTCCATATCCCCTTTCCTTTCCTTTTTGGTACTATCATATATTTTACTTCCACATATTCTGAAAGTCATCATATGTTATTTTCCTGTGAAGCACTAATTGTCTTTTCAAAGTAGTAGAAAGTAAGGAAATTTTTTTTTAAAGATTTTATTTGACAGAGTGTGTGCATGTGCAAGCAGTAGGGGAGGGGCAGAGAAAGAGGGAAAGAATTCAGATTGACTCAAATGCTGAGTGCAGAGCCTGACTTGAGGCTCAGTCTCATGACCTGAGCCAAAACCAAGAGTTGGATGTGTGCCCCAGAAAAATGGTCTTTTTAATTGCTCACACATTTACCATTTTTTAATGGTCTTTGAGAATACTTTTAATTTGGTATCCTTTTTCTTCTATCTGAAAAACTTCATATAACCCAATTATAGTTCAGGTCTGCTGGTGATACTTTTCACCTTTTGTTTGTCTACAGAAGTCTCGATTTTTGTCTTCATTTTTATAAGCTATTGCAGCTGGATAAAAAATCCTAAATTTCTTCCCCCTCCAGTAATTTTCACATGTCTTTCTGTTGTCTTCTGGTTCATGTAATTTCTGAGAAGTCTTTTATTATTATTTTATTTATTCTTCTGTGTGCTTTCTCTGTTAGTCTTTCAGGAATTTATTCTTACTTGTTTATTGGTTTTGTTTTGTTTTGTTTTTAGCAATTTAATTCTATGGTCCTGGCATAGTTTTCTTTAGGTTTATTCTATTCTAGGTTCATTGCATTTCTTAGATCTGTGGGTTTATGGTTTTCATCAAACTTGGATAATTTAATCTTTCTTTCTTTCTTTCTTTCTTTTTTAGTAGGCTCCATATCCAATTGGAGCCTGACATGGTGCTTGAACTCACGACCCTGAGATCAAGACCTGAGCTGAGATCAAGAGTTGGATGCTTAACGGACTTAGCCACCCGGGGTGCCCCAAACTTGGATAGTTTATCAGTTCTTCAAATAATTTTTAGTGTCCATTCCCACAACTCCCATCCTTTGCAGGACTCTAGTTTCATGTATGTTAGGGTGATTATTATTGTTTATTCCTTTTTTCTCCAGTCTTCATTCTCTGTATTTTCATTTTGGATAGTGCCCATTTTTATCTTCATGTTCACTGATACCTTGCTAATCTGCTGTCAACCCCATCCAGTGTAGTTTTCATTTCATATGTATTTTTCATGACCAGAAGTTCGATTTTGGCCTTTAAAAAAATCTAGAAATCTTTCATTTTTCTCATTATGTTTATGCTTTCCTCTATTATATAGAATATATTTCTGATAGCTGTTTTAATATCTTTGATTACTGATTCTATCATCATAAATAGTTACTTCTGTTACTTTATTTTTTCTCCTTAATGCTGGTAATGGGTTGTATTTTCCTGCCTCTTTTATATCTGGTAATGTTTGATCAAATGCCAGGCTTTATTAAATTTGTATATTTTGGTGGCTGGGTATCTTTTAGTATCCTTTTTAAGTAGTGTTGGCTTGCTTTCTTTTTTGGGGGAGGTCAGTAGTTAAATTACTGGAGCGCCTGGGTGGCTCAGTGAGTTAGGCCTCTGCCTTTGGCTCAGGTCACGGTCTCAGGGTCCTAGGATCAAGCCCTGCATTGGGTTCTCTGCTCAGCTGGGAGCCTGCCTCCCCCTCTCTCTGCCTGCCTCTCTGCCTACTTGTGATCTCTCTCTCTGTCAAATAAATAAATAAAATCTTTAAAAAAAAAAAAGTTAAATTACTTGGAATCATTTGGACCCTTTTGATACTTTTAACCTTCTTTAGGGTAGGTCCAGAGCCACCATTAGCTCTGGACCTCTTTTGAGGATTCTTTTCAATACCCTGTGTTTCAGGAGGCCTTTCCCCCATATAAATACACAGATCAGTATTCAGACAGACTTCAGTGGGTAACAGCAGCTCTTCAGTGTTCTCTCCATGGTTTTCCCTTTTCTTTAGTATTCTGACTCACAAATTATATGCGTCTTGGCCTCCTTGAATTCCTGGCTCTGTGTGCCCCTTCCCTGCCCTGAATTACTGCTAAGGAGCGAGCTGGTGTACTGCAAGGACTCATCCTGGTTTTGTTTTGTGTTGTTTTGTTTTTTCTCTTATGTCCTGTGCTTGTTGTCTAATGTCTGAAAAGTGATTTTCCCCCTCCTTACTGTTTAAATAAAGCAGGAGGGTAAATAAAGTTCCTATTGCTCCCATCTTATTTGAGACCCTTCATTCTTTATTTTCTTCCAGCATTATACCTTTCTAGAAAGCCATCATTTGCTCATTATGTTTAATAACAATTTCTTCCCACAGAAATTTTAAGTTAAATATGTTCGGAACTGAGCTAACGCTATTACTTCTGAAATCTCTGTACTTCTCCACACTGACCCTCAGAAGTCTCCACAGTAGTAAAAAGCACCACTATCCCAGATAAACATACCAGAAACTCAGGCGTCATTCATCCTTAGCACCACTGTCTTTCTCACCTACTCATCTCATCTCATCACCTAGAAGTGTTATTTTGGCTCTTGGACAGATCTTGAATCTTTGCACATCTGTCTCTGCCATCCCCACCACTACCATCTCTCCCCTAGACTGTTCAGCAGCTTCCTCTATTCATCTTGTTCCTTCCAATATACACTTCATACAGTAGGCAGCAAGATTTTGAATTTTCTTAAAACCAGAGCAGCAGATGCAGAGTTAAAGTTAAAAGGGCTTATGACAGGGGCACCTGGGTGGCTTAGTTGGTTGAGCATCTGACTTCTTTGGCTCAGGTCAAGATCTCGGGATCCCAGGATCAAGCCCTGCGGTGGGGGTGGGGAGGTCCATGCTCAGCGAGAGTCTGCTTGTCCCTCTCCTCTTCCTCCACCCCCACTTGTGCATGCTCTCTCTCAAATAAAATCTTTTGTTTTTGTTTTTTTAAAAAGGTTTTATTTATTTACCTGACAGAGATCACAAGCAGGGGAAGCAGCAGAGGGAGAGAGAGAAGCAGGCTCCCTGCTGAATAGGGAACACAATCTGGGGCTTGATCCCCAGTCTTAGATCATGACCACAGCCAAAGGTAGATGCTTAACTGAGCCACCCAGGTGTCCCTCAGATAAATAAAATCTTTTAAAAAGGGGAGGTGGTGCCCTAGTGGCTCAGTTGGTTAAATGCCTACCTCTTGATTTTGGCTTAGGTCATGATCTCGGGGTTTGGAATCGAGCCCTGCATCGGGCTCCATGTTCAGTGGGGAATCTGCTTGAGATTCTCTCTCTCCTACCTCTGCCCCTCTCCTCCCACCTTGCTCTCATGTACTCTCTCTATTAAATAAACAAATCTTTAAAAAGGGAGGGCAGCTTATGACATAGGGTGTGGGGGGAGTTAAATAGGTGATGGGCATCAAGGAGGGCACTTGTGATGAGCACTGGGTGTTGTATGTAAGTGATGAATCACTAAATTCTACACCTGAACCTATTACACCTCATGTTAAGTAACTGGAATTTAAAACTTGAAAAAAAAGGGGGGGGGGCTTAAAACATTAAAAAACCACTTTTCTGCCCTCTTTCTCCCCAGCTCTTAATCATATTAGTTCCATTTTCCACTCTTTTGTTTGACTTTTATTTCCATAATTCTAAATAATGTACTGTTATTTCTTGATTTATTAGTTTTAGATATCTGCTCATTGCTTTTTACCCAAATGTTTCTTTTCCCTCTTCTTATAACTTAAAATATTTGACTAATTATTGTTTACATTATTTCAATAAAGTTAATCTTTTTACTTGGTGAACCAAAATTTATACTTTATCATTTCATATGCGTATTTGTTTATCATTTATTTAGTTTTCAACCTATATCCAGTGCTGATTCTTCTGCATTCTCTGTAGTAATCTCCTCCCTGCCCCCCTTTTTTATTCCTAGACAGTCTGAAGCCCCTCCATCCTCCTGCTCCAGTCTGAAGTGGATGCTTTCTAGGCTAAGCTGTATAGTTGTAGCTCCAGGACAGCCCTTCATTACTGTCCAAGCAAAATGTCTTCTCTTCTCTACTTTTTGATCCTTGCATTTTCCCAGTATTGATTTGCTCACTTATTTTGGTGGACTAGATCCTCCATCAGCATAGTAGGAAAAAGGTGAATGAGATATAAATTTTTGAGGTATTACCATTTTGTCCTTTGATAGAATTGTTGGGTTGAAAATTATTTTTCCTCAAAATTGGGAAGTCATTGTTACATAGCATTTTTGCTTCCAGCATTACTATTAATGGTCCTGATAATGTTTTGTTTTGTTTTTTAAAGATTTTATTTATTTGACGAAGTAATAGAGAGGGAACACAAGCAGAGGGAGTGGGAGAGGGAGAAGCAGGCCTCTCGCTGAGAAGAGAGCCTGGTGTGGGGTTCAATCCCAGGACTCTGGGATCAGGACCCAAGCCAAAGGCAGAGGTTCAGTGACTGAGCCACCCAGTCGCCCATTGATAGTGTTGTTAATTTTGTTTTCATCCTTTTGTAGGCTGCTTTTTTCCTTTGGAAATTAGTTTCAGGATCTTTTCTTTTCCCTACCATGTTGAAATTTCATGGTAATATGCCCTAATTCTTCCCTTCTGTTTTCTCTGTTCTCTCCATAACTAGTAATTAGTCAGATGTTGTTGTTGGATTGGTCCTTTTACCTGACTTCATGTCTCCATTGGATTTTTTATTGTGGTTATCAAATTTAAATTTCCATCGTTCTGTATTTTTATCTGGAGGTATGTTGCCCAAGTATTGATGAATACATTTGAGATTGTGGATTTTATATAAATTCAAACCTCAATCAAAAAGAAAAAAGGAAATTGAAGAAAAAGGACCCTTCTCTCTCTCTCTCTTTAATAAATAAATTCTTTAAAAAGGGGGATTGGAGGGGAGTGCCTAGGTGGTTCAGCCAGTTAGGCATCTGCCTTTGGTTCAGGTCATGATCCCAGGGTCCTGGGATTGAGCCTCATGGTGGGCTCCCTGCTCAACAGAGAGCCTGCTTCTCCCTCTGTCCCTCCCCCTGCTCATTCTCTCTCTCCTTCTCAAATAAATAAATAAAATCTTAAAAAAAAAAAGAAAAAGACCCTCTCTCCCCATTGTTAATATCCAAGATCTTTTTTTTTTATTATTATAGTCGATACAATATTACATTAGTTTCAGGTGTACAACTTAGAGATCTAACAAGTTTATACATCATGTTGTGATCACCACAAGAGTAGCTACCATATTACCATATATGCTATTTCATTGACTATATTTCTACACTGCCTTTTATTCCCATGACTTAGTATTCATCCCATAACTAGAAGCCTGTATTTCCTACTCCTTTTCACCGAGTTTTGTCCACCCCCCCAAACCCCTCACCTCCAGCAACCATCAGTTCTTTGTATTTATAGATCTGATTCTGTTTTTTAATTTTTTTTTTTTTTAGATTCCAAATATGAGTGATATATAGTATTTGTCTTTCTCAGTCTCATTTCACTGAGCATAGTACCCTTTAGGTCCATCCATGTTGTTGCAAATAGAAGATTTCATCCTTTTTATGGCTGCATAACATTCGTATACGTGTGCACCTGTGCACACTCCACATTTCCTATCCATTCATCTATCACTGGAAACCGGTTGCTTCCATACCTTGGTTATTGTAAATAATGCCTCAAATAAACAGTGGTGCATGTATCTTTTTGAATTTCTGTTTTCATTTTCTTGGGGTAAGTACCCAGTAGTGGAATTACTGGAACATATGGTAGTTCTGTTATTTTTTAAGGAAACTCCATACTGATTTCTGTAGTGGGTGTACTGATTTACATTCCGACCAAAAGTACATGAGGGTTCCTTGTTCCCCACAGCCTTGCTAACACTTGTTACTTGTCTTTTTGATTTTAGCTGTTCTGACCAGGTGTTAGGTGGTATCTCACTGTGATTTTGATTTTCATTTCCCTGAAGATTAGTGGTATTGAGCATCTTTCCATGTGTCTTTTGGCTATCTGAATTTTGGGAAAATATCTTTTACGGTTCTCTGCCCATTTTTTAATTGGATTGTTTTTTGATGTTGAGTTGTATGAGTTCTTTATATATATTGGATATTATATATATTGGATATTATATATATTGGATATTATATTGGATATTGGATATATATTGGATATTAACCCCTTATTGGATATATCATTTGCAAATATCTTCCATTCTGTAGGTGGCCTTTTGTTGATGGTTTTCTTTGCTGTGCAGTTGCTTTTTATTTTGGTATAGTATCAGTTTATTTTTGCTTTTGTCTCCCTTGCCTCAGGAGACATAGAAAAATGTTGCTATGGTCACTGTTAGAGAATGCCTGTGATCTCTTCTAGAGTTTTTATGGTTTCAGGTCTTATGTTTAAGTCTTTAATCCATTTTGAGTTCATTTTTGTATGCGGTGTTAGAAAATAATCCAGTTTCATTATTTTTTTTACATGTAGCTGTCCAGTTTTCCTGACTCCATTTATTGAAGGGACTGTCTTTTCCATATACATTTATTTTTGTTTATATTTTTTGGCTTCCATTGTCAAAATTAATTGGCCATATAAGCATGAGCTTATTTCTGAGCTCTATTTGTTCCATTAATCAGTGCATCTATTTTTATGCCAATGCCTCTAATTTTATGCCATTTTTATGCTATCTTTATGTTTTGATTACTAGAGCTTTATAATAGTATATTTTGAACTCAGGAATTGTGATTCCTTTAGCTTTGTTTTCCTTTCTCAAGATTGCTTTGGCTATTCAGGGTCTTTTGTAGTTATATAAAAATTTTAGTATTATTTGTCCCATTTTTGTGGAAATGATGTTGGTATTTTGATAGAGATTGCATTGAATCCGTAGATTGCTTTGGGTAGTATGGGCATTTTAGCAGTATAACTTCTAATCCATGAGCATGGAATATCTTTCCATTTGTTTGTGTCTTCGGTTTCTTTCATCTGTTTTATAGTACAGGTCTTTTTCCTCATAAGTTTATTCCTAGGTATTTTATTCTTTTTGGTGCAATTATAAGCAGAGTTTTTGTTTGTTTGTTTGTTTGTTTTTTTTAAAATATTTTATTTATTTATTTGACAGAGATCACAAGCAGGCAGAGAGGCAGGCAGAGAGAGAGGAGGAAGCAGGCTCTCCGCTGAGCAGAGAGCCCGATGCGGGGCTCGATCCCCGGACCCTGAGATCCTGACCCGAGCCGAAGGCAGCGGCCCAACCCACTGAGCCACCCAGGCGCCCCTAAGCAGAGTTTTCTTAATAACTGTCCATTGTTTCTCTTTCTGCTACTTTGTTACTAGTATATAGAAATGCTACTGATTCTGGGTATTTTATATCCTGTAATTTAACTGTCTGCTTCTAGTAGTTATTTGGCAAAGTCATTAGGATTTTTTATGTATAGTATCATGTCATCTGCAAATAGTGACAGTTTAACTTTTTCTTTACCAATATGGATGCCTCTTATTTGTGATTGCTGTTTCTAGTACTTGCAGTACTATATTGAATAAAAGTGGTATCTTGTTCCTGATCTTAGAAGCAAAGCTCTGTTTTTTACCACTGAGTATACTGTTAGTTATGGGTTTTTCATAGTTGGCCTTTGTTATGTTGGGGTATGTTCTGTCTAAACCCACTTTTTTGAGAATCTTATCAGGAATGGATGTTGAATTTTATCAAATGCTTTTTCTGCATCAATTGAAATGATTATGTAACTTTTATCCTTCATTTTGTTGATAAGGTGTATCCATCCTGTTGATTTGTGAATGTTGAACCATCCTTGCATCCCCAGAATAAATCCCACTTGGTTGTGGTGAATGATCTTTTTAATGTATTGTTGAAAGTGATTTGCTAAGATTTTCTTCGGGATTTTTGCGTCCATTCATCAGAGTGTTAGCTTGTAGTTTTCTTCTTTTTGTTGCATCTTTTTCTGGTTTTTGTAGCTGGATAATGCTGGTCTCATGATACATGTTTGGAACCTTTCCTTTCTCTTCTGTTTTTTGGAATACTTGGAGGAGAATAGGTGTGAACTCTAAATATAGAATTCACTCATGAATCCATCTGGTCCTGGACTTTGGTAAGTTTTTGATTACCTATTTAGTTATGAGTAGTCTGCTCAGATTTTCTATTCCTGATTCAGTTTTAGAAGATAATATTTTTCTAGAAATTTGCTTTTTTCTAGGTTGTTCAGTTTGTTGGCATATCATTTTTCATAGTATTCCCTTGAATCCTTTATTTCCGTGAGGTCAGTTTTTACTTCTCTTTTGTTTCTGATTTCCTTTATTTGGGTCCTTTCTCTCTCTCTCTCTTTTTTTTTTTTTTTTTTTTTTTTGTGATGAGTCTTTCTAAGTGTTTGTCAATTTTGTTTATCTTTTCATAGAACCACCTCTTCATTTCATTTATTTTTGTTCTTTTTTTTTTTTTTTTTTTTTTTTTTTGGTCTCTATGTCAATTATTTCTGCTCTTTTATTTTCCTCTTTGTATTTACCTTGGGCTTCATTCTTTTTCTAATTCCTTTATGTATGAGATTAGCTTGTTCTTTTGACCTTTTTTGTTCCTTGAGGTAGGCCTATATAATACTGTATATTTCCCTCTTAGAACTATTTTTTTTTTTTAAAGATTTTATTTATTTGACAGAGAAAGACAGGGAACACAAGTAGGGGAGAACTGGTGAGGGGGAAGCAAGGAGAAGCTCCCTGATCAGCAGGGAGCCTGATGATACAACAACATGGGGCTTGATCCTAGGACACTGGAATCATGACCTGAGTTGAAGGCAGACGCCCAACAACTGAGCCACCCAGGTGGCTCAGAAAGAACAGAAAGAACTGTTTTTGTTTTGTTTAATTTTTTGCCCTTGATTTTTTTTTTTAAGATTTTTTATTTTATTTATTTATTTGACAGACAGAGATCACAAGCAGGCAGAGAGGCAGGCAGAGAGAGAGAGGA
Organism: Lontra canadensis; assembly: GCF_010015895.1. Classification (NCBI taxonomy): domain Eukaryota; kingdom Metazoa; phylum Chordata; class Mammalia; order Carnivora; family Mustelidae; genus Lontra; species Lontra canadensis. Next base: position 48,035 of record NW_022631036.1, read on the forward strand.
AGGGAAGCAGGCTCCCTGCTGAGCAGAGAGCCCGATGCGGGGCTCCATCCCAGGACCCTGGGATCATGACCTGAGCCAAAGGCAGAGGCTGTAACCCACTGAGCCACCCAGGTGCCCCGTTTTGTTTGTTTGTTTTTTAAGATTTAAAAAAAAATGTTTCTAAGTAATCTCCACACCCAGTGTGGGTCTTGAACTTACAACCCCAAGATCAAGAGTCATGTGTTCTACCAACTGAGCCAGGCATTCCTTAGAACTGTTTCCACTGTATCTCCAAAGATCTCTTTGTTAATCTCTGGTTATTCTTTATAACATCCTATTCATCTGTCATAGATGTCATCATCTTACTTTCTGAGAATTGTATTTAAGAAGGTTTTGTTTTGTTCTGTTTCTTGCAGTATTGCTGGCTCCCCATGTTGTTTTTCTTTCTCATGTTAGAAACTCTGTGCGTTCATTCCATTGCTGCCATAGCAAATTTTACCATAAATTTAGCAGCTTAAAACAACACAAATTTGTTATGTCACTGTTCATATAGTTTAAAAGTCTGGGCATAGTGTGGCTCAGATGGGTGTTCTAGTTAGTCTTATAAAGCCGAAAGTAAGGTGTCAGCAAGGCTGTATTCCTCCTGAAGGCTCTGAGAAAAAATTCTTCATGGTAGAATTCGGTTGCATGTGGCTGTAGGACCAGGGTTTCCCCTAGCTTGTCTGCCAGAGGTCATTCTTAGCTTCTGGAGGCCTCCCAAATTCCTTCCTCCATCTTCAAAAACAGCAGTAGCAAGTCCAGTCCTTCCTACTCTTCACATCTGTCTAACCTCTCCTTCTGTCTCATCTTTCCTATACTGACCTCTCCTGTCTTCTGTTTGGCAGGCCTCATAGGATTACTGGACCCATGGAGAGAATCAGGGGAGAGAGATCTCTCTTAAATCAGATCAGGGGAGAGAGATCTCCCTTAAATCAGATCATTAGTAGCCTTAATTCCATTTGCAAAGTCTCTTCACAGCAGTCCCTAGATTAGTGTATAATTGTATAATCAGGGACAGAAATTTTAAGGTGTTACCTCTGGAACTGTAGCCCTACCACAGAGTCCTTTCTCAAATGTCTGTCAGTCACTGACTGTCTGTTCATATATTTAATAATGGGCATTACAGATACCAATAGGAAGTCCTACATTAAATGAGGTTAGCTTGTCACCCCTCTCTGGGGTATTTAGACATTAAGTGAGCTTTATCAAATGTCTGTATCTAAAAGATTGTTCCCTAGGCCTGTTTAGATTCTCCTCTAAGAGATCCTAAAGGGCATGCATCTAAGGGGTGGGTTTAATCCAGTATGGAACAGGATTCGTTTTTGTTTTGTTTTGTCAATTTTCAGTGCTTGGTCATGCTTGCTGTTTGGCACTATGAGTCAGTGTGTTTCCCATTGGTATTTCCTTTTGCAAACACCTTGATTTTATTTTTCTCCCTTTTGTTAAGTCATTTACTACTCTCCCAATCTGGCTTCTGTCTCCCAAAATGTTTCTGCCTTTTTTTAATGTGATATTTTCTCCTATTCTTTTTTCTTTTCTTTATTTAGTATCATTTTAGAGAGGACTGAAAATAAATGCACAAGTTCAGTGTACATGTTTAATAAGAAATTCTCTAGACAGAATTTATTTATTTATTTTAAAAAATATTTTATTTATTTGACAGATCACAAGTAGGCAGAGAGGGAGGGAGAAGCAGGCTCCCTGCAGAGCAGAGATCATGACCTGAGCTGAAGGCAGAGGTTTATAACCCATTGAGCCACCCAGACGTCCCTAGACAGAATTTATCTTTAAACTAAAATCTGATTATCTTATCTGAAAACCCTTCTGTGCTCCTCAGTCTCCCACTTCCTCACCCTCATAGTTTCTGATACATATTATTTGGCATTTATGTAGTCCATCTTTCACCAGATTTGTCTTCTACTTGATAAAACACTGATTATGAACATTACACTTCATTGCTATGTGTTATAAAGAGGTCCTAGGTCATTACTTTGTGGAGTGACTCCTAAATGCTACTTTATATTTATTGAAGTATAAAATTTAGTTTGAATGAAAGTCAGCACTGCATTTTGGTAAATCCATTTAAAAATAGTTGTCCAGGTGTATTTTAGTTAAGTATAAATTTAATTACTTTTGCTCTTCACCAGGCCCACTTTTATATGTGATTCAGATTTCTAATTCACCGTTTAATTCTTTTTTGATACAAAACACAGTAAGTAAATCAGTCCTAAATTCCTATATGAATGAAATAATTAGTGTCTTATGTGGAGGTGTAGGTTTACTTTACTTTTTGATTTTAATAAAATGAAAACTTATTCACGGGCTTCATGTATAGTCAGTGGCTACCCTTTTCCAATGTAGAACTGCCTATCATTTGGGAAATAAGATGTCATTCTTCCCCTCCCCCCACCCCCCTTACCCTTTCCTTAAGCTACTAGTTGTCAAGAAGTTGGAATCAGAATTACCTATGAAGCTTTTTTTTTTTTTTTGAGATATAATTGACATATTAGTTTCAGGTATATAAAATAATGATTTTATATATGTATACATTATGAAATGATCACCACAGTAAATCTAGTTAGTGTCCATCACTAGAGCTTTTATAAAAACAAGCTGCTGAAAGCCCTGAGTCAGTTAGAGTATATGGGGGTATGACTGAAGCATATATTTTTAGTAGTATTTTTAACTTCACAAGCAATTCTCCTGGACACTTATGGTTAAGAACTTTTTTATATGCTTATGACTGACCCAAAAGCTAGTTACACTTAGCAATATTCATTCTTCTAATAACATTAATAGCTGGTTTGTGAGCTGGACAGGAAATGACCGAGGAACAAAAATCTCAAAAGGATGAATCATGTAGTATAGTGATTCTCAAGCAGAAGGGACATGCCAGAAACATTTTGGATGGATTTTCAAGTTAAACATGCTTTCTTTCCCCTCTCCCACTAAACCTGCCTATGATGAACTCTGATAGAAGCATGTCCTATATCTCAGGCGTGATTCATTATATGTCCTTTTATACTTCTTTAGATTTTTCGCCCTGTACCAGTACATGCTATAGTTTGAACAGAGGAGAGATAGACTACTACCACCACCCTACCCGACACTTGATACTGAAGTAGTGATTATTCAGAAGCTTGGGATTGTGTAATACCTTTTCGATCTCCCAACCTGGCAGTAATGGCATTTAAAGGCGAGGGTATACTGAGCATTGAAAGTTTAACTCATAAGTGATTAGGTCTCTTAGAATGTTAAATCTTGTTTATTTTAAAAGTACACTGGGAAAGGGGTGCCTGGGTAGCTGAGTGGTTAAGCCTCTGCTTTCGGCTCAGGTCATGATCTCAGGGTCCTGGGATCTACCCCGCATTGGGCTCTCTGTTCAGCAGGGAGTCTGCTTCCCCCTCTCTCTATGTCAAATAAATAAATAAAATCTTTTAAAAAAAAATTACACTGGGAAATAATGGCTCAGTTCTACTAATTAAATATGGGTCAAAAAATACACTTTGTTAATCTGCATAAAGCAGTTGATCCTAATGAATTAAACTTCAAAAATTACATTTGAGGATAAGTTGATTAACTTCTTTTTACCTGGAATATACAAGAATGAAGAGAATCTTTGATTTAATTAGGGAACTTTAGTTAAAGAATATGCTACACTATTTTTAACCTTAAAAAGAAATCAAGGGGTGCCTGGGTGTCTCAGTTGGTTAAGTGTCCAGCTCTTGATTTTGGCTCAGGTCATGATCTCAGGGTTCTGGGATTGAGCCCTGTGTTGGGCTCTGCACTTATCATGGAGTCTGCCTAGGATTTTCTTCTGGTCTCCCTCTGCCGCACCCCTCCCCCTGCTCGTTTTCTCTCTCTCTCTCTCAGATAAATATATAAATCTTTTTTAAAGATTTTTTTAAAAAATCAGACATCCCTGGAAGCTTTTTAAGAAAGTGACAATTTAAGAAGCAAGAATTTATTTTTAACGCGATTTCTTCTGCTCAGTACTTAAAATATACATACCTCAAGTTTATTAATAATTAAAGAGCCGTTATATCACCTGTCCTCTGTTAACATGTCTCTCTCTTCAGGACAGTTTTTCTGGTAATTCCATTTTTGCATTTCAGAAAAATATTCCCCAGAAAATAGCCTGTAGAATTCAGGACAAAACAAAAACCTGACTTGTACCAGAGTGTTCATAATAGTAAAATTCAAATAACCAACAGAAAAACAGAAAAAAACATACAGTTATTAAAAGGTTTTCGGACTTATTTTTTAAACGTGGGCTGAGGTGTACACAAAATAAGTTTTTAAAAGAAGATTGTATTCAAGAGAGAGATTCAAGAGAAAGAGCATGAGCAGGGGGAAGGGCAGAGGGAGAGGGAGAAGCAGACTGCCTGCCGAGTGGGGAGACAGGCACAGGGCTTCCATCCCAGGACCCTGGGATCACAACCTGAACCCAGGGGAGATTCTTAGCCGACTGAGCCACCCAGGTGCCCCTAAGAGAGGGCGCCTGAGAGAATTTTTTTTTTTTTAAAAAGAAACTCCAGTGTGGTTTGCAGTGATTGCTACCATGCACTCTGCATGAGAATTAACTCTGACTTGAAGAAACCTAATTAAAAAAAAAAAAAAGAAAGAAAGAAGAAGAAACCTAATAGAAAAATTAGTGAAGGAAATTGGAATGTCTAAAAACTTTTGAGATGTACATCACTAGTAAATAAAGAAATGTAAATTTAAAAAAAAATAAACATACTGTATTTCAAGTAAGTAAAGCTTTAAAAAACACATGTGCCCAACTTGCTTCACTTTTGTCTTAAAATTATTATAACCTTTGATCTAGTAATTCCACTCCAGTGAATTCTTGAAGAAATGAAATATGGAAAAATATGTGCATGGATAGATGTTTGTAAAATCATTATTTATAACAGGTTCAGTATTAGAAGAATGGTTAAATTATGCTACATTTACACAGAATTTTATTTATTTATTTTTTAAAGATTTTATTTATTTATTTGACAGAGAGAGAGATCACAAGTAGGCAGAGAGGCAGGCAGAGGTAGAGGGGGAAGCTGGCTCCCTGCTGAGCAGAGAGCCCGATGCAGGGCTCTATCCCAGGACCCCAAGACCATGACCTGAGCCAAAGGCAGAGGCTTAACCCAGTGATTCACTGAGCCACTTAGGTGTCCCCAACAGTACATCTCTTTGTACATCTATTAACATAATCCCTTATTTACATAGCCGTATTCCATTTTTCAAGAATGGGTTTTAAATGACTTAACTATACTTTTGTAATTTCCAAAGTTCTACCATAATCACATATTTTTTTTAATTAGAGAAAAACATTAATACCTAGTACTTAATGAAGTACTTATTATGTGCCAGGCCTTGTTTAGGGAACAGTACCCATATTAATCATTTAATTTTCACAACAACCTCCTGAGGTACTATTATTCTCATTTTACGGATGAGAAAACTCAGACGCTGGCATGCAGAGTACCTTGTCCAGACTCCCAGTTACTAAGCAGTGGAGCTCTGTGATCTGAATACAGCTGGTTTGGCTGTGTGCTTCAGCCTCAGAACGGGTCTCAGCAGCTCTACAGCAGTCTGCTCCGTCCTGCTCTCAGGTCCCCTACAAACCAAAAGCTCCCTGCGTTTGTAATACTAGATTGAATCTAGGGGAAACTATGAGCTTCTGAAGACACAAACTGCCCCTTGTAAAACTCCATCTGATCCAGTAATTTTTAGCAATCTATAGCATTACAGATTATGCGGTGGTTTGCATTTTGTGGTCTAGTCTACTTAAACCCTGACAGTGAGGGTAGTGCTGCCGAATAAAAATACAGACCTAGTCCTCCTCCTTTCTGCTGTATTTTTCATTTTTGGTTTTTCTTGGTTCTCCTCTCTACACTAATTTTTTAAGTATTTTTAAAAAATATTTTATTTATTTGACAGAGAAAGAGAGAGATCACAAGTAGGCAAAGCAGGCAGAAGGAGAGAGAGAAGCAGAGAGCCTGATGCGGGGCTCGATCCCAGGATCCTGAGACCATGACCCAAGCCGAAGGCAGAGGCTTAACCCACTGGGCACCCAGATGCCCCTATGCTATTTTTAAATCAACCTAATTTTGGTTTTCATTCCACATGAATTTTACAATCAGCTTGTCATCTTGTATAAAAGAGCAAGTTGGAATTTTAACTTGGATTCTATTTAATCTTTAGCTCAATTTAGGGAAAAACTGACTTCTTAACGATCCCTGCAATTCATGGACATGGTATGTAATTTAAATATGTTATATAGCTATTCATATAGGTCATTGTTAATTCCTTTTGTTACTTTTACTTAACATTTTTGCCTCTCACCAGATTTTTCATATGTAAATGATTAAGATAAACACATTTTATATAAGACAGAAGAGATTGAATCAATTAAAACTTGGAGATTTGATAATGTTATGAAAGTACTTAAATTTACTTCATGTATTGTGTAACTTACAACATACAGGATGAATGAGGGATACCCAATAATCTAAAGCTTTTTTAAAAAAATTGAGGTATAATTGACATATGATAGTATCAAGTGTACAGCATAGTGAATCAATACTTAATATACATTGCAAAATGACCACCATGTTCATTCTGCTTACTGTCACCATACAGAATTAATACAGTATTATTGACTGTATTCCCCATGCTGCATATCACATCCCTGTGGCTTATCTATTTTATAACTGGGAACTTGTACTTTTAAAAAAAAATTTTGTAAGGTTTTTGTCAGACACAGAGAGCGTGTGCATGCGCACAAGTAGGGGGAGCCACAGGCAGAGGGAAAAGCAAGGAAGCCCTGTGTGGAACTCCATCCCAGGTCCCTGGAATCATGATCTGAGCCAAAGGCAGATGCTTAACTGACTGAGCCACCCAGGCGCGAGGAACTTGTACTTCTTGATGCCCCTCTAACCATTGCACCTGCCTCCTCACAACTCCTTTCTCTGCTAGCGAACACCAGTTCGTTCTCTGTATCTATGCCTCATTTTTTTTTTAAACATTCCACAAATAAATAAAATTGTGGTACTTGTCTTTCTCTGACTCATTTCACTTAGCATAATATTCTCTGGGTCCATCCATGTTGCTGCAGATGGCAAGAATTCATTCTTTTTTTGTGGCTGACTAATATTCGTGTGTGTGTGTGTTTGTGTGTACACACTACATCTTTATCCATTCATCTATCAGTGCACCCTGAGGTTGCTTCCATATCTTGGCTATTACAAATAATGCTTCAACAAACATAAACCTTTTTGGATTAGTGTTTTTGTTACCTTTGGATAGATGTCCGGTAATGGAACTGCTAGATCATAATCTTAGTTCTAGTTTTAAGTTTTTGAGGGACCTCCATACTGTTTTCCATAGTGGATGCACCAGTTTACATTGCTAAACAGTGCAAAAAATTTCCCTTTTCTAGGGTGCCTAGGTGGCTCAGTTGTTAAGCGTCTACCTTCAGCTCAGGTCGTGATCCCAGGGTTCTGGGATCAAGCCCCACATTGGGCTCCCTGCTCAGCAGAAAGCCTGCTTCTTTCTTCCTTTGCCTTCTGCTCTGCCTAATTGTGTGCTCGCTTGCACGTGTGCTGTCTCTCTCTCTCTCTCTCTGAGGTTATTTAAACCTTTATTTAAAGGTTTAAATAAAACCTTTAAAAAAAAAAAAAGATTTCCCTTTTCTCCATATCCTAACACTATTTTTTTATAATAGTCATTCTGACAGGTGTAAGATGATAATTTCATTGTGGTTTTGGTTTGCATTTCCCTGGTGATTAGTGATTTGGAACCATCTTCATGTGTTTGTTGGCCATCTGTGTGTCTTTGGAAAAATGTCTTCAGATACTCTAATTGGATTGTTTGCTTTCCTGTTACTGAGTTCTATGAATTGTTTACTTATTTTGGATATTAACCTGTTACTGGTTATATGATTTGCACATATCTTCTATTCAGTGGGTTGCCTTTTGATTCTGTTGGTTTCCTTTGCTGTGTAGAAGCTTTTTAGTTTGATGTGGTCTCATTTGTTTATTTTGTTTCCCTTGTCATTGGAGTCCGATCACAAAAAAAAAAAAAAAATTCTAAAACTGATGTCAAAGAACTTACTACATGTTTTCTTCTAGGAGTTTTATGCTTTCAGGTCTTAGATTCAAGTCTTTAATCCATTTTGAGTCAGTTTTTGTATATGGTCCAGTTTCATTCTTTTGAATACAGCTGTCCAGTTTTCCCAGCATTATTTACTGAGGAGACCATCCTTTTCCCATTGTATATTCTTAGCTCCTTTGTCATAAATTGACCACATAGGTATATGTGAACTCTCAGGCTCTTTATTCTCTTCCATTGATTTATATGTGTTTTTATGCAAATACTATACAGTTTTGATTACTGTAGCTTTGTGGTATAGTTTAAAATCAAGCAGTGTGTACCTTCAACTTTGTTCTTTATCAGGATTGTTTTGGCTGGTCAGGGTCTTTTTTGGTTCCATACAAATTTTAGAATTATTTGTTCTATTTCTGTGAAAAATATCATTAGAATTATTAGAATTTGAATAGGGATTGCATTAAATTTGTAGATTGCTTTGGGTAATACGGTCATTTTATTAATATTGGTTCTTTCAAACCAGAAACACGGAATATCTTTCCATTTATTTCTGTCTTTATTTTTTTTTCCATCAACTCCATATAGTGTTCAGTGTACAGTACAGCTCTTTTACTTCCTTGGTTAAATTTATTCTTAGAAGGGTGCCTTGGTAGTTCAATAGAACATCTGACTCTTGGTTTTGGCTTAGGTCTTGATCTCAGGGTCATGAGATCCAGCCCCGCAATGGGCTCTGTGCTCATTGCAGAGTCTGCTTGTCCTTCTTCCTCCCCCTCTGCCCTTCCCCATGCTCATGCTCCCACACATGCATGCGCGCTCTCTCTCTCTCTCTCTCATAAATAAATAAGTCTTTTTAAAACAGTTTAAAAAAACCAGGGGCCTCTGGGTGGCTCAGTCATTAAGCATCTACCTTTGGCTCAGGTCATGATTCTGGGGTCCTGGGATCAAGCCCCGCATCAGGCTCCCTGCTCGATGGAGAGCCTGCTTCTCCCTTTTGCACTCTCCCTGCTTGTGTTCCCTCTTTGGCTGTCTCTCTCCGTCAAATAAATTTGAAAAATCTTAAAATAAATTAAAAAGTTAAAAAAAATGTATTCCTGGGTATTTTACTTTTTTGATGTAGTTGTAAATGGGATTGGTTTTCTCAACTTCTGTTTTCCATAGTTTATTATGTATAAAAATATAACAGGTGGGTTTTGTTGTGTTTTTTGTTTGTTTGTTTGTTTGTTTTGAGAGCGAGAGAGAACATGAGTGGGGGATAAGGGATCATGACCTGAGCCAAAGGCAGATGCTTAACTGACTGAGCCACCCATGTGCCCTAAAAAGAACACAACAGGTTTTTGTATAGTGATTTGTTTTACCTTGCAACTTCACGGAATTTTACTGGTTTATTAGTTCCAGTGGTTTTTGATGGGAGTAGTTAAGGTTTCTATATATCGTATCATGTCATCTGCAAATAGTGACGGTTTTACTTCTTCCTCTCCAATTGGTATGTTTTTATTTCTTTTTCTTGACTCGTTGCTGTGGCTAAGATATAAATCTTAACTTTTTTATGGTTTTAGTTAAATAAATATATAAATGAGTTCTAATATTTTTTCTCTGTACCCTAGCAGATTGTTCTCTCTCTACTTCAAGGCTACTACATTCATTAGATGGTATTGAATACTTCGGGAGATTATTTGTAGACGTGCCATACTTCATTCTTTCGCATGGCATTAACGTCTGGCAGAACAAACACATACATACATAGAAGGAAACTATGAATTCTTACATTGGAATGGATTAATAGATGAATTTTCCAGATGTAAAGTGCTTAAATTTTCCATTATGCTACTAAAATAATCTTTCTTCTTATTTTAACAGATATCAGACACCCTGAAGAACTTTCTCTCTTGAAAAAACCCAGAGATCCAACTAAGAAAAAAAAGAAAAAGCTAGATGACCAGTCTGAAGATGAGGCACTTGAATTAGAGGGGCCCCTTATCACTCCTGGATCAGGTAAGACTTTGCAGAGGCATAGTGTGCTAACTGTGGATGTGTCTGTATGTTTGTGGTTTTTTGACAAATGGTATACGTAGGTCCAGAGAGTGATCAACTTTAAAAAACTCTTTTTCATCACTTTCCCCCCTCAGTCATCATGAAATCACCACTAAGGTCTGTCATGTACAAAGCATTGTGTCAGGTGTTAATAGCTGCATCAATAAAAAAGGAAGGCTGGTTCTCTGCTCAGGAAGAATCAGAAAGGGGCAATCAATACTTTAACTGGGCTCAGTTTTTTGCATTGCAAAAATTGGACAGTTTTCTTAGTATTTAGTTCCTTTTTTCTGTATTCTGTGAAAACCATAATTACTTAGTTAAGACGTGATTACTTCTGTGGGTTACTTAAAATCTCTGCGCTTTGCAAATACTGGTCCCTTTTCACCTTTTTCCTTTAAGGTTTTGCCCCTTAAAGAAGCTTCCTCACATTTCCTTCCATTACCTCCCCAACCTGAATTAGGTATCCTTCTATCTTAAGTCACCAGACTTTTCTGTTACATTATATTGCATGTTCTTACCTAATAAATTTTGAGGTCCCGGCGTGATGAAACTGTCTCTCACATTTTTGTTAACCAGGACCTGACTTAGCATGTGGCATCCAGAAGGAGCATAGGCAGTGTTTTTTGGGTAGCTAGAGGACTAATTAAATGACATGGTTATTTTGTCCTGGGCATACACAGGGACTGGACATTACAGATTCCCATGTGTCTCAGCCACACATTTTTAAATCCATTTCTTAGGAAATAGGTTCCTCAGTCAGTAAGTAAACTAATTTAATTAATTCAGTTTGTTCTTGGTTTTTTACATTCTGGGGTAATGATGATAATAGAAACAGCTTAGTGCTTACTGTATACCCATTTTATACATTATACTCATGGAAATTCACTTTAGCATATTTTACTTGTGGAAATCACTTAATTCTCACTACAGCCCATTGCAGATTATGTTATTGTACTCATTTTAAGGTTGGAGAAATGGGACAGTAATGTTAGGAACATCTAACGGCTCATAACTTAAAACTTTTATACCCTTACTCATGTACTGATTGGACTTGGGAGATACCAAAAAATAAGACAATCCTAGCTCATAAGAAGTTTTTAGGCTAATTGAAAAACAGTTACTTTATTTATAAGGTATATTTATACTATATAAATGCTAAATGAAAATTGTAGAAAGTAATGTTCCAGGAATTCGGAAGACAAAACAATTCCAAACAGGGTATATTTATTTTATAGGTTAGGGAGTTGAGTTTGTAAATTAAGCATTCAAAAAGTTCCAATGTTTTAGTGATAAACTCATCTTTTGATAAGTTGGATACTTTCCCTGTACTGGCATTTTTTTTTTAATTTTATGGTCTTTTTTACTGTATTAAAGTTCTACATTTTTATGTAGTCAAATCTGTTATTTATAGTTCTGGGCCTTCATCCTTGGTTAAGAAAATCTTCACAAATATTAGTAAAATTATTCTATATTTCCTTTTTACACTTTTATATAATTATTTCATATTTACACACTTTAACTCATCTGTAATATCAACATTTGTTATTTTTAATTCACCTGAAATTTGTTTACTAAGTGTGGTATGAGGTGATATCTTGGTGGGAAATTTTCCGAAATGTATTAAATACTTGAGCGCTCTTTTTAAAAAAAAATGTATGAGACTATAATTTATAGTATCCAGGTTATCAGGCAGATTGTAAAGTTACATGAAGTTTTTAATATTTGTAGTAGGTGGCTCAAGACTGTAGTACTTGTTGAATTCTCTTTCTCCTTAACAGTTTTTGTTATTGTTCCGTATACTTGAACGAGCTCCTATTTTGTTGCTAAGTATGTTACTTCATCGTACCTACTTTCTACTTCAAATATGTTGTAAATTTGGCAACCAGGAATACAAGGTAGTTGGGATTGTCATTGAACTGAGACTTAGAAGGAATGTAAAATGTACACACCCTCCGTCCTAGCAGTGCTATTGGAATTAGGAAATACGTACAAACATACCTGGTGGAAGTCATTTGCTGGAAGGCGTATTTGCAGCTGCAGTGAAGTCCACAAAATTCTAAAGAAATGAATGCACACGAATCGGGAATGGCTTAAATAAGTTATGGTACCCAGGAGGTGGTGTGTGTAGCTTCAGTCAGAATGGCTGATTTATAGCTTGGCTCTGAAATGTAATAGCTTTTGGCACTTGACAACTTACTTAGACCCCTCAGTTATCTTCTCTAAAATGAGAATAATAAGATTGTTGGAAACACTAGTTAAGTTACTACTGTGGAGTACCTAACAAAATAAGAATAGAAACAATGAAGTGTAGAATATACAAAGTAGAGGAAATTGAGAGGGCAGAGAAGTGATCAGGTAGCTGATTCTATTAAATGTTGTGTAATTTAGGGGAATATGTTTTAGAAACTTCATAAAGAAAATTGTCAGTTCTAACTGCATTTAATTCTGAATAGTAATTACAGTCCATCATACTAGGAACAAAATTTCAATATTCTGACATTCCTAGTAAAAGACTTGTTTGCTAGATCTTTGCAATACACAAAGAGAAGATTTTGCCCAGAAGATAATGTTTTTCTGTCCCTTATTTACATATGTACTCTCTATAGCAGGATTATTCTTTGCCCACCTGAGCTGAAGTAATGTTTTCAGCCCTTTTAATTACTGCAGGGTGCCCAAGTAACCCTTTCACAAAAATGCCTTTGTAATTTTTTAAAGTTCTGGCTTTTAAGGATATCACTGACTATCACAATGCCCTTTAAAGCTAAGAAAGGAGAACTGGCAGCTGTTTATTTAATATATAATGTATTATAGTTTCAGGGGTACAGGTCTGTGATTCATCAGTCTTAACACACTCCACAGTGCTCACCGTAGCACATACCCTCCCCAGTGTCCACCCCCCAGCCACCCCCTCCCTCTCACCCACTCTCCATTCCAGCAACCCTCAGTTTGTCTCCTGAGATCAAGAGTCTCTTACAGTTTGTCTCCCTCTCTGGTTTCGTCCTGTTTCATTTTTTCCTTCCCTTCCCCTATGATCTTGTTTCTCAAATCCCTCATATCAGTGAGATTGTATGATAGTTGACTTTCTCTAATTGACTTACTTCGCTTAGCATAGTACCCGCTAGTTCCATCCACGTCCTTGCAAATGGCAAAATTTCAATTTTTGATGGCTGCATAATATTCCATTGTATATGTATACCATATCTTCTTTATCCATTCATCTGTTGATGGACATCTAGACTCTTTCCATAGTTTGGCTATTGTGGACACTGCTGCTATAAACATTGGGGTGCAGGTGCCCCTTCAGATCACTACATTTTTATCTTTAGGGTAAATACCCAGTAGTGCAATTGCTGGGTTGTTGTAGGGTAGCTCTCTTTTCAACTTTTTGAGGAACCTCCATACTGTTTTCCAGAGTGGCTGCACCAGCTTGCATTTCCACAAAACAATGCAGGAGGGTTCCCCTTTCTCTGTTTCCTTGTCCACATATGTCGTTTCTGACTTGTTAATTTCAGCCATTCTGACTGATGTGAGGTGGTATCTCACTGAGGTTTTGATATGTATTTCCGTGATGCCGAGTGATAGCACTTTTTCATGTGTCTTTGGCTATGTGGATGTCATCTTTGCAGAAATGTCTGTTCATGTCTTCTGCCCATTTCTTGATTGGACTGTTTGTTCTTTGGGTGTTGAATTTGGTAAGTTCTCTATAGATTTTGGATAGTAGCCCTTTATCTGATATGTCATTTGCTAATATCTTCTCCCATTCTTTTAGTTTTGTTTACTGTTTCCTTTGTTGCACAAAAGCTTTTTATCTTGATGCAGTCCCAATAGTTCATTTTTGCCCTTGCTTCCCTTGATTTGGCGTTGTTGCTAGGAAGAGATTGCTGCCTGTTTTCTTCTCAAGGATTTTGATGGATTTCTGTCTCACATTGAGGTCTTTCATCCATTTTGAGTCTATTTTGTGCATGGTGTAAAGAAATGGTCCAGTTTCATTCTTCTGCATGTGGCTCTCCAGTTTTCCCAACATCATTTGTTGAAGAGACTTTTTTCCATTGGACATTCTTTCCTGCTTTGTCAAAAGATTAGTTGACCACAGAGTTTTGACGGTCCATTTCTGGGCTCTCTATTCTGTTCCATTGATCTATGTGTCTGTTTTTGTACCAGTACCATAATGTCTTGATGATTACAGCTTTGTAATAGAGCTTGAAGTCTGCAATTGTGATGCCACCAGCTTTGTTCTTTTTCAACATTCTTCTGGCTATTCGGGGTCTTTTCTGGTTCTATATAAATTTAGGATTATTTGTTCCATTTCTGCGAAAAAAGTTGATGGTATTCTGATAGGGATTGCATTAAGTGTGTAGATTGCTCTAAGTAGCATAGAGATTTTCCACAGTATTTGTTCTTCCAATCCATGAGCATGGAACATTTTCCCATTTCTTTGTGTCTTCCTCAATTTCTTTCATGAGTATTCTGAGTATAGATTCTTTACATCTTTGGTTAGATTTATTTCTAGGTATCTTATGGTTTTGGGTGCAATTATAAATGGGATCAACTCCTTAATTTCCCTTTCTTTGAACTAACTGCTTTCTTTGTTGCTTATTTAACAACGTTTAGATACTGCATATTGCTTTAGTTACTAACATTGGAAGAATACATACTGAGAACGTCAAATCAGATACCCTGTGGCTAGCAAGTTTTTTTTTTTTTTTACTTTGTGTTTTCTTCCTAGACTAGATCATGACAACTACAAAAATCTCTAGCATGATCACCACTTTTTCATAGGTTAATATTCTATCATTGCATTGAGTGAGGTGGTGGGGGAGGGGTTGTTAGAGTGAAAAGGAAGTTCCTAAGCATATTCCTAAATTAGGTAAGGGAAACAGTCATTCTCTTTCCATCATTCGTTAACAATGTGATGCCCATTTATGCATTTTCTTTTTAAAAATTATGACTGAAGACAAAATACAATTAACAGAGTTAGGACTTCAGGGGAGGTGCCTTTACTTAACATTATTCTGAACTTCTAAGTCTTAATTTAAACCAATTTTTTGTAGTTTAAATGATGGGGGATGTATTTTCAGTTGACTAAGTCAACAAGTGTTTATTTATGTGCCTCTATTATATGTCTAGCTCTATTGAACACTGGGGAATTGGAAGAGAAGATATCCCTCCCTTCAGGGGCTTAATTATAAGATATATCTTTGTTAGCAAAATTTTATCTACCCATTTGCTTTAATACTTTATTTGTAAATCTGTTGGAACCAGTTTAGCTATTCACTGAGAAAACATTAATGTAAAATTGTTCTCAATTTATGTGCATTTATTCAGTTACATTGAGCTATCTTAAAACGGTATGGATTTCAAAGGTTGGTAAATGTGGATGTGTCTTTCACTGGACATTTGACTAGAGCACAACTTTTTTCTTTTGAATTGAACAAAAAAACTTGGGTTACGGTTTCTAAGATTCTTTACTCTTAAATTCACTTGAAATATTTACTTAAGTTTATGATGCACATTAGGAAAAGTCTTTTTCTTTTTCCATTTCCTTTTCCTTTTCATTCTTTTGTTTCTATCTTCTATTGTTACCTTTCCTTTACCTTCTGAATTCCTTTCTCTCCTTTCCTATAGGCACTGATGTTCTTTACATTGGCCCTCTGAAAGGTGAGCCTTGCCACAATTAAAAACAAAAACTTGGTCTGTCTGCTTCAGCTATATCCTTATCTTCTAATTCCCTTGAACTGATCCCCCCCCCAGAATTTCTGCCAACTTATATTCTTTTGACCTTGTTATTATATGTTCTAATGTTATACAAATAGAGTTAAAGTTAATTTTACATGTTTTCAAGAGAGGTAAAATAATGTACTAAAGCTTTCCTTCCAGAATGAAGCTTTTGTTTCACAATTTGCTTTATATAGCATGTATTTTTGAAAACCAAGATTCTGTACTTTATTCATACTTACAACCCATTTTTTATATTATTTATTAGGAAGTATATATTCAAGCCCAGGACTTTATAGTAAAACAATGACCCCCACTTATGATGCTCATGATGGAAGCCCCTTGTCACCAACTTCTGCTTGGTTCGGTGACAGTGCTTTGTCAGAAGGCAACCCTGGGATACTTGCTGTCAGTCAGCCAATCACATCACCAGAAATTTTGGCGAAAATGTTTAAGCCTCAGGCACTTCTTGACAAAGCGAAAATCAACCAAGGGTAAGTTTTAAAATAGAGATACATTGAGGAGTACCTGGGTATGGTTCAGTTGGTTAAGTGCTGAGTTTTGAGTTTGGCTTGGGTCAGGATCTCTTCGGTTGTGGGATCAAGACCCTTGTTGGACACCATGCTCAGTGCCGAGTCTGCTTGGGATGCTCTCCCCCTGGTCCTCTGCCCCTCCTCCTGCTTGTGTATGTGCTCTGTCTCTCAATAAATAAATCTTTTAAAAAGATAAAATATAGATACATTGAAGAATTTCTTTCCCCAACTAGAGGTAGAAATATTTTATTAATTTTTTTCTTGCGTTGTTCCATTGCTCTTGTTAATTTGTCCAGGTGGCTTGATTCCTCAAGATCTCTTATGGAACAAGATGTGAAGGAAAATGAGGCCCTCCTTCTCCGATTCAAGTATTACAGCTTTTTTGATTTGAATCCAAAGGTACCGAGGGTTTAGAGGGATCTCTTCTTTTTTTCCTTTTTGTTTTGTTCATTTGGATGTTGTTACCTGGAGTTGGGATAAGGAATCATTTGTATATAGCAAGTCTGAATAATATTCAAAATCCAAGCTTTAGACAAAGGCATCTGTATTTGAAATAAGTCTATTGTGTTAATAGGTTGAAAGCATAATTAAACCATGTTCTTTTGTGTTAAAATAATTGAATTTTTGGTTGATTTGTATTTTAAATGCAGTAGCTTGGTACTATAGAATTGGTAAAGTTAGTTTTAGCAATTTTTTTACACCTCTCCTTAGCTGTGTTTTTGGAAAAAGAAGAGTTCTATGAAATAGTACCTTTTTGATGACTTTCATATTTCTAATTATAAATCAGATGTGGCTTCAAAGAAAAATTCCTCTAAGTCTACGTTTCTTCATATTTAATAGGCAAACATTATGTTTTTATCAAATGACTGCATCATCTGTGCTTTTCTGAGAAGAGTTAAATTTGCTATGAACTAGAGTATATTCCCTAGAAAACACATGGCACAGAGATTTGGATCTTTTGCTTCCTTATTGATCATCCTTGGGGGGTAAACCTCTCTTGACTGATTCTTACCTTTCATGTCTAGATTATAGTCTAGATTTTAATGTATATACTTAACATTTTTATTATGTACTTAGGTTATTCTTTTTGTAACAGTAAAGTGGGTAATTTAGAACTAGAGAAAATAATCTTAATACCTTTCAGGCCATATCATGTCTCATTTTAGTAAAACCAGTGCTGTTTTGGGAACATAGTTATATTTGCTGGGGAAGGGAGATGCTGTATGTTTTGTTAACAGTCTAAAACAGTATTGTTAAGACATTACTATTAATTTTTATTAATAACTAAATGGATAATTCAGTAACATATAAATAAATCTTTACCACAAGGTACATATATATATACTTTGTATTTCAGATTCTTAAAAGAATTACTGTTTCCAAGGACCTAACTCTTGGTCTAAGTATGCTTTTCCATAGGGGGCAAGATGTTCCCTGAAATACTTAATTCTCTGATCATAACATTTTAGTGTGACAGGTTGCAATAAGAAACTGAAAAGCAGTCACTCTTTCCTTATTTTAAATGTCTTTCATGTTATTTTCATTTTGTTACAAGCTCTGTAATATCTAATGATTATTTCCTTCTAAAATAACATACAGAATCTTATTTCTAATACTAAATAATAATAATTTGGTTTTAACTGTCATTTTTAATGGAAAATTAGATGTGGGTATATATACATATACCTAACCCTGTAGGTATCTTTATTATTGAGTATTTGATACTGAATAAAAATCCCAGAAAAAAATGTATATTAGAACTTTGTCAGGCTTTGAAAGTGAATATTCAGTTTTCAAACTTTGTGTTATGTTAAAGGTAATGTATTACAAAAGGATTGTGTCTCTTTTGCTGCAGTATGATGCAATCAGAATCAATCAGCTTTATGAGCAGGGCAAATGGGCTATTCTCCTAGAAGAAATTGAGTGCACAGAAGAAGAAATGATGATGTTTGCAGCCTTGCAGGTAGTAAGAATATTGGTAAATGGGACTTTTCAAGGGAAAGGGTAGGGAATTATTTCTAAATAGTAATGTAGCACTGTAATTTCAGTAGCATTTTGATAGTGTTTACTTTTTTGTTATGTAGAAATTGAATACACTTAGAAGACAAAATAAGTACATGTATTTAACTTTTTTTAACCTAAGAGTTTAGTGGTATACTTGATAGTTATTTTTCTGTATCCTATAGCAGAAAAATATCCTCCCATCCCCAGATATGTATTAGCTTAAAACTACCCAGTTTTCCCTTTGAAATAAGATCTTTATTGCAAATAAGATTTCTAAAATGAAGCTTTTAATTGCATAATTTCCTAAGTAGCTGTGGATGATAATATTTTTTAAATGGCTATAACAAAATAATACATTTTAAAGGTGATAAAATTTTAAGTTTACTGAAACTAAACAAATTTTTAGAATAATCCTTAAGAAGTAGATAGCTAATGTTTTACTTAGATTAAACCAGTGTTATCCCAGAAGTGATTCTTGCATATCAGCTTTTTCCAGAATTACAGTAGTGGTTATTAAAAGACTGTCATTTCATTATTGCTGTCCCCTTTAGTAAAATAACATAGGGTGGCACCCACAAGTCTGCATTTTTAGAGACACTGTGATGCATGCAGCTGACCACTACACCAGTCATTCTTGTTTAGTGAGACTTTAGTGAATGTTCTCAGATTATGGTAGAATTCTGGTTTTGCCTAAAGTCCTAACAAAATTGGTGTTAAGTACAAGAAGCAGAGTTGCCAGTTATGAAAGGCTTTCACTGTTGGGGCTCCTGGGTGGCTCAGTTGGTTAAGGGGCTGCCTTTGGCTCAGATCATGCTCTCAGATCAAAGACTTTTACTGTTGGGGCTCCTGGGTGGCTCAGTCGGTTAAGGGGCTGCCTTTGGCTCAGATCATGATCTAGGTCCTGGGATTGAGCCTCATGGGGCTCCCTGCTCAGCAGGGAGCCAGGGAGCCTCCTCCTCTTCTTCCTGAGCCCCACTCCACCCCACTCCTGCTCTCTCTTCCCCTCCCTCTCAAATGAATAAAATCTTTAAAAAAAGAAAAGAGGAAAAAAAAACCTTTCACTGTAAAAATGATTTTATAAATATAGTACAGTAAATGTATTTTCCTTGTGATTTTCCTAACATTTTCTTTTATCTAGCTTTATTGTAAGAATGAATATAACACATATGGAATATATGTGTTAATTGACTGTTTATGTTTTCCTTAAACCATGTTATCCCAAAAGTAGTTCTTGCGTATCAGCTTTTTCAGAATTACAGTAGTGCTTATTAAAAAATTGTCCACTTCATTACTGCTGTCCCCTCTAGTAAAATAACATAGGTTTTAGTCAAGAGCCAGGCTATTAGTAAAGTTTTAGGAGAGTCAGCACCCCTAACCCCCATGTTGTCCAAAGGTCAAATATACACATAATTGTATTTTTACAGAAATGGATTATTTTGTAGCTTTCCCCCACCCAGTGTATTGTAGGTATTCCATTTTAGGGCAGTAGAAAACGCCTCAGAAACCATGTATTTTAATCTGTGGAAACTGAATGTCCCAAAACATAACTTTACCGAACCATTTTAGAATCCAGATTTAGTGAGAGAATTCTGAACTAAAAATCTCCTGAGTTCTTAGAAGCCTTCCCAGAGACTGACCCGAAGGCTCTAGAAATCCATCCAGTACCATAAGGGGTAGGGGGGAGTTTGAAAAGATGGCATGGAAATGCCTGGTATTTTTATCTCTGGCATAACCTACACTGAATTATTTTCTCCTTGGGGCTTCTGTTTCCTTGTGTGACCTCAATCTACAGTAGTAAAAAGAAACAAATAATTAAAAGTAAGAAGGTATGGATAAAAAAATAGAAAGGTTAAGAACACTGTTTTTAAAGCAGTTACGTCTAAGTCTGTATTATAACATTTCATAGATGTCCCACGCACCTCTGAAAGCAGAGCTGGATTTTAAGACCAGTCCCATTCATAGCCAGGTTTTTCCTGGATAACTTCTTAAGGACTTTGCATCACAATCACCTGAGTCACTTAATAAAAATACAGACTCTGGGCTAGACCTCAGATGTACTGAATCAAAATCTCTGGGGATGAACCTAAGAATCTGTATTTTTAAACAACTCTCTTCATGATTCTTTTTTTTTTTTTTTTAAGATTTTATTTATTTACTTGACAGAGATCACAGGCAGGCAGAGAGGCAGGCTCCCTGCTGTGCCGAGAGCCTGATGTGGGGCTCAATCCCAGGACCCTGAGATCATGACCCAAGCCAAAAGCAGAGGCTTTAACCCACTGAGCCACTTAGGCATCACGCTCTTCATGATTCTTAATGTTATTACTCTGACATGTGAGGCGACTAAGGGTCTCAGCCTACCTCGTTCTCCATGATTTGTGAACATGGAAGTTTCTGTCACTTACTTTAACACAACTGAAGGTTTAGCTAGAGACTATTCATTACCAATTCACTAGGTCTTAAAGTATAGAGGAACGCTGACAGTTGGCCCCAGATTAGTTGATTCAGTGTTCCCCATGAATAGACTGTATTCAGTGAATGAATACTTCCGAAATTTGGAATGCTGTTTAATGTTCTGAAAGGTAACTGATTAAGTGATTTAAAAGTTCTGCTTACCTTTGTGTGAAACCTCTGTAAGGTTAAGCATCAAACTCTAATTATTAGTATATGTTCTAAGTGACTTTAAACGAAATATATTTAAAATCATTATTCTATATGCAAAGATTTTTTCTATCTACATGTAGGAGTGTTTATCACTACTCACTGTGTATACATACACATGTAAGTATATGAGTGTATATATTCACAAATAAATGTAATCATTCTTATTCTTATGTAACTGAGAATATAAATATCTTCCTCTGGTTATGTTTTCAGCATTGAATTGAGGTGGGGATGGGGGGTGGTGGAGAGGGGAGCTTTAGCCTAACACTGAAAACTAATTTTCCTCTCCTGGGTAGTAGTAGTAATTAATATAAGGTAATCAGTGTTAATCCATTTTTACAAAAGACCTTATGCATATTCTGTTAATTCAGTCAGTATTCATTGCTTTTAGGACCTGTTCTAGACACAGGGAAAGCTGTGTGGGGCCAGGAGGGGACCAGTAAAAAGAGTCTCTGCTCATGTGGAGCTTAGTGGAGGACATGTTAACTCTTAAGTTCTAGGGCTTCCCAAATTAAATTCAGTTTTAGATGTCCAAAGACCTACTTCTTTTGGATAAATATTTATTAGGATATTTAGGACACTGATTTCAGATGCCATTTATTTTCCTATCATTCTAGTTCTTTCCTATCATTTCTAGTTCTTTCATCTTCTCAAGTTAGGTGATGGAAAGCATTCAATATAGATGTAGGTAGTAATCTCATTTTATAGGTTTACTAAAGTTAGACAGTCATTTAAATGAAATATCATTTCTGTTTTCAGTATCACATCAATAAGCTGTCAATCATGACATCAGAGAATCATTTGAACAACAGTGACAAAGAAGTGGACGAAGTTGATGCCGCCCTTTCAGACCTGGAGATCACTTTGGAAGGGGGGAAAACATCAACAATTCTGGTAGGGTAAATCTAATTCCTACTAGTTTAGGTGGAATTGATGCTTATCTTTTTGTGGATTTAGGTTCTCATAAATATTGGGTGGATATGGAGAAATATTTCATGCTTTAGAGAATACAAGTATTGACTTTTCAGAAACTCTTCAGGGAAAATTGTAAAATTAGTATTGTTCTAGTCTCCAGTGCTTCCAATACAGTAAAGTTAGAGCTTGTGATATGTACCCATTCTCTCAGCAGTGGGAAAACATTTCTGCAGAGTGAAAGGTAGTTTCAAGTCATAGTAAAATTGATTTAGTGAGCTACATATTTGAAATATTATAGAAAGAAAAGAAAAATAGATCTCAGGAAAAATTTTGAATACTAAGTTTGGTTTTAAAGCTTAGGAATTAGTTATTACAGAAGAAACACCTCAGGGCTCTTAGGATTTTGCAGAATTTCCATAAGCAGATACAAACAGTTTTAGCTGAATTAGAATCAATAATATGATCTTAAAGGTTATATGAACTTATATGAACTGCCATTTTGATCACATCTTTTATTAGCTTTTTATGCCATTTGAAAATGCTTTGTAATTTATGACCATATGATTATAACTTTAAAACCTTCATAATCTCTATTTTATATAATTTTGCTTATTGAATAAGCTGATACTTGGTATTAGATATTAAACATTAGAGTTTCGAATTTCAAGAAAAATCAGGAAAAACTGATTTAATTCTTTCCCTAGGGGGACATCACTTCTATTCCTGAACTTGCTGACTATATTAAAGTTTTTAAGTAAGTACAAAATGGGGAGGGATTCCAAATATTAATGAATGATAAATATCAATTTTATAATCTTGTTCACATTATTTTTTTTTCTAGATTTTATTTATTTATTTGACAGGCAGAGATCACAAGTAGGCAGAGAGGCAGGCAGAGAGGGAGGAGGAAGCAGGCTCCCTGCTGAGCAGAGAGCCCGATCCCAGGACTCTGGGATCATGACCTGAGCCAAAGGCAGAGGCTTTAACCCACTGAGCCACCCAGGTGCCCCTCTTGTTCACATTATTGAAATTTATTGTAAATTTAGGAAATGCATCTGTAAAAGCATTTACCAGTTAGAGAAACACTAAATTATAAGAGAAAACAACGATCTTTACCAAATTAAAACTGCAGTATTCACAAACTTGTTTTTTTCTGATAAACATTTTTCTTAAAGGTAAAAACAAAGACTGTGTAGCCTAGATTGCATTGTGTAGATTGAGTTGTACAGTGGCATTTCAGGGGCTTTCATCCCCTCTGGGTGAATGAAAGCAGGACTTAATGAACTGTTATTGCCAGTGGTTATTTCCTTGTTCAGAGCCCCAGATTCTATTGCATTTTATTCATTTGTTCATGGGACATTTTTTAATAAGGTTCCAGTGTATCTTATCTAGACTTTTATCAATCTAGGCGTAATCCAGTCAAGAACTAGGCATTAAAGCAGAGAGGGCAAAGAGGAGAGGAGGTGACTTGGAGTATAAGATGAAAAGCCATTATGGAATAAACCATATACTGTAGCTAAACCTAGAACAGCTCCCCACATAGACCATTTCTGAGATAGGGGCAAGATTTCAGATGCAGCTCTCTACCACTTTCTCCTCCCATTACACACGTTTCCTTACCTGCTCTCCATTATGACTGCTCTGTTTTCTTTGTGTTTGGCATCGGGGTGGCAAGATGAAGCACCATTCAGATACATCGGAGACAAAAAAGCACTTCCTGCACTTTAGTTATGCTAGGTGCACCTGCCTGTCCAGAGAGGCCCCAAAGGCAGCCCTGCATACACCCAAGAACCTGCTGGCGATTATAGGACCTAGGAGCCTTCCCGTTGGTGACATTTACTTCACCTTTCTTGTCCTTTCCATGTGACCTGCTAGTGATAGAGATGGCTGCCACTGACAGAAATATTAGAATGCTGGCCCTCCTGTCTTTGTCCTCTGCCCACTCATTCTTTGTGAGAGATTCCTGAGTAGGTTGATCACGAAGAGGCAAATCCAGTAACAGCAATGTTGAGTGTAACATGGTGGCCCCAGGAAACTGAGTTCAACATACATACAACTTGGCCATAGACTTAATGATGTGAAACGTCACTGCTGATACTATTGATAAAGTTATTTCAAAAGTTTTTTCTGTTAATTCTGTTTGACACATAGGCCAAAAAAGCTGACTCTAAAAGGCTACAAGCAATATTGGTGCACCTTTAAAGATACATCTATTTCTTGCTATAAGAGCAGAGAAGAATCCAGCGGCACACCAGCTCATCAGATGAACCTAAGAGGTAAGGAAAGCCTTGGAAATACTAGTGTTGATCTAGTATAGCCAAGAGAAATCTCTTGGCTAATAGTCAATAAACTTCACTTTGCTGGGCGGGGGGTAGTTTTTCAGCAGATTCATTACTTCTTCGGTTACTATTTTCAGT
This sequence comes from Lontra canadensis, assembly GCF_010015895.1. Lineage (NCBI taxonomy): Eukaryota > Metazoa > Chordata > Mammalia > Carnivora > Mustelidae > Lontra > Lontra canadensis. The sequence goes on from NW_022631036.1 coordinate 72,438, forward strand.
CTAGATTCTTCGCTTTTCTCTTGCATGTTGTTTTTGTCATAATTTTGAATATTAATTTCACATGAATATTTTGTTGTAATGCCTTTGTGGCATCCTCATTTGAAGTGATACCACTTTTCTTCTCAGGTAAATTTATGGTTCTCTTTTCTCATCTTCAGCATGGGGGCATTCAGGTTTTCTTCAGTCTCATGCATGTTGTAGTCTTCTCCTCTGTTTTTCCTGGCTTCTCCCCTCCTCATCAGCATCCTGCTCTTTCTGACTTTCCCTGATGACACACTGGTCCCTCTCATGTTCCGCAGCCTCTTTTTTGGCTCAACACTAGGGTAGCATGCACCTGTGGGGTTTGGCTACGTTCTTCCTCTCCCGCAGTAACTCTTCCCTGCACATTATTGTTCAACATTCAGCTCTTGGTTTGGCCTCTGCGGTAGCCCCAGGATACTCCTCAGAGGCTTCTCCTAGCTGACAACCTTAATGTCCTTGGTTTCCTCGTCTCTTCAAATCTAGAGTTGTCACGAGGGGCACATGTTATTGGACACATTTCCACTCCCTTATGGCAAACTTGCTTCCTATGGCCTGGGCTGATCCTGGCTAGGGCCTCAGAGCTACTGGCTTTGGTCTTTTATTGTTTCCCCATTTCATTTGCGATTTGGGAGACTTCATTGGTTCTTCCCGCTGCTCCTTCACCTCCTCTGTCTGATTGATGCAGTGGTTCGGGCAGAGGGAGAATTTCCTGTCCAGGTTGGTCTAGTTCTTCTTCAGCTGAAGGACATCTTGCTGCTTCGTGCCGCGCTTTTTCTGCAGGGTCTTGCAGAGTGTTGATGAGCCCTTCACGTGTGGGCATATTCACTAGAAGCCCCTGGCTTGCTTGCAGTGAGAAGTGCACTCACTACACCCTTGGCACCAGCGTGCTACATGGAGGATGCAGTAGACTGGCATCTCACCATTCCCACTCTTTACAGCAAAGGCCAGAAACGAAAATACATTTTCTGGACTGATTTTCAGTGGGATTTTGATTCCAATCAGATAAACATTCATGTTGAGACTTGAATCCTGATTAAGTTAAGGGGCTGGAGAGACAGAATTGAGAAAGGAACAAGGTGCTTCTGGGCTCTGGAGCTGCAGGGGCAGCCTCTGGGTTTCCCAGCCTCTCGGTGGTAGCGAGGTTTGCACTTCCTTTGGCAGGCCAGTCATGAGGGTGGTGTTCAGGGAGTTAATTCCTATCGGCCCAGCCCATTTCTCCTTTGGGTTACATTTTGCATGTACATTTATGATTATATGTAAAGCCATATGTCTTTCTAACTAAAAATACCCCTATTTGAACAAAAGTACCCAAAGAGGGGACCCCTGATTCATTCACAAAAATGATTCCCAAAATAATTTAATTTCTTGCTTAATACAGGGGTGCTTTCCTTGATCTATTTAATTTTCTTTTCTATGTAGTACATTAGGATATTTTTAGTATATTTCAACAAATTGTCCAAACCTGTATTCTGCCCAGTAATCCTCTGAATTGTTGTTTTAAAAAATGGGAAATCTCTGTCCTGGGTAGAAGATTGATATGCCCATGTGTTAGAATTCTGTACTTTTCCTAAAAATTTTAATTGAGCTCACTGCCTTTCTTTCATAAGATCCATGGGTTTAATTTTTGGAGTTCTCTCATTATTTGTTACTGTTAGAATCCATTGCAGCTTTGTTCTTGCTTCTCTTTTAAGTTGTCCAGGACCAGCCCAGGTTATCTACTCTTGATCTATAGACTAGATCTATTTTCTGGGCCCTGTCTTTTCTGTCCCTATTACATCCTTAACCTTCTCTCTTGTGACTTAGAAGTCAAGTCCTGGTATGGAGAATGGCTTGTGATGTGCCGCCTCTTCCATGTCCACCCAAAAGAGCACTTTTGCTCTGCTATTAAATAAGCCCTATGATTTTAGAAAAATAGCTGTTGGACCTCAGTAACTTCCCCTAAGAAATGAGAGTGTTGGACTAGATGTTCTCTATGGCCCTTGGACATCTAAAATGCAAAGTTGTAAAAAATTCAGTTCAGCAAATACTGAGTGAATTCCTGTGCTGTGAACTGTGCTGGATACTAGAGACTTGAGCAAGAACAGATGACAGTCCCACCCCTCAAGGGGTTTAGATTATGTTGGGGGAGATAGAGAGTTACAATTTGGACAATAGTACTTTAAAAAGGAAATAATAGGTCTAAGGAAGAGCAAAGCGGGTAAAGGTGCTTGCTCTGTCAGTGTTCAGTGACTATGGAGAGAATTAGGATAGACTTCGTGAGGGAAATAACGCCAGAGTTAGATCCAAGCTCTAACTTGAGGTCCATGGAAGAAAGGTGAGTCCAGGCAGAGACTGTTGTGGAGAAAAGCCTGGAGAAAAGCATGGGTTTGTGCTGCTGGAATGTAGAGTTCAAGGGGGAGGATGAATACTTCTGTAGTGGGTGTTGAATCTGATTCTTACTAAGATGAGTGATAATAGCAGAAGAAATTGGCAGGAATTAAGAGGATAAAAATATTAAGGAGATTGTTTTTTACACTGGCAGCAATGAAGTGCCACTAAGATTATTAACATGAAAATGACAGGATCCATCCTATTTATATTGGCTATGGTATAGAGGAGTAATTTAGATCACTCTAAACTGTGATCCAGATTAAGGAGGTCAGTATAGGTGGGGAAAAGGGTACTGATTCAGAGGGCCCTGAGGAGGCACAGTCAGCAGCCTGGTGATTGACTTGGGAGAGGCTAATGGGGAGGGACTTGTGCAGTTGGGTGAATAGGGTTGAGAATGTAGAAGAGCTGAGTTTGGGGAGAAAGATGATGAGTTTAATTTTGGGTTATTTTAAAGGTGAGGTACCTGTGGGATTTCTGTGGAAGAAACTCTGTAGGCCATTGGATCATGGGAGATCCGCACTGCTGATAATGATGGTAGCTGTTTCAGGATTAATGGTAAATGCAGCCTAAGAACAGTTGTCTGTAATATGAAAAGGCTAAGAATAGAACCCTGCAGGACACCCATGTTTGAGGTACAGGGCAGATGAGAGGAAGAGGAGCTTGCAAGGGAAACAGCAAATGCTTATGAAGACCATGGAAATGAGGTATGGTGGGAGCCAAGGTAAAAGTTGTTGCCAAAAAGACAATAGTCAACAGCGTCAGGTGCTATAGAAAAATAAAGTGTTAAGCCTCCATAGCATTTAGCCCCATTGGAGGTGTTTAGTGGCCTTGATGAAGAATAGATTCAGCAGGTATCAGTAGCCTTTTGAATATGGGAGCCAAAGTACAGTCACTGAGAAGTAAATAGGAAACAAAGATAGCTTTTTGATGAACCTTACTGTGACAAGGAAGGAGGAAAGGGGGCAGTAATAGCAGAGAGAGCTATAAGGTGGAGGAGAAAGGCACTTTGTGGTTTAAGATGGGAGAAACTCAAGGAAGTTAAATGCTGATGGAAATATCACAATAGAAATAGAAAGGAAGAAAGAAATCTAGTATCCAGGAGAGGAAGATCTTTTTAATGGAGCAAGGCTCCTGGGATGGCAGAAAACTCAGCTTGCTTGGATAGGAGAGCCTTAAGAGGAGAGATCCCTCTCCCACTCTGTGGAAGTTGAGGGGAGCTAGCTTTATCAGTCATGGTAGCAGGAAGCTCTGTGACTCATGGCTTTTTTGGAAAAAAGAGATGAAGTTGTCCACTGAGAGTGGGTGGCATCGGAAGCCTGAGAAGATTTGAAATAAACGTTGTTGAGAATGTTTGAAAACACAGAGGGACTGCAAATGTTAAGGGCTCGGTTGAAGTTGGGAATCTGTGAATTTCTAGTGAGATCTATCTGCTTGGTTTTGTGATTTTTTTTTTTTTTCACTTCCCTCTCCACCTTTTGAGTGCTCAGCAGCCTAATATAGGCAAGTAAAAGTTAGATGATTGGATTGATCCCTGGTTAGGGTTTTGGTAAATGAGTATAGTGGACAGAGTGAATCTAGGGAATTGGAGGTTGATACCTGGTGAATGGTGTGCAGGCTGAACTCAGGAAAAGAAAGAGGTGAAAACATGTTGCTGATGGGGAGAAAGTTGTGGGGCTGCAGAAAGGGTCCCTCAGATGGTTTGAAGAGAGGACTGAAGGTTGTGATTAGAATGGGCTCTTTGCATTGAACGTTTCAAAGGAAGCGTAATTGGGTTACAGTGAAGTATGGCATATTGCCATTGAAGTAGGCAGCCCAGGTGGCATGGAGTGAATATGGCCTGAGATGTGGCCTCGTAAGTGCCTCTGCCACCTATACTAGCACCTGAGTTACCCACTCGGCCTCTCTGAGCTTTTTAGGGTTTTTTTGGTATTTTACTTTACTTTTTTTTTTTTTTAAGTTTATTTATTTAAACAATCTTCGCACCCAACATTGAGCTGAAACTCATGACCATGAGATCAAGAGTCACGCAGTTGAGTCAGCCAGGCGCCCCAGTATTTTATTTTTAAAAGAGGCCTAATTATTATGGGATTGTACACATTAAATCCATTTGAATGATTAATGAAGTCTGTAAAAGATCACATATCTTCAAACATCTCATTTTAACTTTGCAGATTAAATGCATTGCCACACAACTTCCTTATACTTTGTAACCCTTGCACAGAAAGAGTTAAATGCTGTAGCTAATTTTTTTAAAAAGATTTATTTATTTATTTGACGGAGAGAGAGTACAGGCAGAGAAGGAGAAGCAGGCTCCCCGGTGAGCAGGGAGCCTGATCCAGGACCCTGGACTCCATCCAGGACCCTGAGATCATGACCTAAGCCAAAGGCAGCTGCTTAACAAACTGAGCCACCCAGGCGCCCCTGTAGCTAATATTTTTTAAAGAAAGCAAAGGGGGAGAAAGTCTATCGAATTTATGATAGGAATTGCTTCTAGAGAGAAGAGGACCTCCCGTTTATCTAAAATGTTCTTTTTCTTTTAATATAATATTTCAATTTTAACATTTGTCTTTATTATGTGGTGGATAGATAGACATTTATTATCTTGTTCCTTATACTCTCTGTGCAGAGAGAAGTTGCTCCAGTACAAAGAGCAAGGCAACCACAGGCCCTAACAGTTTACAAGCCTACTTGATGGTCTTAAGACATATGAGGGTGACAATTAGAATACCCTTTAAAGAGCCTGACATGGTACATTATCTTATTTGTCCTTATAGCATTCCATTGAGGTAGAATTTATGGTCAGGAAATTTTGGGGGGAGATGTTAAATAAATTGGCAATAATTATGAAGTGACAGAGAAAGGTGTGAAGCCTAAATCAGATGGCAGAGCTGCACTGCCCTGCATTACTCTGGTTACTACTTGCTTATGACAGCCGTTCTCCCGCCATGTTCAGTCCAACTGTGTTCTCTACTGTGAAGCTACGAGCTAATGCTTAACTGAGTTGATAACGTGGCTTTTTGTAGCCCGTATCTGTGTGTTGTTGAAAACTTACCAGTGGAGTGAAATTCTGAATACCAGTCATTTTCATACTGACTTCCCCAGTATGTAAGTGTAGATTACCTTCTGTAGTAGATGTGCTCCTGAAATATTGCGTGTAAAGTTAACTTGTGAATTGAGTCAAATCTATGAAGAAATTACAGTTTTAAAGAAACCATTTTTGTGCAGATGCTCACCCTCTGAATCGAAGTTATTGTAAGTGTGAATATTTAAGTGTTTCAGCACTCTGGAATTTTGGAAAGAGGCATATGCCTAGGAGCGTTCAGTTGGATCCTGAGAGCCTCTGTTTCTCTTCTCCCTGCCATTAGGTTTCTTCCTGCCATGGAGGATAGGAGGGCCTTGAGGAGAATCCTATATAGGACTCCAGCTCAAATAGGAATCCCACGGACACAATGCCTTTTCTTTTGTCTTTTTAAAGGCATCATAAGTCATTTATTCTTGGGGTACCTGGCCAGTAGAGCTCAAGCCCCATGTTGGGTGAAGAGATTACTTTAAAAAAAAAAAAAAGGGACGCCTGGGTGGCTCAGTGGGTTAAGCCGCTGCCTTCAGCTCAGGTCATGATCTCAGGATCCTGGGATCAAGTCCCACATCGGGCCCTCTGCTCAGTGGGGAGCCTGCTTCCCTCTCTCTCTCTCTCTCTTTCTCTGCCTGCCTCTGTCTACTGTGATCTCTCTCTGTCAAATAAAATAAAATCTTAAAAAAAAAAAAAAAAAGAAGTCACCTATTGTTATCAAAACATGAATTACAGAAAGACACTGTAATATCCCTATACATCTAAAAACTTAAAAACCCCAGATAATTTAAGGTTCAAGGAACTGAATGATATTTAGAGTATCAGGGCACCTGCCCAGCTCAGTCGGTTGAGCATCCGACTCGGTTTCAGCTTGGGTCATGATCTCAGGGTTGTGGTGTCACGGTCTCTCTTTCTCTCTCTCTCTCTCTCTCTCTAATAAATAAATCTTTAAAACAAAAACAAAAACCCGCAATATCAAGTTTGTGGGATGGTGTTTTGGGGTAATATCCTTTTTAATAGGACCCTTTCCTTCTCTTTTCAATTAAGTTTTATGAAGGCCCCAAATTGTATTAGATGTGACTCTTCTCTGTGCCTCAAAGTTACTGGGCGGAAAAATTTCTTCCCAATTAATCGATTACAAAACAGCAAAATTCAGCATGTTAACATAACATAAAATGAGGACTGCCTGTATTGGCTTGGGATTTCTTAAAAGTAAATTTGACCGTTATAATATTTTTTTTATTCTAGGATGTGAAGTTACCCCAGATGTAAACATTTCAGGGCAGAAATTCAATATTAAACTCCTGATTCCAGTTGCAGAAGGCATGAATGAAATCTGGCTTCGTTGTGACAATGTAAGTTTTCCATTTAAAAATATAAACCTCAATTTTTCTTTGATTCCTTAGGGAGTAGACCAGCCATCCTTACAGTTTTATACTCATAGGACCCATCATGTGATACATTTCATATTTCAGTATTTATTTTCCAACAGGAAAAACAGTATGCGCACTGGATGGCAGCCTGCAGATTAGCCTCCAAAGGCAAGACCATGGCAGACAGTTCGTATAACTTAGAAGTTCAAAATATTCTTTCCTTTCTGAAGATGCAGCATTTAAACCCAGATCCTCAGTTAATACCAGAGCAGATCACAACGGATATAAATCCTGAATGTTTGGTATCCCCTCGCTATCTAAAAAAGTACAAGAACAAGCAGGTATTTGATTCATTTTACTTCATCTATTTTCCCCTGATTTTATGATTTTGTACATACTTAAATTTATTTTCCCCTCTTAAATAAAACTTTTAGTCATAATTTCTTATCTGGTGGTCAGAGTATAAAATAAGCTGCAGATAGCTTTTAGTCCATTTGAAAATTGGTCATTTAAAAAAATGTTTCTCATTTTAATTGGACACATAATGAGGTAAAATAGTTGGGAGCATTTACTCACAACAGTCTAAGGAAATCACCCTGTGAATGAGGTGTTCTTTCAGGGAATTGAATATGGTATGGATGTTTTGGTTTTCATTCCTTTTGTAATTGTGGTATAAAGCACAGCCAGCATTTCCCAACAAAATCTCTAACAACTCTTCCTGCTGTTGAAATTGACTTTTCCAGCTTTGGAAATAAACTTTATAAGGGTAGAAATAGTCTACAGTTCGACATTGTTTTTTTCTTAACAGTAAAAAACCTAAACCAAAATTTGCATGATGTGACGGAGTTTGGTAAATTTTCATTGACATTCACTGCTTTTGTTCACTCTGTTTAGAATTCCTTTCCTGGAAATTAATACCATAAAAGGATTGCTATTTAGGAAAATGGTTCTTTGGTACAACATGAAAGGTTCTTTGCAGGGGAATTTCACTTGGGATAGCCCCCAGTATTCGCTACACCAAACATCATGCCATAAAAGGCAAAGGCTTCAGTCTGAGGTGGGGGGTGAAGAAGACCTTTCAAATAAATATTTCATTTCTATCTAGTTTCATTTTTATCTCTGTTAAAGAATACTTTAAAACATTACTGAAAGGGCCCAGTGAAATACCCAGAATGCTTATTAATTCTTAACTTTAAATATAATGTTTATCATATGGGTCTGAAATCACTTAGCTAGAAATAGATGTTCAGAAGTTTTAATGGCCAAGTATTTGTCTTTAAGTTTCAGAGATTGTGTAAGCTCTACACAATTTCTCTACGTAGAAACTGTTTAGCCCACAGTCCTATGATGTGGGAGTAGTAAGGAATGGAGGAAATGCTGCCCTGGGGAGCTTTGTGGAATGTAGATTGTAAGTTAAAAAGGGAAAGTGAATCAAGTACTAATTTAATTTTTTTTAATTCTTAGTTATTTCATTTAAAAATTGTTAAAAAAAACTTGTTTCCAAAAGTGGATTCATTTGCCTTCAAAGGCAAGGAACAATTTCAAACCTTAGCAAGCGTATTTCACTTTCAGGTATCAGGAAAAAAAGATCTTAAAATGTAACTGAAGATTGCCAAATGTTGGTTTAGTTGTCAGAGGTCCTGAGTTGTTTTCTCAGAAGCCTTTCAAATGATAGTTTTCACTTTAAAAAAAGATAGTTTTCTATCTCTCATTTCTCAGCTAGATTGTCAAGTGAAAATTCTCTTGTGGACAGAAACAGTGAATATTTGACTGGCAGGATAACAGTATGTGTGTGGTCTGTGGTTAAGGATTCTTCCAGCCTTGTCTTCCATGTTGACATCTTATCAAAAGCATATTCTTTCTTAATCTTGCCTTCCATGACTAGATTTATGAGTTGTTCCCAGGACGTAGACACCGCAGATTGCCCTGACACCTAGGAAGTGCTGATAGGCAGAAGTGTAGTTGCTATTGTGTGTCCGGTGCTGTACCGGTCATTGGATGTAGTGCTTAGTAATTGTTCAACTATCTAATATAGTGGCATGCAGGAGTCCACTAGGAACAGAGGTGGGCCATGGGCTCTTTCATTCCTACCAGGGCCCAACAATTTTGTTACATTTAATCTACTTTAAATCCCCAAAACCATGTATTATTTAAACTTACTATATATATCTTAACATGACTGTGACTCCCAAACTAGATTTTTACATTTTAGAGAGAAGAGTTGTTCTCTGCTTTATCCATGTGAATAAAAATTGAGAGAGACTAATGTTTACAGCCGCCATTCCTAGTGTAGTGTATAGCATCTCTCCATTTTCCCTTCCAGGAAAAAGGATGCAAAAAACAGATGGTAATTGAGGGGTTTGCTTTTCTTGTGTAAATAAAGAAACAATATGGTCACTGTACTTACCTTACACGTTCAACTTATTTCTGAAAAGTGGTGCATGGGTCATATTATTGGACTCGATCTCAAAACATTAAAGGTTTTTGAACATTAATTCTGATTTTGCTACTAAAATCATTAGGCCTACCCTAACCAGTAAGAACTGGTAAATGAGCAGAGAAACGTTATTTGCTCTTTGTTTTTCCCTACAAATTTCTATCATAATTTTAGTAACACTTAACAATCTAAAATAATGAAGTGTTTCTCAGTATTCTAAATGGAAAGTAATCGCTACTTCCTTGTTTTCATTTTCATGCTTGCATTACTTTGCTTGGTTTCCACCTAAAGTAATTTTTTTTGCATGGTTTTTGGCTGGAATTTTGGTTTGCAGGTTACCGCAACTTTTTCTTTGCTTCATTGCCATTTTTTCTGATTGCCTTTTTTTTTCTTTCTGCTTCCTTTTTCTTTCTTCGCATTGCCATCTACAGCCAGGCTATATAAGAGATTTGGTAAGTTCTCCGTATTAACCAAAAGAAGAAAAGAAAAATATTTAAAGCTTTAGACACAATCCCCTCTTACAGATTAATTTCCTTCCACTCTTAGTGGGAGTAGTAATCCCAAAGGGAGTATAATTTAAAAGTTAACTTTTCTATGATTCCTTTAGAAAAAATTTTTAAATTATTATAGTTGTTTCAAGTACTTTAAAGGTGATAATAAATACTCCTGCTAGAAATTTATATTCCAGGTGCTCATTCTGATATAGTGTCTCGGTGCTAATTTTAAAACTCATGTATAAGATTAGAACGTGCCCTTTTATAAAAAGCAGTGACATATATGTGTATACTTGGAATATACCTCAAGAGTGGCAGTTATGTGCTCCTAATAGTAGTTGTTGTTTCTGGATATATGGAAACTGAAATTAAGAAATATACCAAGGGTTATTTATTTATTTTTTAAAAGATTTTATTTATTTATTTGACAGAGATCACAAGTAAACAGAGAGGCAGGCGGGGTCGGGGGGAGCAGGCTCCCTGCTGTGCAGAGAGCCTGATGCAGGGCTCGATGATCATGACCTGATCTGAAGGCAGAGGTTCAGTCCACTGAGCCACCCAGGTGCCCATACCAAGGGTTATTTTGAAGAGTCATTAGTTCACTAAAACACCTAAATGTAGGTGCAGAAATTTCCCAATTCCTGCTCTTAATGATACATGATTATGGGGTGGGGCACATAATTTAATTTTTTACTTTTTGTCTTGATCCTCCCATGAAAGACTATTGTCTGATGGTAAAGGTGGTGTTTAATCATGTTTAGATAACAGCAAGAATCTTGGAGGCCCATCAAAATGTAGCTCAGATGAGTCTAATTGAAGCCAAGATGAGATTCATTCAAGCTTGGCAGTCCTTACCAGAATTTGGCATCACACACTTTATTGCAAGGTCAGTGGTTCTCCTAAATACCTGTGTATAAATAGTAATCCGTGCTTTTTTACTTAATCTACTTCAATTAAACATTTAAAGTACCTGCAGAGATGCTTTAAGCAATTTTATAGTAACATGTAAAGAATATTTTAACGTATTATCTATATTGTAATTTTTACATTAAAAGTTAAAAATGATTTCTGTTTTTACTTCTGTGAAAATATTACTCTCATGAGTTAAAGAGTACATCTTAAAACCAGAGCAACATGTCCTCCTATCCCCAACATGTTTTTAAACATTTTTTATGTTTTTAATACTCTAGATTCCAGGGAGGAAAAAAAGAAGAACTTATTGGAATTGCATACAACAGACTGATTCGGATGGATGCCAGCACAGGAGATGCAATTAAAACATGGCGTTTCAGTAACATGAAACAGTGGAATGTAAACTGGGAAATAAAAATGGTAAGCTCAAACAGTGTTAATTTGAGTACGTGTAGAGCACTAATTTCTGCTAAGAATCAGTAAGTTAAGAATAAAAAGGGAGATAAATTTCTTAGATTATTTGTATCATCACCTCTTACAGTATAAAATCTGGTTGGTTATTCATTTCCCACTTAAACTTTCCTATTTCATGACTAACCCAGTTATTGGAACTCTAAGAACACAATCTGCTTAGAAGGTGGTTTTCTGGAACTGGTACATCCCTGTCAGTCACCGTAGCAGCTACTTTTTATTGAATGCCTACTCTGTGCCCGTTACGATGCCTAGATGTTTTTATATTCGTACCCTGTTTCTAATCTCACCACAGCCTTGTGGGTGGTTGGATTGTCCCTGCTTTACAAATGAGGACACTCACATATAGAGACCTGACGGCCGTGATTACCATGACCACACACTTGGTAATGGAATCAGGATTCAAACTCAGATGCTCAGGGCTCTAAAAGCTGGCACAGCTCCTACTATATGTCATGCTGTCCCTAGCCTTGAAGTACAGTGAATATCATTTAAAATAAACGGTCTTTTACTGATAAGCCATGTGTTTTAGGATCTTCGGGTTTGTTGTATCAGTTCCTATTACTGCATAGAATCTCATAGTTCTGAAATACAGTAGTGTCCCTCCTTATCTGTGGTTAACCACGGTCTATAAGCAGAAGATGCTTTCTCCTCCTGACCTATTGTTAGAAGGTCCATAGTGGTCTAATGCTATGTCACAGTGCCTGCTGTGTCCTTTACCTTCATCCCGTCACGCTGGCATTTTATCATTTCCCATTATCACAAGGGTGAGTACAGTACAATAAGATACGTTGAGAGAGACCATATTCACGTAACTTTGATTATATTATAGTTATAATTCTGTTGTTAATCTCTTACAGTATCTAACTGGTAAAGCTTATCATATGTATGTATGTAAAGGGAAAAAAGCAGAGCACAGAGAGTTCAGTACTACCCATGGTTTCAGCCATCCACTGAGGTTCCAGAGATTTCCCATGGATAAGGGGCTGGGGGCTCCTGTATTCAAACATAATACCTAAAGGTTAAATGTCTTGAGCAAGTATTAAATTAAATGCAGGAAACGGGTTTTCTCCCAGGCCTGGAAGAGGGACCTTCTCACTAATTGAATCACCAGAGACCATTGGGAACATAATGACTTAAACCCCTTGCATTCTGTCTTTTCAGAATGAAAAACTAAAAAGGAGTGGTAGAGGGACTAATAAACTTACTCTTCTGGAATCGAAGGCACTATTTAGGATTTTTTTAAAAATCTGAGGATCAACAAGTACTTTGTGAGAGGGCAGACATTAATAGCACATTAGCTTCGCTTGTACCCAACCATGCAGAGTTTTCCTGGGACTGACAGCTCTTGGTCTTTGTTTCCAGGTCACGGTAGAGTTTGCAGATGAAGTACGACTGTCCTTCATTTGTACTGAAGTGGATTGCAAAGTGGTTCATGAATTCATCGGTGGCTACATATTTCTCTCAACACGTGCAAAAGACCAAAATGAGAGTTTAGATGAAGAGATGTTCTACAAACTCACTAGTGGTTGGGTGTGAATAGAGCTACTGTGTAATGAAACTCCATGGCCATAACAATATTTAACTTTGAAAGCTGTTGTTTGTTATATGCTGCTTAATAAAGTAAGCTTGAAATTTATCATTTTATCATGAAAACTTCTTTGCCTTACCAGACCAGTTAATAAGTGCACTAACAAGCACGACTATTAATCTGCTATCATGATACAATATGTGGACTTTGAATATGGCACACATTCCTTAGGGCCAGGAATTGAAAACTAAAGTAGTGGACAAGTCAGGAATAAAACATCACTGATTTAATTTAAGCTAGCCAAACCGAGAAACTCAAGCCATATACTTTAAAGCTATCCAGGGCTTAAACTACATGAAGTCTATTTATCATGTTTAATGCACGTGTTTTAATGTATGTTTAATTTGATCTTGTGTTTTAAAAATACCAACTTCTGGTAGCCATTGATTCTCCATCCCCCACTCTCATCCCCAAATAAATCAGGCCTACAAAAGATGCCTGATACTTAATAATGATGTCATTGTTCGACTTTGAAGGAAAATGCTATCAGTGCGTTAGGCTTGGTTCATTTTTGTCCTTGAATAAGCATGTATGTATAATGTCTTGTGTTTTTATTTTTACACCCTATTGTATTACAACACCTGTAGTATTCACCAGCATATTCACGTCTGCCTAAAATATGCAACTTTTGCATTACAATATGAAGTAAAGGTCTATGAAGTATGCATTTTGTGTAACTAATGTACAAACACAAATTTTATAAAATTGTACAGTTTTTTAAAAAAACTCACAACTAGCAAATGGCTTAGATGTAGCATCTTTGCATTAATTAAATGCTTTTAAAAGTATAATGTGCAGTTTTCATACCTGCTAAATTAAGAATGACTTCGTTATAGTCATGATTTACCACAGTGTCCTTAACTCTGATGCCTGGACTGGCCATGTTCTCGTCCGCCGCGCTGTTACAGTCCCCATTGGTGCTAGTCAGAAAATTCCTAGCTCACACAACCCAAAAGGGTGCCAGGAGGGGTGGATTACCAGTATTGTCCAATAATCCATGGTTTAAAGACTGTATAAATGCATTTTATTTTAAATAAAAGCAAAATCTTTTATTTAAGTTTCTTTTTGTACTTCTTGTCTTTACTGTTTACATAGAATTAACTGATGAACTTTGGCCTTTTGGATGGATACATTTTGCCTGTACCTTTTGTTGGAAGGACAGCTTTCTGGTATTCCAGAGTATCACCAGAGAGTGACACTTAATCTCTAGGATCGATTTTTCCACCCTCCCCCTCACTTTTCATATTTAAATACTAGAAATAGAAATATGACATTGAAAAGACATTATTGACTTGGACCGAATTTGTTTGAAACTGCAAACTGACTCCTGGTCTAAAAAAAACAACTCACATGTATGAATTTACTCCCTCTTGTTAGTACTATTACATCCTCATTCTGTCACCAAACTTCAGTCCTGGATGTTTTCTTCTGGAGCTCTGGCATTTAATCAGGCCAGGTCTTGTTGATTTTTCCCTCAGGCAAACTTTTGTCATTGCTGTCACTGACACCTGAATTCAGGTTCTCTTGTCCTGTGCCTGCCATGAAGCCACAGCCTAAAAGCAAAGCAGATCACATTCTCCATGGCTTTTCTTTGTACTCTAAGGTCAAGTCCTAACAAACCTCACTCCAAAATATAAGGGCTTCTTCCCACTAATAAATAAAAATTAAACAGTATATTCCCTTTCCTTGCCTTAAATACAGGTTACCCACTTACACAGAGCCCGAAAACCTATTTATTTATGTTTAAGATTTTATGTATTTGAGAGTGAGCATGAGTGTGGTAAGGAGCAGAGGGAGAAGCAGACTATGCTGAGCAGGGAGCCCAATGCGGGGTTCCATCCCAGGATCCCCAGATCATGAACTGAGCCAAGGGCAGACACCTAACCAACTGATCCATCCAGGCACCTCAGCTCTAAAATATATTTAGATGAAAGGCATACCCAAGTCCTGTAGAGTCTCATAGCCACTCTGCTGATTTCTCAGTGTTTTGCCCCACTTGCTGTACTGGCGATTTTGGTAATTAATTCAGCCCCAGCATATCACTGGCTTTATGTCAGCTCTGGTGACCCTGGTTGACTACAGCATAACGGCCAAAGTCCCTAGGCGGGAGCTAAGAGGTCTTCTATGGTCCATCCGGATGCCAGCCTGCATTCTCCTTACCTCTCAAACTGGGCGGCCCACATTCTCCAGATGCGGTTTGCACTCACCTACCACCATGTCATTCTGCAGACTTTCTTCCAGTCTCCCACCTGTCCCAAATCCCATCTTTCTGGCGTTTTAGAAATTTTACAAAGAGCTCAAGGGTTCTTTCTTCCATGAATACTCCAAGTTTCCTCATAGCCCCCAAATTTCTATTCCGGTGAACAGCTACTAAATTTAGTCTTTTTGGAACTTAAGAACAATCATCCTTAATGGTTATTGTCTGTAATAATTTATTACTCCCTTGAGGACAAGATCTGAGCCTCATGGTTAGGATCACTTAACATAGGATCACTTAACACATATTTGTTCATTGAACATGGCTATTTTAGAAATCAAGGAATTAATTACAAATTAGAATTTTTACAATCAAAGCATAGTTTAATAGGGAAGAAACGGACATGGTTTTTGCACACCAGCTATGCATTGAGAGGTGTGCTGGGTGCTTTCATATACGTGACCTCTTCCAAAGATTCATATAATCCATCCTCATTTTCTAGACTCAGACCAAGTGACCTGTTCAAAGTAACAAAGCTATAATTAATATATATTTATATCTATATCTATCTACCTATATATAAAACTAAAAGCTATAAAATAGCCAAGGCAGAGCTCAAAAGTTGAACCCAGCTTTCCTTCTCCCTACCCAGTAGTGTTAAAAACAAACCCTTCACAAATCTTGAGGAATCCCACTGGTAGTAGTCTCTATACAGAGACAACATCAGTCCATGAAAAGGACTGGCCCGAGCCTCCAGAGACCCATTTTCAGGTTTCTGTTTTGTGACTCAGTTTCATGTGAACATGAAGGCACTGGGCACAGGAGATCAACCAAGCTCTCTTCCAACTGTTTCTCATAAATCAGCAAGTTAGAGACCTGCTGATGTAGTTAATCAGTAATTTTAACTTGGTACAAATTATTTTTTACAAAACCTTGAACTTCAAAAGTCAGGGACCTAAAGACAGGAACTTATTTTCTTTTTCAGCTTTACCAAGGCATAGCTGACAAAGTTGTAAGATATTTAAAGTGTAGGGCGCCTAGGTGGCATAGTTAAATATCGGCTCAGTTTTAATCTCAGGGTTGTGAGATCAAGCCCTACGTCAGACTCCACACTCAGAGCAGTCTCCTTGAGATTCTCTCTCCTCCCTCTACCCCTCCTGCTTGTGGTCGCTCACTTTTTCTCAAGTAAATGATCTCAAAAGAAATAAAGCATACATCATGGTGATTTGATATATGTATATATTCTGAAAGGATTTCTACCATCTAGTTAACACATCCATCCCCTAGAGACACAAACTATAGAAGAAAAGCCACTTGCAGTTCTTGACCCTCTGCTCTTACACAAGCCAAAAAACAAGTGTAGCAGATTATACTTTTTGTATTCTGTATACCATAGTTTTTGTTCCCTTTTTATGTTAAAAGTCTTTGCAAATCAAAACCACAACGAGATAGTATCTCACACCTCTCAGAATGGCTAGACTCAAAAAGACAAGGAAACAAGTGTTGGCGAGGATTTGGAGAAAAAGGAATCCTCTCATACACTATTGGTGGCAAAGCTAACTGGAGGGTCCTCAAAAATTGAATAATAGAAATCCTGTATGATCCAGTAAATTCACTACTGGGTATTTACCCAAAGAAAACAAAAACATTAATTCTAAAAGATATATGCGCCCTGTAATTGTTGCAGCGTTATTTACAACAGCCAAGATCTGGAAACAACCCAAGTATCCATTGATAAGTGAATGGAGAAAGAAGATGTGTAGACACACCCCCACACACACACAATGGAGTATCGCTGAGCCATAAAAAAGGATGACACCTTGCCATTTGCAACAGCATGGACGAGCCTAGAGAACATTATGCTAACAGACTGAGAAAGACAAATACCATACAATTTCACTTACAAGTGGAACCTAAAAACCAAAGGGAATGAATAAACAAGCAGAAACGGACCCATAAATAGAGAGCAAACTGATGGTTGCCAGAGGGGAGGAGGGTGGTGAGATGGGCAAAATGGATGAAGGGGCGTGGGGGGTATAGGCTCCCCATTATGAGATGAATCACGGGGATAGAGTGTGCAGCACAGGGAACAGTCAATGATGCTGTAACCGTGCTGTATGGTGAAGATGGCAGCTGCACCTGTGGGGCGCATGGCATAATGTATAGACCTGCCAAATCACTATGTTGTACACGTGAAACGAACATTGTGTGTCAACCACACTACAAAAAAAACCAGTGATGTGGTGGGATCAGACCAACCTGGGTTTCTGACCTTAATTCATCTGCAAAAAATGCCACACTGTTAAAGGACATGGTTTAAAGTGCCCAACACTCCACTTACACTGAATAAATAGTTTCCTCAATGAAATGTTGGGTTTTTTTTAACGTGAAACTTTTTTTTGATCCTCTAAGACACATTCCTATCCTATTCCTTTCATAACTCTTTCTACCCCCATAATTAAGTTTGACAAGCTCTGCTGCTGGTTTTAGACTAATGAACAAGGCAACATCTTCACCACCTTGATAATTCATAAGATAACAGGGCTTTTGGAATTCAACCCTTTGGGCCAGAACCATCACTGATACTCACTGATACTTTCCTACACGCATAACCCTACGCAGCTGCCATCGGTGTGCTGCTTTATTCCAAAATTGTAGACTGATTCAAAAAAATCCTGGCACCCCCCAAAAACTGTTTTTGCAGCTACTGAGGTCATTCCCTCTTTCTGTAGCTCTGCAGTTGTGAAGAAAGCAAGGAGGAGCTGCGGCGCTATTCGAGGGCAGAGCCAGTAGACGTGGATGATGATAAGTTGGTCAATTTCTAAATCTGCTGATAAGGGTCCAGTCATCTCACCCAATTATCCAGGAAGAAGTTGTTTACTGAGAGCTCTGTGCTCTTCAACAAATTAACTGTGTCTTTATCTGTTTGGACTGCTTTGGTTTGGCAGCTCAAGAATAGGGGAGGTGGTAGAGAGTGACAGGAAATGGGAAATTTTCGATCTGGGTAAAAGGAATGAAATTCTCAGAGGGGACTGCAGAGCCACCGAGAACAGGAAACAGGGTAGCAAAAAAAGGCCTTATCTGGTGACCTTATTTTCCACTGTGCTGATTCCTCTCTTGCCTTCTCTGCTTTATTTAATAAACAATACAAATTTTCCCAGGCTGAATGTGTACATTAAAATTCTCTATTGCCTTAGTAAACAGTTACCAGCACACATATATTTCTAGTTGAGTTACCCTTTCGATATTTGTGCATGGGCCAGCATATTACTAAAAATTATAAATACTTAAAATAATTTGAGACCCTTTATTTCATGAAATCTAATTAGAATCTCATTAGACAGTGGCTTCACTGTCCAGGCATTACCTATATTACTGCTCAGAGAAGTGGTCCAAGTCCAATGTTAATTAAATTTGTGATAAAAACAGCACAACCAACTGACAAGTTTAACATACCTGTATTAATTTGGTTTGTGGATACAGCACAATAAAACATTTTTTATGAGCATAAATTCTCATCTCAATTTTCACCTAAACTCTCATCTAAATTTTGTGAATTTAGTTTTTATGACCAAATAAAATTTAGGTAAACATATTTACTCTCGGGTTTAGTGATCAGAATACCTAAACTTTGTTTCTATCTTCCTTGCCTAATTATAAATTCCGTTAACTCTTTGAAGGAACATTTGGAAAACACATTTCTTCTATTTCAGGAGAGCAAAGGGCCAAGGATAGCCAAAACACTCCTGAAGACCAAAAGGTGAGGGGACGAACCTCACCAGATGGCAAGAAGTCATATCGCACTGTACTCAAAGGGCAGCGTTGGCACTGGGGTAGGATAACCAGAGTTCAAACAGAGACTGCAGAAACAGACATGCACACGTATGGAAACTCGATTTCTGAAGGCCAGCCTTGCAGATCAGCACAAAACAGGACAACTTCCCAATGAATGGTGCTGCTGTTTATCTTTGTGAAACAAAGGAATGTGGACCTTTGTTTCATACATACTGCTTCCTACATATGTGTAGTATTCCAAATCAATTCCACACAAATTTCAGACTTAAATGTGAAAAGAAAAACTAAAACAGAAGAGAGCATATTTATGTGACACTGAGGAAAGATTTTGTGGTATTAATAAGGCACAAGAAGTACAAATTAATTATATTAAAATGAGAACTATAGAGATATTATAAAGCATAAAAAGGCAAGCCGAATGGGAGAAGATATTTGCAACACATAATGGACAGAGGATCAGCATCTAGAATAGAAATATGCACACCTGCTCAGTGATCGAGCCAAAAGAAAAATGGACAAAACACTGGAATGGGTACTTCTTGAAAGAGGAAAACTGAATGGCCAATCAATCTACAAAAGCTGTTCGATTTCACAAGTATTCTAGAAAATGGGGAAAAAACACAAATTTTAAATAAGATTAAAATGAAGTTTCACACATACCATATTAGTACAATTTTTGAAGTCTGACAAGAGTTGGTATTGACTAGGACGTGGAACCAACTACCAGGATAGTTACTGTTGGTGTGAGTACAAACTGGAACTGAGCACTTAAGAAAAACTTTGACATCAGCTGGTAAAATTAGAGATCTCTCCTACGACCCTGCAGTTCCACTCCTAGGTGTATATATACCCTGCAGCAACTCTTGCATGTGCACACCAGGAGACATGCACAAGAATATGCCTAGCAGAACTACTTATGATAACAAAAAGTGAAATAATCAAATGTCCATCAGAGTAGGTTGAATTATAATACAGTCATAAAATGGAATCAAAATAGCAGTGAATAAATTCCAATACACAAACAGCAGGGATGGATCTCTACCCAATGCTGAACCAAAAATGTAGCTGCAGAACACAGTTTGATTAAAGTTGAAAAAATGTACAAGATTCCTGAAACACTAAAAAAAAAAAAAAAAAAGGAAGTGGCAAATATTTTCCTCTTCTATTGGAGAGTAAAAGTTGCATTTGTAAAAGATAGTTTGTTGGTGATTCTAAAGTTCAGTGTGAAACAGTGTGATGCTAAGAATCACTGTGGCCTAAGAGGTATGGGGGTCTGCTCTTGACAGCTGCCGCTCTGCCTCTGACATACTTTCTTAGGTCTGGCCTAGATCAGCACATGAGTCTGGTCCCCACTGTCCAGTGCATCACTAATTGGCTGACTGTTTGGCTGCCCTAGTTTCAGAATGGAGCTAATGAGCCCAGGGTCAGGGGTTCAGTCCCCTTGCGGTCAAGCTGGCTCTGCTCTGTTTCATGCTCACAGGCCACACCATTATTCTGTAAATGTGCATGGTTAGTAGGAGGGACTGGATAAGAAGGGAAGAACAGATCCATCAGCTCAACCAGAAAATCAACTTTAAGCTCAAGGCTCTGGTCAGTATACAAATGACAGCGCTGTTACTCAAGCAATTGTGAAGATGTCAACCCAAATCCTATTAAACCATCCAAGTCATAGCAGAGGAGCCAAGGAACTTACTTGATACCTTCTTTTGCTGCCTGCATTAGTATAAAAGGCATTCCTATATTTGAGAATGCACCTTCTATAGAGGCTGACTTTATGAGAGAGGAATTCTGAATAAGATGTAATTCTCAAGAAATTAGTCTTTCGATTTGAAAATGCCTCATAAATGTATGAGCATGAAATCAGCAGGATGGGGCAACGCCGATAAAAACCACTGCTATGTGGATGCCTGGGTGGCTCAGTGGGTTAATAAGCCTCTGCCTTCAGTTCACGTCATGATCCCAGGGTCCTGGGATCGAGCCCCACATCAGGCTCCTGCTCAGTGGGGAGCCTGCTTCCCTCTCTCTGCCTGCCTCTCTGCTTACTTGTAATCTCTGTCTGTCAAATAAATAAAAATAAAATCTTTTAAAAAACAAACAAAAAAACCCACTGCTACGTAGCAGAACTATCTCGAAAATGCCTGGAGCCTATTTTGATTTGTTTGTTTTGAAAATGTCCCTGGTTCATATAGAAAGTACCGGAGTAGGGAGTGATTACAGGCAGGTAAAACTATTAAAGGGCTTTTTTTGAAAAAATCAGTATGGCTAATTCAGGGCAGCTTCCGTGAGAATGGAAAAGATATACTGTATCATGGACTAAGTGACACCTATAAATGTGTTTTCCTACAAGGGGACATTTTAAAAAGCCACTGCTTGTTGGGGTGGGGGGGTGGACAGTACCAGCTGATCTGTACCAAAGATGGGGAAAAGGAAGCTAGCTTTTCACAAACAGCCTCAACAGGAAAGAAACTTAGCTAATGAGAGCACAGAATAGGCAGAAAATAGGAGACTGTTTTGAGGTCATCTTTGCCACTCAGGTTTGAGTTTTATTTCTGAATCTCCAACTCAAGAAATAATTTTGTAAAAACAGCCTATGTCTTCAAAGTTTTTTGAAGTTTTACAAATGCTTCGGTTTCCAACCCTTGGAAACAATGCTTCAGTTTCAGGTCTTCTCAGAAGAGACCTGTCTTGTCCTAAATGTGTTATCTTTTTTGATTGGGTTTTTAGCCTCCTTTTATCGCTCCAAGTACTTGCCATCTGGCAGTAGTTTAGAAACTTCTTTTTGCTTTCTCATAAATTTTGTTGAAAGCAACCACATAATGAAGAGTAAATACCTTCTACTTAGACTTAGCAGGAAGCTGGAATGAAGTTCCTTGTGACGCCCCATCTAGATCCTGCTGCCCTAGAGAGAGGTTTATACCATCAACTTGCCTCTTCACATACCCAGAATTCCTGCTATGAAGATCTCTAAAAAGGGAAGTGGACAGATGTTTTCTTTAATCATCACTGGTTAAGGCAAATCTGTGGAATGCAGGCGTTCTAGTTTTGTTTGCTTTTTTTTTTTATAGGCAAACAACATGAATCAACAATGTTTCCTCTAGTTCCAAGAACCGCCTGAGATCAAACCATGTTGATCTCTAAACAAAAATGACTTCTAAACCTATGAGATTTGAATATAAACCTTGCCCTTGATTTATATTCTAGGGAATTACAGTAAGAGGGCGCCTGTGTGGCTCAATTGGTTGAGCCTCTGCCTTCGGCTCAGGCCAGGATCCTGGGATTGAGCCCAGTGTGGGGCTCTCTGCTCAACGGGGAGTCTGCTTCTCCCTCTCCCTATCTCAAATAATTAAATAAAAACTTGAAAAGAAAAGAAAAAAGAAAGAAATTACACTAAGAAGTTGTGTTCCATAAAAGCCCGGGGTATAATCTTTTGCAATCTGTCGGACAACTATTTTTTAAAGTGGGTGGGGGAGGAGAGATGTGTATGATAACTGTTAGGCACATAATTAATTGAGTTCTGCCTCCAAGTACAAGGTCACAGATCACTGGAGGCTGGTCAGCTCATTTTGTTCTAGGAGATCTACTCATTCAGATGTATTCCTCAGTGAGGCAGGTAAAGCTACATGGTTGACTTTTGAGAAAGGGAAGAAACACGTCTGGAGGGATTAAAACCAAAGTAAGTTGCTGAAGCTGAAGATGGAGCAGTAGAGGCAAGGAGCTATTATCTTTTTAATAAATCTAATATTCTGAGCACTGAATCAGGGCCCAGAGACAAGAAGAGTCATAACCACGTCAGGCAGCACAAGTACGCAAGAAGTTTGGTACATGCGCGCGGCCGTTTATGACTTAACTGCCAAGGGGCTGATGGAGGTGATAAGTGCTCACGAGTCACAGAGCACTGGGCGTCAGAGCAACCCCAGGAACTGCCTGACTAGGGGTACCCCAGCAGCAGGCCTTTGAAGGATGTGGAGAAAAGTGCAGGGGAAGGGCGGGAAGGCAGGAGGGTTGGAAACAAGGATCCAGGTCAGTGAGAATATCCCAATCTTAACATGAGGAAACAGGAGGAGCTCAAAAAATATTTTTGAAAACACTTAATCCCTAAACATGTTTAAATATTTAATCCCGAAAAGATTTTTTTTCTTTAAAAAGAAACCGATGGAAATACTCAAGACAGATCCTGTGAAGTAACTGAGTATGTGTTTGAGTTACTCAAGTGAAGCAAAATTAAGCCAACTGTTTCAGAAGTACAGATGGGGAAGCCAGAATGTGAGGGAGACAAACTACGGAAAATCACCCTAAAGAAACCAGAAAATAATATGCACATGTGAAGCATCAGCTATCACTTTCATTAGCATAAATTCTTGTATTATCAAGAAGCAGTGGAGGAACAAAGATGAGAAAGCAACAGAAAAGTTTTACAGAAGTACAAGATAAAGGAATAAAACACACTGAAGCTTCCAAAAACAAGAAGTCACAGAAGACCCATGGGAAGGCCAATGTCCATTTTAAAAGATGCTCCTTACATTTCAGGAGAGGAGGGAAAGGGCCAGAAACAGACATGAGCACGTGAGCATGTCCTCAGGGGAGGTCTGAAGGGAAGGAGAGAAATCTCCCCATCCAGCAAGTCTGCTGAAGCGTGGGAATCGCGGCAACACAGTAAGGGGTGTGTGGAGAACTTCGACCCTGAGCAGATGTGCCTAAATCTGCTTTTCTGAAACAAAATATATTGTGGTACTCAGAGAGATCTCTGTAAGGGATCTGGAAACATGATCGCCACAATTAAGGCTTCAAAGCCAACCCTTTCTGGCAAATTCCATTTAGGTTCTCTAAAGAAAAATGACACCAAAAACCTAACACTATAACCAAGACTCTGTAAAGCAAGAAAAATGGACCAGTTGGGCCCTTCTCATCCGCCAGGGCCTGTGCTCAAGACGTCTTGGAGAGGCATTTCTGGACAGCCCTCTGTGTCCCTATAAGCTACTTATTATTTCCCAAGTGTCTCCCAGCCCTGGAACTAAGAGGGCAATGCTTATCCTTACCTCCCAGTGCCTCTGATGCATTCCCTAAGTAAATGAGGGAAAGAGTTGCAGCCACAAAGAAAAGGATTAGCCTTTAACAATGTGAAAACATGGAGGGGACAGTCCTGAAGGGAAGAAAGTCAAGGATGTATACTCCAGGCCTGAGATTGAGCATGGTTACATGCTTGCTTTTTTATTAGCCATCTGGGGATTATTTATTTTGCTATTTTTAGGTCCAAAAATCTTAGCCTTCTTTCCCTACCACTAGCTGTTTTGAAGTTAGAAAACAGAGCCAATTTAAATACTAGCCTAAGCGAAACATCCCAGAGACAGGTGCCCTTAAAAGAAAACAGTAAGCACAAATTCAAAAAACAAACAAACAAGAAAAAAAAAATTTAGGATTGTCTGTGTTATTATTTTCCATGTTTTATGTTAGGGATTTGAAGATGGTCTCAGGGAGACAGTGTTTAGGTGTTGTTTGTCAAGTTAAACTTGAAGCGGAAGGGTTCGCTACAAGAGCAGGCACCCTTGTGTGATTTCTTCTCAGGCCACCTTCCCTGTCCATTCCCTAAACAGTGGGCACAGTCCCACTCAAATTAAACAGAAAACAAACTAAATAAGAGTACACTTTTTTAACATGATCTCTGCCACATTTTCCCTCCACTAGTGATAATAACCAACATTTATTGAGCAACAACTTGGCAAAGCCCTTTACGTGTATTTCATCTCACTGAAGCCTCACAAAGGGAGCTAACTGGACTATGGGGAAACCAAGGAATTTTCTTAAATCCATGCAGCTAATCAGTGGTTCCAAAGCTCATGATCTTAAAGTTCTACACCATTAATATGGACAACTGAATACCCAAGGAAAGTACAGCAACAAGGGCAATCCATTACCCAACCATCCAGTTAACTTCTTATATTTCATAAACACTTTTTTTTTAAAAGATTTTATTTATTTATTTGACAGACAGAGATCACAAGTAGGCAGAGAAGCAGGCAGAGAGAAGGGGGAGGAAGCAGGATCCCTGCCAAGCAGAGATCCTGATGCGGGGCTCGAACCCAGGACCCTGGGATCATGACCTGAGCCGAAGGCAGAGGCTTTAACCCACTGAGCCACCCAGGTGCCCTCGTAAACACTTTTTTAAAGTTTTATTATAAAGAATTCAAATACAGATAAAAGTAAATGAGATAGAATGTCCATGTACCCATCACACAATTTTAACAATTACCAATATCCTGCCATTCCTGTATCATCTTTACCTCAACCTACTCCTCATTATTTTTTTGCCTATTCTTGAGGTAAAAATAAACACACACGGAAATGCACAAATCTCAGATGTACCATTTAACAAATGGATACCTGCATGTAATCTACACTTCTCTTATAATTCAGAACATTTCCAAATCCCAGAAAGTGCCGCCCCATCCATCCCCAGTCAAATTCTTTCCCCAGGGGCGACCACTGCTTTTGTTTTTTGGTTTTTCCACCTCATTTTTACCTCTTCTAGAATTTCTATAAGTGGAATCACACAAAATGTCCTCTGGAGTCTAGATTTTGCTCAGCATATTTTTGAGATCTATCCCATGTTGTTGAATGTATCACTGGTTCATTCCTTGTATGAATACAACACAATTTGTCTATCCAATCTTCTATCGATCCACGTTTGGGATGTTCCCATTCTGAGCTATTATAAATTCAGTCACTATGAGCATTCTTGTACAAGCCTTTTTATGAATAGGTGGTTCATTTTTCCTAGGAGTGGAATTTCTAAGTCAAAAGTTCGGTAGAACTGCTAAGCCTTTTTCCAAAGAGGATGTTCTATCTTATATTTCCACTGTAATGGATTAGAGTTGCTTATAGCCTCACCAGAATTTACTATTGTCAGTCTTCTTAATTTTTGCCATTCTACTGGGTATAGCATTAGCTCACTGTGGTTTTAATTTGCATTACTCTGATGACTAATGATGTTGACCATCTTTTCGTGTGCTTACTGACCATTCATACATTTTCCTTTGTGAAGCATTGGTTTAAGGTTTCTGTCCATCTTTTAAAAAGTGGATTGTGTGTTTACTTATTTTTTTTAAAGATTTTATTTATTCATTTGACAGACAGATCACAAGTAGGCAAAGAGGCAGGCAGAGAGAGAGGAAGGGAAGCAGGCTCCCCGCTGAGCAGACAGCCTGATATGGGGCTCAATCCCAGGACCCTGAGATCATGACCTGAGCCCAAAGGCAGAGGCTTTAACCCACTGAGCCACCCAGGTGCCCCTATTTTTTTCTTTTTAAAGAGAGTACATGCATTTGTGTGAGCAAAGGGTCAGAGGGAAAGGCAGAGAGAGAATCTTTTTTTTAATCAACATATAATGTATTATTTGTTTCAGGGATACAGATATAGGTCTGTGATTCATCAGTCTTACACAATTCACAGTGCTCATCATAGCACATACCCTTCCCAAAGTCTGTCACCCAGCCACCCTATGCCTCCCACCCCCTCCCCTCCAGCAACCCTGTTTGTTTCCTAAGATTAAGAGCTTCTTATGGGTTGTCTCCCTCTCTGGTTTTGTCTTGTTTTATTTTTTCCTGTCTTCCCCTATGATCCTCTGTCTTGGTTCTTAAATTCCACATAGGAGTGAGATCATATGATAATTGTCTTTCTTGGACTTATTTTGCTTAGCATAATACCCTCTAGTTCCAACCATGTTGTTGCAAGTGGTGAAATTTCTTTGATGGCTGAGTAATATTCCATTGTGTATCTGTGTGTACATCTGTATCCATATATATCTATCTCTGTATCTATAGCTATATCTATATACATCTATATCTCACATCTTCTTTATCCATTCATCTGTCCATGAACATCTGGGCTCTGTCCACACTTCAGCTATCGTGGACATTGCTGCTATAAACATTGGGATGCAGGTGCCCCTTTGGATCACTACATTTGTATCCTTAAGGTAAATACCCTGTAGTGAGATTGCTGGGTCGTAGGGTAGCTCTATTTTCAACTTATTTGAGGACCCTCCATGCTGTTTTCCAGAGTGGCTGCACCAGCTTGCATTCCCACCAACAGTGTAGGAGGGCTCCCCTTTCTCTGCATCCTCGCCAACACCTGTTATTTCCTGACTTGTTAATTTTAGCCATTCTGACTGGTATGAGGTGGCATCTCGTTGTGGTTTTGATTTGTATTTCCCTGATGCCAAGAGATATTGAGCACTTTTTCATGTGTCTGTTGGCTATTTGGATGTGTTCTTTGCAGAAATGTCTGTTCATGTCTTCTGTCCATTTCTCAATGGATTATTTGTTCTTTGGGTGTTGTGTTTGATAAGTTCTTTATATATTTTGGATAGTAGCCCTTTATCTGATATGTCATTTGGTATATATCTTGGGAAAGAGAGAATCTTAAGCAGGCTCCACTCCCAGTGCAGAGCCACCAAGGGGCTGGATCTCCTGACCCTGAGATCATGACCTGGGTTGAGGTCAAGACCTGGATGCTTAACTGACGGAGCCACCCACATGCGTGAAAAGTGAATTGTTTCTATTACTGCATTATATAGTTCTTTATATGTATGTGTGTGTATATACACACCCACACATACACACACATATTCAGGATACAAGCCCTTTATTATATATACATTTTGCCACACCTTCAGGCTATTAATTGCTTATTTATTTTCTTAATAGTGTTTTTGATAAAAAACATTTAATTTTGAAGAAATATAATTTGTAAATTTTTCTTTTGTGGCAATTCCTTTCTGAATCCAG
The DNA here is from genome assembly GCF_010015895.1 of Lontra canadensis. Taxonomy (NCBI): domain Eukaryota; kingdom Metazoa; phylum Chordata; class Mammalia; order Carnivora; family Mustelidae; genus Lontra; species Lontra canadensis. Next base: position 99,952 of record NW_022631036.1, read on the forward strand.
TCTAAAAAATAGTTGCCTATCCCTACTTCACGAATGTACTCTCTTATGTTCTCTTTCTAAAACTTTATAATTTTAACTTTTACATTTATGTCCAGGCTCTGTCTTAAATGAAGTTTTATATATAATGTGAGGTATTGGTCTAAGTTCATTTTTAAAATGTGGTAATCCAGTTATTCCTGCACCATTTGTTGAAAACATTATTGTTTCCTCATTGAATTACCTTGCCCATTTGACAAAAATCAATTGCCCAGTAAGTGAGGATCTATTTCTATCCTTATACCACACTTTTCTCTCTTCTGACATTACCACACTGTTCAGATTATTGTACTTTGTACTGTAAAACTTGAGTCAGATAACTTACATCCTCTACTTTTATTCTTCTTAAAAAACTGTTATGGCAAGTCTAGATCCTTTGCATTTCTATATAGAGTTTAGAAACATCTTGTCAATTTCTACATTAAAAAGCCTGCTGGAATTAAGACTGTGATTGTATTCAGCCTCTACACTACTTGGGGAACACTGACATTTTGACAATATTGAGTCTTCCAATCCATGAATATGGTATCTCTTTCCATTTACTAGAATCTTTTTTTCGGAGAGGGGGAGCAAGACTGAGCCTATGTTTACTTGACAGAAACAAAGTTGTTATTATTGTTAATATTATTATTAAAAATTTATTTATTTATTTGAGAGAGAGAGCACAGGGTGGGAGGGGCAGAGGAAGAAGCAGAGAGTTTTAAGCAGACTCCCTGCTGAGCAGGGAGCCTGACACAGGGCTCAATCTCACAACCCTGAGATCATGACCCAAGACAAAACCAAGAGTCAGACACTTAACCAACTGTGCCACCCAGGGGCCCCCAGAGTTATTATTTTTTTAAATAAACAATTATGCTTAGACATAATTTATACCAAAAAAACTCCACATACTTAATGTATACAATTTCATAAGTTTGGACATACCCATATTCCCATACTACCAAACTGGAATCATTAAAAGGAAAACGTTGCCCGAGATATCTTATCTCAAAGTTAAAGATGTTTTCCAATCCATTCTACCCTACTAAAAAACTTATTAGCTATTGTATTATTTTAGTCAGAGATTACCTCAAATAATAGTAACAATTCCAAACAGGGAAAAATGCATTCTTCAAAATGTAAATGTAAATAAAGGAACTATATAAGCTTTAACTACTGTGTTAAAGCATATTTTTTGTTGTATACTTTTTAAAAAAGTAGCATGTTAAGGGGATGGTCATATAGGCTATCTAAGAGTAAGGGAAATTAGTCACGAGATTTGAGGTCCTAGAGTTGGACAATGTATGTTAAAAAAAAAAAAAAAAAGAAAGTAGATGTTGGCTAAAAGATAATCGAAAGTGGAAACCCCCACTTCCTTATGATAACACAAGACAGCCTCTCTCGTTAACTAATGAAACAGAGTAAAGTGTGATTTGTTAGACAAAAAGCATTGGCTAGAGTGATATGTGGTATCTTATACTCTAGTGTCACAAGTCAACTCTCTTATAACGAAGACCAAGAAATGACAGTAGAAGTAGTTCTGTAATAGAAGAGGGAAAAGTCTTAGCAGAGAACTAAGAAAGGATGGCTTCGACCTCAGTGGTACTTTTTCTGAGACTAACATCCAGCAATGGTCAAGTCTTCTGAGGCCACATTAATGAGACTACTAAGGTATTAATGACATATAAACTTTGTGATCTAGGCAAATCTTTTCCTTTGTGAATAAAAAGTGCTTCAGAGATAACTGAAGCAAGTTTTAAAACTCCTTTTTCTACTGTGTCGTAGAGAAGATTTTGACTAGACACAGAAGCTTATAGGACAGAATGTCAGTCTTTAATAATTAAAAAAAAAAAACCCTAATTCTTGAAATGTATCAGTGTAACTATTAAAAATATCCAGTGCTCATCAGCGGTATCCCAGCTTCAATGGCATAGGGTACATTTTAAATGTATCTGCTATTTAATGCATAATCACCTCAAATTACAATAGTTACAAAATCATGACAAATCCTAAATAGAGGGGTGTGTGTGTGTGTTGGAGGTAGAGGTGAGGTGAGGGTCACAGAGGGAAAATCCTCTGTTAGGTGTTTTTTAGCACTGTAGTCTTCTCATGTTTTCCCTAAAAGAAGGACTGTGAGAAAATAACTAAAAGAAGTACTTCCAAGTCTAGAGAAACATATGCTATTGCTTTAAAATGAATATGAAAGAGATGGGTCTGGGTCATGCACTCACATCTATGGATTACTCATGCTCGCTTCCAGAGCCTATCCCTGACACAGCTGTAAAGCAGGCAAAATTTATCTTTAGATTCTCCTACTTCCCCTTCTGGGCCACAGTTTTTTCTTCTGCTCAGTGCCTCATGCTGTCCACAGTAGCACCAAACCTAGGCCTGCCCTCCTTGGAATGTGGCCTTTTCCTTAAAGCAGTGTTCTTCCTTTCTCCTCTTGCTCTACTTCTCTCCAATTTTCCAATAAAGTTGAAGTTAAAATTCCCTTCTTCTCAGTTTATCAGCTGTAAGGAATGTAATGTTGTAAATGAATTCACACTGGCATGTAGATGACTAGTGTTTTTTATTCCTCCCATGTGTACTAGTGTTTTAAAGGTTCATTAAACTAAAGGAATATATTCCTTAGGAGGAAAGCTCAATCTGTAGGCTACCTAAAGAAGAAAATTTGGAAAGGTCTGGGTTTCCTCAAACCATACAAGTATCATCAGACTGGCAGAATCCTTCATAGGCCCAGCCCTTGTCACCCCTAGTAGAGGTAAAGTCACTACACCCATTGACTAGCAGAGGGCTGGTGAAAAACATTGGTGGATGCATAGATTTTGAAAAATTATTTAAAAGTGAATGCACATGTAAAAGTAATGCAATTCTAACAGTTTCCTCTTCTTTTTTTTTTTTAATACTTTATTTATTTATTTGACAGAGAGAGAGAGAGAGAGATCACAAGTAGGCAGAGAGGCAGGCAGAGAGGGAGGGGATAGAAGGCTCCTTGCTGAACAGAGAGCCTGATGCAGGGCTCAATCCCAGGATCCTGAGATCATGATCTGAGCTGAAGGCAGAGGCTTAACCCACTGAGCCACCTAGGCACCCCCAGTTTCCTCTTCTTAATGTAAGATAAAACTGAATGATCAACAAAGATGCCAAGACTATCCAATAGGGAAAAGACAGCCTTCAACAAATGGTGCTGAGAAAACTGAAAATCCATATGCAAATTAATGAAACTGCTCCATACCTTATACCATATACAAAATTAACTCAAAATGCATCAAAGACCTAAAACTCTTAGAAAAAAAAAGAGCAAAGGCTTCATGGCTATGAATTATTTGATATGACACCAAAACACAGACAACAACAACAAATAAATTGTACTTCATCAAAATTGAAAACTTTTATGTATCAAAGGATACTACCAACAGAGTGAAAAGGCAATCAACAGAATGGGAGAAAATATCTGCAAATCATATGTCTGATAAGGGATTAATATCCAGAATATATAAGAATTCTACACTCAACAACAAAAAACCCCAAACTCAATTTAAAAATAGGCAAAGGATTAGAGCTGACATTTCTCCAAAGGACATATACAAATGGTATGTATAACCACATGAAAAGATGCTCAACATCATTAATCTTCAGGGAAATACAAATCAAAACCATAATGAGATATCACTTCACATCCATCAGGATGGCTAGAAAGAAAGAAAGAAAGAAAGGGAAGGGGGAGGGAGGGAGGAAGGAAGGGGAGGAAGGAGAGGAGGAAGGGAAGGGGGAGGGGAAGGAAGAAGGGAAGGAGGAAGGAGGGAAGGAAGGTGGAGGAAGGAAGGAGGGAAGGAAGGAAAGTAGGAAGGAAGGAAGGAAGGAAAAAAGAGGAAAGAGAGGAAGGAGGTAAAGAAGGAAAGAAGGAAAGAAGGAAGGAAGGGAGAGAGAAAGAAAGAAAGAAGGAAGGAAGGAAAGGTAAATTGATAAGGTTATAGAGAAACTAGAACTCCTGTGTACAGCTGGTCTGACTGTAAAATGGTACAGACACTGTAGAATACAGTATGATGGTTCCTCAAGAAACTGAAAATATAATTACCAAATGATCCAGCAATTCCACTTCTAGTAGATACCCAAAAGAAGTGAAAGCAGGGACTCAAACAGATACTTTTACATCCATATTCATAGTAGCATTATTCACAAAAGCCGAAAGCTCAAAGTAACTCAAGTGTCCTTTGACGAATGTATAAACAAAATACAATATATACATACAATGGGATATTACTCAGCCTTAAAAAAAGGAAGGAAATTTTGACACATATTATAACATGGATGAATCTTGAAGACATTATGTTAAGTGAAATAAGCCTGTCATAAAAGGACAAATGTATGGTTCCACTTCTATGAGATGCCTAGAGTAAGTCAAATTCATAGAGACAGAAGGTAGAACAAGAGTCGCCACAGACTAAAGGGAGGGGGCAAGAAGGAGTTAGTATTTAATCTGGGGATGATGGAAAAATTCTAGGAATGGATAGTGGTGAATGTGAATGTGCTTTCATGGCACTGAACTATATACTCAAAAAAAGTTGAAATGAAAAAAAAACTTTTTTTTAAGTTAAAATGATAAATTCTATGCTTACCACACACACAAAATTGAACAAGCTTTTGAGGTGATTACCACACAAGATCGTTTATAATCTAAAATATAGTTCCGATTTTTAAAAAATACATAATAGTAATAAAATGTGATCTGATTCTTCGATTTTGACTCTGAGACATGCAGTAATAAGGACTTCCCAGTCTCCCAGGATCTAGTTTTTGTTGTTGTTGTTGTTGTTGTTTTTTAAGTATAACTAACATACAGTGTGGTAATAGTTTCAGATGTATAATATAATCATTCAAAACTTTTACACATTGGGGCAGCTGGATGGCTCAGTCAGTGGAGCATCAGACTCTTGATCATGGGATTTTAAGTTTGAGCCCCATTTTGGGTGGAGAGTTTACTTAAAAAAACAAAATCTAAAAACAATAACAACAACAACACTTCTACACATTACTCAGTGCTCATCTTGATCGTGCTATCTATTTCATTCATCTCCCCCAACCACCTCCCCTCTGGTAACCACCAGTTTCTTCTTTGTATTTAAAAGTCTGGGTTTTTTCTGTCTTTTTCTTTGTTTTGTTTCTTAAATTCCACCTGTGAGTGAAAGCATATGGTATTTGTCTTTCTCTGACTTATTTCACTTAACACTATAACTTCCAGGTCCATCTATGTCATTACAAACGGCAAGAACTCATTCTTTCTTATGTTTGAGTAATACTTCATTGTGTGTGTGTGTGAGTATGTGTGTGTGTGTGTGTGTGTGTGTGTGTGTACATGTGTGTATACACGTATACCATGTCTTTATCCATTCATCTATCAATAGATGATGGATAGAGGATGCTTCTGTATCTTGGCTATTGTAAATAACACTACAATGAACATATGAGTGCATATATCTTTTCAAATTAGTGTTTTCGTTTTTTAGGGGGGCAAATAGCCTGGGATGGAATTAGTGGATCATATGCTAATTCTATTTTTAATTTTTTGAGAAAACTTCATACTGTTTTTCACAGTGGCTGCATTAATTTACATTCCCACCAACAGTGCATGAGGGTTCCTTTTTCTCTACATCTTTGCCAACATTTGTTATTTCTTGTCTTTTTTGTTCTAGCTGTTCTGACAGTTGTAAGATGATATCTCACTGTGATTTTGATTTGCATTTTCCTGGTGATTAGTGATGTTGAGTATCTTTTCATGTGTCTGTTAACCTTCTATCTATATGTCTTTCTCTGAAAAATATCTATTCAGATCCTCTGCCCATTTATAATCAGATTATTTGTTTTTTTGGTGTTGAGTTGTACATTATATATTTTAACCCCTTATTGGATATATCATTTGCAAAAATCTTCTCCCCTTCAGTACATTGCCTTTTTGTTGATGGCTTCCTTGCTGTGCAAAAAGCTTTTTATTTTGGTGTAATCTCAATAGTTTAATTTTGCTTTTGTTTCCCTTGCTTGAAGAGACATATCTAGAAAAATGTGTCCATGGCCAATGCCAAAGAAATTACTTCCCATGTTTTTTTCTAGGAGTTTTATGGTTTCAGGTCTCACATCTAGGTCTTCAATCCATTTTGAGTTTATTTTGTGTATGGTGTAAGAAAGTGGTCCAGCTGCTGGACAGGTACATGCAAAAGAATCAAACCGTATTATTTTCTTACACCATGTACAACAAATAACCCTTGGATCTAGTTTAACAGCAATTTGTTTGGCTAGACTAGCTGGGGTGGGCCACAGTGAGAAGGTCCGTAAGCTCTGGCTGGCCCAACTGCTGGCCCTGCTGGCCCTCTGGCAGCCTTTGAGGTCGCCCTTCAGAAGAGACACACTGGCCCTCACACAGCAACCCTGCATTCATTACTTCCCACGCACAAGTCTGAGAAAGGCTTTGCCCCATCTCTGACTAACTGTACCACAGTCTCCACTGCCCCCAACTTTTTAAAGATTTTATTTGTTTGAGAGAGAGAGAGAGAGAGTGAGCAAGTAAGAAAGAGAGAGAACAAGCAGGGGGAGAGGAAGAAGCAGACTCCCCATGGAGCAGGGAGCCCGACCTGGGACCCTGGGATCATGACCCAAGCCAAAGGCAGAAGTTTAACTAACTGAGCCACCCAGGTGCCCCACCACACTCTCCTTTCTGCAGTGGACAACAAGATTTAGTACATATGACAAGGATTCTCTTTTACCAAACTTCAGTCAGATTCCTCGGAAACCTTTTCTTGACTAGACCTCAGCCATGGCCTTCATCCTTGCTAGCATAGAGTTCCTCATGCCCCAACTTTGACGTGTATGTCTTTGTCCTGCCTTTGGCAAGAATCCTGTTAAGGTGGTTTGGCAAGTTCCCCCATCTTTGATGTCTCCTCTTGGTAATTTTCCATCCACTGACACCTTCTCTCTGCTAAGATACCAGCTGTCTTTATTGTATTTGGAGTTGAGCACCATCTCTCTCCCCTACTGCAATGCTCTTACTACAAGGGTCCTGAATAGAGTATTCTTTACTGTTTTAACAAAAATAAATCTTGGGGCACCTGGGTGACTTAGTCAGTTGAACACCTGGCTCTTGATTTCAGCTCAGGTCATGATCTTGGGGTCCTGGGATTGAGTCTTGTGTCAGGCTCCCTGCTCAGTGGGGAGTCTGCCTCTCTCTCACTCTCTATCTCAAATAAATAGATCTTTAAAATAAATAAAATCTCAAAATAATTTTAAAATTATTTTATAATACATAATTTTATATATTATATATTTATACATTTTATTATATTAGTAATATATTCATATACATAAATATATAATATACTTACATTATATATAATATATTTAAAATATAGTCTTAAAATTATAATTTATTTTAAGTAAGCTAAAATTTTAAAATTTAGAATAATTCTTCAGAGTAATTTTTAACACATATCAGCCGTAATCTTGGAAGTTTAAAAAAATTAGCGTTTCAAAAGTAATAATCCCACAGGAGTCACAGTTACTGGCAAAGTCACCAATAATTTATCTAATCATTTCATTGCATTCTGGTAAATAAAATCTAACAGTGGTGGAGCCCTGGGTTCATAATCTTCTAAAAGAAAATTTAATGATCATACTTGAGCTCTCTTGGGAGAATGGGAAAGAAATTATAGGTGGTGATTTAAAAAGCAATACCCAAGGCCTGAAATGCTGTTGTAGGCGATCCAAAATCCTAGACCCATTTACCATCTCCGTCAGTCCACTTCACCCCAGACCCAGCACACTTTTACCCACCCTATATCCGCTTTTCCCTCCCACTCTGTAGGATCCTCAGACATGCATGGTTTCTCAGGGCTGTGGTACTAGGCTGTGGTACTCAGAGAAAGTGGAGGAGGCTGCTGAAGTGGGATGTTGGTGCAATGTAACCTGCCTGTGCTTAGCAGAGAAAACGCCCTAGATATCAGAGTGTTTGTGCATGCCTCACTGGAGGAGCTGTCTCTTTGGGAGGATGTCGGGAGCAGCCTCTCTGAATTCCATTTGGCGCATTAAGGGATGGAAAACCACTTGGAAGAAGCAGGAAGCCAAGGGCCAGAACTTATTCCTGGCACATAACCGCTTTCTGCATTCAGTGGTACAGACTCATTCAGAAGGAAACAATTCATCCTCTTTACTCGGTGAGAAAGAAGTATGTCTTTGTCCTTTGTCAAGATGTCCCAGGGAAGCCTGTGTGGCTCTCACTAACAGAGAGCAAGTGCCTTTCTAGCCTCCCATATGGTCAATAACAGAAAATACTGTAGAAATATTTCTGGAAACATCCGTTTCATCAGAGATGCTTTACACTTAGTATTAGGAGATCTTCCTTGGACCCAAGGTCATTTGGATTTCCCAAAAAAGTGAGTCATTTGTCTTAATAAACTCTATTATTAACTTCCTGACCTTGGTTATAGGCCCCACAATTAGCTGGTTTCTAAATGAGAATGGTATTCATTTTTTTTTAAATGGCAATCATTTGATTTATCAAGTATTCTAAGTAAAACAAACAAACAAAAAAATCTTTCTTGGGGTGCCTGAGTGGCTCAGCGGGTTAAGCCTCTGCCTTCGGCTCAGGTCATGATCTTAGGGTCCTGGAATCGAGCCCCACATTGGGCTCTCTGCTCAGCAGGAAGGCTCCTTCCCCCACCCTCTCTGCCTGCCTCTCTGCCTACTTGTGATCTCTCTCTGTCAAATAAATAAATAAAAAATCCTTAAAAAAAAAAAAAAAGATTGCCCTCTTTATAAAAAAAAAATCTTTCTCACAAAAGTCCTATCTACTACTTGGGGATTTCTGACTGGTAATCAGCTGTTAATCACCTAAACATATACACCCTCCCTACCCCCATCAAATTCTAATTTAAAATTTTTCCTGTTTAAAAAAAACTAAGTTATTTGCATTGCTCACAGAATATGCCTTTAAATAAATTGTATTTCCAGAAATCTAATAATTCAGAAGTCTCCTGAACCGTGTTCTTTCTGTTCTATTGTCCAAAGAGTTTTCTAAAATATGACATGAACCATCTCTATATATATCTGCAGCAAAAACAATGCCAAAACAGTGAGTCAGCCAAAGTGAAGACATTACATGACACCCTATATGACTTCTGTTTTTGGACCAAAAGGTAGCATGACAATGATTTTAACTAAACCATATGACATTGCATAAAAATGTATTTCAAAATGAAGAATTTTTTCTTAGCTAACTGTACTACATCATGCAATTTTTTGTTCCTGGCTAACTAATGTTATCTGTCTTTATATATCTACTGGATTATTCCCATTGACTAGTATTTTTTGATGAATAGTAATTAATCAAATGTTGCCCTCTGTTTAAAAAAAAAAAAAAGAGAGAGAGAGAGAAGAAAAGAAAAAAGAAAAAGCCAAGGCTGCTGTGGGCTAAACCTAGCTCAATTAGTTGTTTTGGTTTTTGATTTTTTAAGATTTATTTATTTGGGGAGGGGACAGAGGGAGAGAGAGAATCTTAAGCAGACTCCCCGCTGAGCATGGAACCCAACGCAGGGCTCCACGCAGGGCTTGATCTCACCACCCTGAGATCATGACCTGAGCTGAAATCAAGAGTCAGATGCAGACCTAACTAAGCCATCCAAGTGCCCCTAGCTTAATTAATTTTTTAGAAAATATATTAAGCTGAAGGAAACATAATTTAGAAAAGCCTATTCCCAGTGACCTTAATGTCTTCTCATTAACTTTTTAAAAAACTCAAGCTCTTAGTGTTCTTTTATGTTATGAACTAATTAACTGAAAAGCATATCTGGTTTTAATTGCTAGGCCCAGCTCAATTCAGAAAACCTCTTAGTCACAGAACTTCAGATGCAGGGTCTGTCTTACCCACTGACTGTGCCCACGGCAAAGATTAGGAAAGCGTATTACAGAAGACAGGACCATAAACTGATTTAGTCAGGCATTATTAGGGCATGTGTTTCCTATCCAAATTTTGTGTGATCCTAATTAAGTCCCAGGAGGAAAATTACATCTTGTATTGATTTATCTCTGACTCTAAGTTTTGTTAAAGCCAACATTAGCTGGACAATTTTCCTCGAAATTTTGCATTAAATTGGTGGCACCTATCTCATACAAGACAAAGAAAGGCTGTGGAAATGTTCCAGAATAGAGAAACATGATAACTTGATCCTCTACTAAAGAAAAAAATGCTTTACAGGACAATATTAGACTAATGACTACAACTGGAATACAGACTATGGAATAGATGCAAATATTATATCAATATTAAATTTATTTTAGTTGATAACTAGATTAGTAAGACACTCTACCTAGTCTTATGAAATACACACTGATCTATTTTGAAGAGTTATGGTTCATAGAAGTTACTCTCAGATGGTTCAGAAAAAGAAATTGTGTGTGTATGTGTGTGTATGTATATAGGAAGAGAGACAATGTGTGCACAATGATAAAGTTAAATTGGTAAAGCAGATGAAGCCCAGTAGAGGGTATATGGGTTTTCTCTGTACTATTCTTTTTTCAAAGATTTTATTTATTTATTTGAGAAAGAAAGTAAGCAAGAGAGAGAGAGAACACAAGCAGGGAGAGGAAGAGGGAGAGAGAAAAAGCAGACTCCCCACTGAGCAGGAAGCCTGAGATGGGTCTCGACATAGGTCTTGACATGGGCTCGATCCTAGATTGACCAGGATCATGACCTGAGCCGAAGGCAGACAGATGCTTAAAAGCCTGAACCACCCAGGTGCCCCTTCTCTGTACTATTCTTTTTTTTTTTTTTGTACTTTTTTTTTTCTTGCAACATTTCTGTAAGTTTGAAATTATTTCCAAATAAAATGCTTTTAAAAATCAATGAAGCATGAGTTTAATATGGTTTGGAGAGAGGGCCAACGGCTGACTGATTAATTCTTTAAGGTTCCTCTAAGGAGTTATCACTTGCAAATTGGTAGCTAGATATTTTCTTCAAAGGATTACTGTGAGAATGACATAGCCCACTAAAATCTCTTACAATCATATCTATCCTTTAATGCAGATTTTTCATACTCATATTAGAGTTTTCCAGAACAACAGAACCAGTAGGAGAGAATGAGATTTTAAGGAATTGGCTCATGTGATAGTGGGGGGGTGACAAGTCCAAAATCTGCAGGGTGGGGGGCTTGGGCAGGCAGAAAGTCTAGAAATTTGGGAGAGTTGCTACTGTAGTCTTAAGTCTGATGCACAGGGCAGCAAGCTGGAAATCCTGGCAGGGCTTCTAAGCTGCAGTTGGGGAGCTTCAGTCTGTCTCCTGGGCCTTCAACTAATTGGATGAGGTTCTCCCACATAATCTGTTTTATTCCATATATCTACTGATTTAAGTGTTGATTATATCTAAAAAATAGTTTCACAGAAACATCCTAATGGTCGTTTGACCGAACAACTGGATGCCATAGCCTAACCACACTGACACATAAATTAACCATCACAGTACTGGAAACAGGATTTCCAATGATCATCATTGTTTAAGTCACTGTGGGAAAATGGAGCTAAAACCTGGAAGAAAGGCAAGCTGTAGAGACCAACCAGTTCTAAGAACCCATGAAATGACTATAAAATAACATCAAATGACAGAATGAAAGCCTCAGTGCCCAGCCTCAGAGCCTAGGATTCAAGGCAGGTGAGAAGGACCTGGGAAAGGGTTGGGCACAGAGACAAAGGAGTATGGCAGGATTTAAGGGTAAGAAGGATTAGGGTGGGGGGTGAGATGGGAGGTTCATCCAGATGATCTCAATTAACTCTTTTCTCTTCCTGGTCTTTTTTACTTTGGGGGAGTTTTAAAACGAAGAAAACAAGCCCTCAGTAAGTTGCATTATGTTATGTTTAATGCCCTACTAAATGAGCATCCGCAGTTAATAAACCCAGCAGATTTATAGCAGAACTTTCATACTATAAAGAGCTACAGCACTGAAAGCTTGGTTTAAAGTTTTCTGTCTTAATTATTTAAATATGTGGGAAATTTTGTTTGCTTTTCATAATGAAAGCCACAGAATTTAATTTTTTAAATTCAGTATTTTTTAGTCTGTAAAAGTTTTTGGACTTTTGGAACTATATTATGGACTTACTATTTTATGACTTTGCATGGTTTTCTTGATTGAAAATCCAAGCATAATTTTAAAAGAGAAAACTAATCACTATATCTAATTACAAAAAAGTTTTAAGCACTGACATTATTTCATTGAACTGAAATACAACTTTTAATAAAAATAATGACTCCCAGATGGACAGGAAGTTACCATTAGAACAGCTGGAGGTGAAAGAAGCTCATGTTTTTAAAGAAGCCCTTTTCAAGATCTCAGCTTAATCCATGTTAACTTTCCAAACTGCATCTATAAACTCAATCTTAAAATATCAGGAAAAATCTTGGAATCCCAGGCCTTTGACTTTTTTTTTTTTTATTGTTGTTAACACTAATGAGAGAGAAATAAAGAGAAATAAAATTTTGTGTCTCTGTAGCAAACATCAAACCCTCATTCGCATCTGCATGTGCCTGCTTACACGAGTCCATGGGACTGGTCAAGAGGTCCTCTTCTATTATTTCTGCATGTGCAAACAGAGAAAAGCCTCGCTCTGCCCAGGGCCTTCCATGTATTAATAAGCGTTTACTCATCTAACAGTCATTTAGTACATGCCTACTGGATGCTAAACTCTGCATAAATGTGGAACCTGAATGAACCTGGTAAGCACATGAGCACAGACCAGGTGCACACATGAAGTTCACTGGGAGGCTTGCGAGGTGCCTGTGGGCTCCATGCAGAGGTTTCTCCGCAGGGTGCTCTTTCAAGTGGCAGGCCTAGCAGTCACTGGCCACATTTCACAGACTCATAAAGTGGCATTTGTCATAAAACAAGGCTGTATTTGACACCTTAATGGTATTCCCTCTACCCTGGGCTCTTCAGATGCCCTGGTTCTCCCTTCTCTGGCTTCTCTCTCCCTGGAGAGCGCTCTCTTCCCCTCATTGCACACACTCTTCCAGGGTGCAGTCATCCACGCTGTCCCTTCAGCATCCATTCAGCCTGAAGGCAGGCTGGTGACACCCAAGTCCCCACTTCAACTCAGACCTCTCCTCTGCAGTGCCAGTCCAGTGCAGACACCTCACAAGAGTCTGTTAAATGTCTCAAAGACCTCTCAAAGGCACCATGTCCAAGGCAGAACTCATTAGGATCTTCTCCCACTCTCCCTCGGGCTGCCAACATCCCCTCCCTCCCTCACCAGCTGGAGCTCAGTTCTGAAAGTCCCTCTACCATCCCCTCCTGCCCTCTCACAGGCCAGCGCCAAAGACATTTTGTCAGCCACCTAGGAGTGCCTCAAGTCTACTTCCTAGACACTTCTTGAACCTGTCTAACCCTCCCCTCCCCTTTTTACAAGATTTTATTTATTTGTCTGAGAGAGAAAGAGAGTGAGAGAAAGCACAAGCAGGGGAAACAGCAGGCAGAGGGAGAAACGCTCCCAGGCAGCAGGGAGCCTGATGTGGGAGTCTAAACCAGGACCCTGGGATCATGACCTGAGCCGAATGTTTAACCAACTGAGCCACCCAGGCGTTCCAATCTAACCTTTCTATCTTGTGCCTTAGACCAAGACCTCACCATTCTCTGTCTGGATTATTTCCATTACCTGACACTGTTCTAACTCCAGCTGTGGCCCCTTATAATCAGGCCTCAACATCAAAGGGTCTTTCTAAAACTTACTAAAACTCAGTTGCTTTCAGTGGTTCACTCCTACTATCAAGATAAAGTCCAAAAGAAAGAAAGAAAGAAAGAAAGAAAGAAAGAAAGAAAGAAAGAAAGAAAGAAAGAAAGAAAGAAAGAAAGAAAGGAAGAAAGGCGAGAAAAAAAGTGTGTATGTGCATACACTGTGTGTGTGTGTGTGTGTGTGTGTTAACACTGGATCAGGCCCCCACCTACTTTTCAAGGCAGGAATTTATAGGTTAGTCAACTCTGGAGTTGAAATGTATGGGTTCAAATTTCAAATTTGTAATTTATGAGTTATATGACCTTGAATATGTTGCTGTCTCTTAGTATACAAAAGTTATCTCCTACTGCATATAACAAATCACCTCAAAGTGTAATAGCTTAAAAACAATGAACACTTATTGTGCTAGAGGTTGTATGAGGTCAGGAATTTGGGAGGGATTTAGCTAGGCAGTTTCGCCTCAGGATTTCTCATGAGTTTGCAGAGGAGGCTGGGGCTACAGTCATTTGAAGGCTTGACTGGGGCTAGAAGATCTTTCCAAATGGCTCCTGCACATAGCCAATGGCAGGAGGCTACAGTTCCTTAATGGCTATTGGCAGGAGGGCTCACTTTCTTGCCATATGGGCAACTCCATAGAGTCCTCATCTTATGGCAGCTGGCTTCCTCCAGCGTGAAGGATCTGAGAGAGAGCAAGGAGGCCATTATGCTTTTTATGACTTAGTCTCAGAAGTCACAAATCATCACTTCTGCCATATTTTATGAGGTGGAAGCAAGTGATTAACCTACAATCACGGGGAGAGGAATTAGGATCTACATCTTAAAGGGAACAGTATCAAAAAATCTGAGGACATAAATGTCCTCCTCTATAGAATGGAGATAATGTTAACTATTTCATGGAGTTAGATGAGGATTAAATGAGCTAATACATGCCAAATGTTCAGCATGGTGCATCACACATGGCATTCCTGAATTTATTTTCCCTCACTCTTCCCTTATCAACTCCCTCACAAGTCCTGTCTCCTGACCTTTCTGAATACTTGCCATTCCCTGAACAAGTTAAGCCCACACCTCTGCTCTGTCTTTCTGAAAGACTCTCCTACTCCGTATCTTTCCTCCAACCCTCAGTGGGTCCATCTCCAAGCAGCTTTTAGAATCTCTCAGGCTGGCTAAGTACCCTGTACTCAGCCAGCACTTCTACCTACACCTGCCTTCTCTCTCACTCGATTATGATCATGATGGCAGGTGTATATTTCTCCAGGAATCATCCCCTCTTCAGGCAGGTCTTCCTTGACATTCCCAGGCAGAACCAGGAGCTCCCTCCCATGAGACTTCTTGAAACTTCAAGCATATATTTGTTTGGGCATCTTCTGTTGCAACTGTCTTCGTCTTCCACTGAGTTTTGTCTTACTCAAGCTGTGGCCAAAGTCATGCTATACTATCTATCTGGGATGCTCAGAATTCTGTTTTCTTAGAATCTACTTTTGTCTTCATAACTAATTAATATAAGCTGTTTAAAATGATAAATTTATGTTATAAGTTAAAACTATCACTATGTTTATAAACTATGAATAGGTCTAAGAACCCTGAGATAAAATAAAGCCTATTCATTGTTTATAGTTTACAATGCCAAGGCATAGAAATATCCCCTATACTTAATACATTTTCATAATCTCTTATTTAAAAATTTAGTTATTGCCTTTATATGTAGTTGTTTAACAAGGCACCAAGAGATAAATGTTTCCTTATAAACACACTTATAGCCAAAAATGGAATATGATTCAGATAAAAAAATAATTTTATTTTTTAAAAGATTTTATTTATTTATTTGACAGCAAGAGAGAGATCACAAGCAGTCAGAGAGGCAGGCAGAGAGAAAGGGGGAAGCAGGTTCCCCGCTGAGCAGACAGCCCAATGCGGTTCTCGATCCCAGGACCCTGAGATCATGACCTGAGCCAAAGGCAGGGTTTAACCCACTGAGCCACGCAGGTGCCCCCAAAAAGTCATTTTAAAAACAGGCACAAAGTAAAGCTTAACCTGAAGTCTATTTTTCAACAACAACTCAAACATGAACAGACAAATTGAGAGAGGACTTCTTAGAGAGAGAGAGAGGGGGGGAGAGAGAGAGCGCATGCAAGTAGGGGAGGAAGAGCAGAGGGAGAAAGAGAATCTAAAGCACGCCTCACAGTCAGCACAGAGTCCCATGAGGGGTTCGAGCTCACAACTCTGAGATCACGACCTGAGCCAAAATTAAGAGTCAGACATTTAAACAACTGAGCCACCCAGGCACCCCTGTGACTTACATTAAAGCATGGTACACTTGATAACATAGGAATGACTAAAGAGAATGTGAAATGGGAAGATGCAAATGTGTCATTCATGGTGTTTTCATTTGAACTTGACCTATTATAGCCCTATGAGTGCTCCTTGTCCTCCTAAGGTTAGATTTCTTTCCATTTTTTGAGAGGTGTGTTTTTAAAGCATTTGTGGCAGCTTTCAAGAGACAAAGGTAAGCTCAATAAAACTGGACTAGAAGCAGTGGAGTAGGTGTTTTTGGATGAAGCACCCTGGCTGGCATGCCCTCAAATCATAATTTGTGCAGCTAGCCAGCTTTTGGAGAGAATTAGGGGATTGTTACACACTAGAGTTTCTGCTTATATTTCCCTGCACAAAACAAAGATGTACAAACATCTGTGCATGTGGTTGCTATACTCTCCCAGATGTGTTCATGGCTGTAGCTGACACACAGCATTATTTTAGGAGTTTGGTAGCAGCTTCTATGCCTCTGGCTCCAATGATTAATCACTGCCTTATCCGAGTAACTAAGAAAACAGAAGCCAGTAGTGCTTCTAAAGTATGGGATCTGGGATCAAGCTTGAGAGGCAAGGGTCCAGAATGTTCCTTGCTAAAGATGCTGTTATGAAAGTACACTGTGAGCAGAAAAGCATTTCAAAATCAGAAGGGATCTTAAATGGGTGGGAGTCATATGCCCCAGATTTTCCAATGTAAGCACAATTTCAAATATTCTGCTCCTATATCAGGTCACGAGTCATGGGTCATCAGGCCATTACCTTAATTTTATAGGTAAAGAAACTGAGGATAAATAATTTGCCAAAGATCACACACATAATTAGTGCCAAATGGAAATGCTAAACCATTCATTCTTCACTGTCCTGATAACCAATCCCCAGGACAAAAGTCAAGGTCTCTTGCAGTTTAATTCTAGACTTTTTTCACTACCTAATACCAAATATGCTTTTCATGAGTTGCATCATTACAAATTTGAATTATAAAATGAAGTTTCAGATGAGCCAACATTTTTTCCTAGAACAAGGAAGAATAATTTTTAAGTTGGGGATTGGGAGCTAGCAAGCAGCTCTTTGAATTAAACTGAGCACTTTTCAGGAACCAATTCAAGGCCGACCTCGTGGCGCAATGGTAGCACGTCTGACTCCAGGAACCAATTCAAGAATGAACTAAGGAGCATCTAGCAAGACATCTGAATGTGTGAACTCTGTACTAGTTAGAAAACTTAACATGAATTATAATGCACAAAAAGAGATTTTAAAAATTGAGTCATAGAATAAAGTAAAGTAGGGAGAAGGAAAATCTTGAAGAAGGTAAGTGGAGGGGGCGCCTGGGTGGCTCAGTGGGTTAAAGCCTCTGCCTTCGGCTCAGGTCATGATCCCAGGGTCCTGGGACTGAGCCCCGCATCAGGCTCTCTGATCAGCAGGGAGCCTGTTTCCTCCTCTCTCTCTGCCTGCCTCTCTGCCTACTTGTGATCTCTGTCTGTCAAATAAATAAATAAAATATTAAAAAAAAAAAAAGTTAAGTGGACAGCATATATTTAGGGAGGTATGTTCAGCCCTGTCTAAAATGAACTTTAGACTTTGAGGTTTAGAGATTTTTCTCAAAGAGATAAAAGGGAAAGCAAATCAGACATAGTTTTTCTGCCTCTGGGAAATAATACTGTAGGGTTTCCTCATTCTGACTAACAGTACAAGGGAGCAAACCAGGAAGACATTGAATCTCCCAGCCTCACATGATTCACAGAGTGACAGGTTTCAAAATCATTTAAAATGCTACTTACTAGGGTGTCTGGCTGGCTCAGGTGGAAGAGCACATGGCTTTTGATCTTGGGGTTGTGAGTTCAAGCCCCATGTTGGGCACAGAGATTACTTTAAATAAATGAATGAATAAATGCTAACTATTTCTTCTTCTTCTTTTTTTTTTTCTAACTATTTCTTCTAAAAAAAAGTCTATAATTCTTAGTATGAAAGTACACTTTGTAGGAAACTTGAAAAGTAGGGAGAAAACAGAAAGAAGTATTCATTCATCTTATATCTAGATAACCTCTGATTAATGTTTTTCATTCTTTTTCTCCCAAGTACAGTAATGTTTTTATAGAACTGAGGCAGTAGCAGGTTTATAGATTTTAACCTCCTCTTTAATTCAATAAAATATTATGAACATTTTCTTGTGTCATTTAAAATTATTTGCAAGCAGTCTGTAAATGGCTGCCTGATATCATATCCATACCCTAATTTATAAAATGATTTTCTTATTTAAAAGTATTATAAATTATGCTGTGATCAGTATCTTTGCATATAAATCACTGTCCACATTTCTGATTATTCCTAAAGAGAAGAGCCTAGAGGCTGAAATATTATGTCAGAGTTTGAACAATTTAAAGTTCCTCATAACATCTGTCAAATTAGCTTTCAGAGAAGTTGTACCAATTTATGCTCCCACTGACAGGAGGTGAGGTGCCTATTTTATCATTGCCTCAGTATCCCTGAGGATAATCATAGAATTTTGCTGATCTGGAAGGAATAAGGAGCACCACACTGATGTTTTAGTTTTGATTTGATTGTTATTGAGTTTTAATATATTTTTATATAACTATTGACAGTTTGTGTTTCCTCTTTAATGAATCATCTCTTTAAACATGTTCTTTCATGATTGGGAGTTCCTCTTTGGTACAGTAATTTAGATGTATGCAAAATGATATCCTATCATTTTTCTTTACAATCTATTTTTTTTTTAAGATTCTATTTATTTATCTGACAAAGAGATACCGTGAGAGAGGGAACACAAGTAGGAGGAGTGGGAGAGGGAAAGGCAGACTCCCCACTGAGCAGAGAACCCGATGCGGGACTCCATCCCAGGACCCTGGGATCATGACGTGAGCCAAAGGCAGACATCTAAACACTGAGCCACCCAGGCACCCCTATATTTTCATATAAGTTAGGCAAATGTTCTTTTAGAATTTTCTAAAGAAAACTTTATGAATCAGTAAAAGTAAACTCTTAAACCTGTCATGACAGTATAATATTGTTTGAAATAATTATGGAATGACTAATTTTTTCTTGAATAAATCATACAGTAAACATTTTACAAAAAGAGGCCCTAGTCCTGGCTCTGCCTCTAACCAGATTTCTTATCTTAAATGGGACAAAATTTCAATGAATGTCAGTTTGTTCATCTGTAAAATAATATGCATAATCTTTAGGAATCTTTCCAATTTCAAAACTAGGGAGTGTTGTGCTTGCATAAAATACATAGCACCACCTAGAGGCCAAAAGAAACACTTTTCTACATTTTCCTTTAAAAATGAATCTTCAGTCTCCAGCAAATTATCAAGTTGATAAATTTTATATTAGCAGAAGTTACCTGAGCAAATATATCAGAATTTTAATATTCTCCATTGGACAGGATAAACATTTTTAATGAATCTGTCACAGAACCTGCATAAGTTCTTAGTGCCTGTTATAAATTGAGCTCATTTTTTCCTACCATCACTTTTTTAGGAGATCCGTCATTTCCTCTGTCACTGCCTGAGAAAATCAATGACATCTTCTTAAGTCTGACTCTAAGGACCATCGATGTCATGATTACTTAATAATGTGCTATACTGTGGTAAACAATATATATTCAGCATGCTACACATATTCTTTACTCTTTGGGGCTCTGTGGACTGGATGAAAACCATGGTCAAAAACAACTTTTCTATAATTAGATATATAATGTCACCCCCTGGCTTCAACTTCAGAGAAAATAATGTCTGAGTTGGAACTGTGAGCAGTGTTAGAAAATCCCAGTTGTGGTGCCCTGAATTTACTTGAAGAAAAATTTAACCTACAGGAGCGTCTGAAGTCCATGAATGTCCAGTTGCTGTTAACATCTAGATTATTGTGACAGCTTCATTTCCAAGCTGATGTTAGCAAGAGCTTCCTCTTTATAACCCCCTTTGGAACTGCACTATTTTAATTTGTACTTTCTAAATAGTTTTGAGGGTGTTCTTCAGCTTTATCATGTTAAACCTTGCAATAAAACTGTAAACTTACCAAGTGAAACTGCATCTTCTGATCATCTTGATTCCACACTCCCCTAACTCCCGGTGTGCTATAATTAAAAGTTTGTGTGGACTTAGTGAAAGTACCTTGCTAATGACTGTGAAGACACAATTCCTCTGGCAAAGGTGAACGTACAAGGTAAAACATAGTTCAGGCAAATAAAAGTTAAGCCATTGGGTCAAAGTTTGTGAAGAGTGTTGCCTCAGATCCGAGTTTACCCTTGACTGAGTTAACTTAGATTTAAAAGAAAAACAACAAAACCCATTCTGAAAGGGTTTCCTAAATTTGTATGGTCTCCACTTTCTAATTCATATTTTGGGGAAGAGATTCCCTTTGAGGGAACTGTACAATCGTAAATTATTCTTAACAGGGAAGAGAAAAAGGAACTAAAAGTTTTTTTAAACTTTTCATGCTGGAAGTTTCCAAACTTGATTTTAGAAGTTTAAAGAACAGTACGATGGGCACCCATAAACCACCACTAACATTTAACCACTTAACATTTCTTCTTTATATATATTTCTGAAACACTAAAACTAATTTGCAGATATTATGCTGCTTCACCCCAAATACTTCCTCAAGTATCATTCAAGATTAAGGATATTTCTCTTCATAATCCCACTGTCATTGTCATACTGAAGAAAATAAACAATAATGCTCTAATACTTCTTATCAAGCTGAACCCCAAATGTCCATAAAGGTTCCAGTAATATCCTTTATAGCTGTTTGTTTTTAATTGAGATCTAATCAGGATTTATGGACTGCATATAGTTTATGTTATCTTTGAAGCACTCATCTTTTGGGCAATTACTATGTTCTAGATGACACAGGCCTTCCTATTTAATTTTCACAAGAAAATGTGAGATAAATTCTGGTTATATAAAATGGTGATAAATTCTTACCTCTGAACACTCTGATGCGTTTTAGTTTTTTGCCATTATATTCACAGAATCTAGCACAGAGCCTTGAACATCTTAGGTACTAATATATAGACGGTTGTGGAATAAATGAAACATGATGTGTGCTTATTTATTCTGATGGAAAAACTAAAGTAGAAACATGATGGTAATTTGTTGTGGTAATACACTGAGACAGGGGTAACTCTTATTCACACTCCTGGGCTTTTCTGGGCTCTTTGGTGGAAACATTTAAATAGTCTACCATTAGCTGCCTGAAGCAACCAGGATAATAATTAAAATTCATGCCGATTTGAATCTATCCAATATACCTATTATTTGTTTTAATATTTAAAATAGTTCTTAATTTAACATCAAGGAAGAGGAGTTTCCCATTTGTTTTAATCAGGCTACAGGTTTTATCAGATTTGGATACAAGTGATTCAAAGGAAGCCAACAGCATATGTCAGGTTTAGAATAATCCAGGCCTTTTTTTTTTTTTTAATTTTTACCTAATCTCTACATCCAACATGGGGCTTGAATCTACAACCCTAAGATCAAGAGTCTACTGACAGAACCAGCCAGACACCCCTAATCTAGGCCATTTCTTTTCTCTCTCTTGCATCACAGGATTTTGAGAACCCATATCCACGTAAAAATACAGAAAAATATAGCAATAATATTTTAAACTCTGTGATTTATGGCAGGCCAATCCCTTACAAGATATACACAGAATATTGCAACGGAGCTGATGGAGGACAATGACTGCAGCCTCAATGGGTAAATATTCTGATAAGTATTACCCGGCAAAAAGGTAAGTCATTTATGTCATTACTGGGTTAAAATGTTCTCTAATTTTTTTACTGTGTCTTTTAGAATCTCAGAGACATATTTATCAAGAAATGTTTTAGAAAAGAAAGATGACTAATGATGACTTTTCTTTACCATGAATACTGTAATTTCTATGACACATAAGTAAAGAATTTGAAATAAGTCATAGTTTCCATGATAAATATTAATTATACCAATCTTATACAGAAATGTACATTTCTGCCTTCTAGTTGTTAAGTCAACTTTGTAAGTCACCCATGAGCATTTAAGATGAACAATGGAATCATTCAGTTTGTTGTGATATCTTTTTGGTCCTCTAGGAAGGGAAATAATTTTTAAAATTAATTTATTTAATTAGAGAATGATTTGGGGGACAGAAGAAGAGGGAGAAAAATAATCTCAAGCAGACTCTATGCTGAGCACAGACCCAACACACGTCTTTATCCCACAGCCCTGAGGCTATAACCTGAGCTGAAATAGAGAGTTGGACACTTTACCAACTAAACTGCCCAGGTTGCCCCAATGAAGGGGGAAAATTTAAGCCTGAATTCAAAGAAATTCCTACCAGTCCCTTCCCCCTAAGCCAGCGTGCAAACTATCCAAAAGATCAATTTTCAGTTTTTTGTCTGACTAGTTTTCATAAAAGTTTAGTATTAATAATACTGCTTGCAAAATTTACTTTTTTTTTTCTTTTTTAACTATTCTGTTTTACAGACTGAGAAAGCAAAGAGGTACATTCTCTGGAGTGAGGTATTTTCAGGAAGGACGCAGGGTGGCAGGTACATTCAGAGCGTAAAGTTTTGGTGGCAGCCTTTTCCACTCCTGCAGGTTTTCTTGCCTGCCATAAATTTGGCTTCAATTACACAAATATCCATAAATTTTAATCCAGTGAATGCTGTACACATTGAAACATGGACCTCTGTCAAAAATTTCATCACCAGCAATCAAGCATTTTTCAAATTACCATGTCTTCAGAACTATTTGAAATGTAAGAACAAAGACCAATAAAGGACAAAACTTCATTAATAATCATGTAGAAGGCCCTTAGCATTTTTTAGTAAAGCACTGTACTTGACAAAAAATAACTACTTTCCTTTCAATAAACTAGAATATAAATGTCATGAGAACAGAGACTGTTTGGATTATTACTATACCCACAATGCTAGCATACAGTAGGCATTCAATAAAAATTTACTAAATGGATATGTTAAATATTTCAACTCTTGAGGCAGCTGTTAGGCTCCATGGAGGTCAATGGACCACAGCTGATGACTCAGTCTTGGAAGTGCATGAAGTGGTTGTTTTCTGATCCATATAGCTATAGCCTGTGACGTTTCTGGCAAACAAGTAGAAACAACACATCAGAACTGAACCCAACAGGACCTGACCATGCAAACAAAGTGAAAAGGCAGGTGGCTTAAATTTTTGGCCTGCATCCTCTCTCAACCCTCACCTAGAAAGCTAGCTCCCTAGGACCAGAGCTGAAGCTAGGAAAACTCAGACCTCCTGGGTGAAGGATCTGTCTTACCAGATATTAAGAATTATTTTCAAGGGGACCTGGGTGGTTTGGTCGTTAAGCATCTGCCTTCGGCTCAGGTCATGATCCCAGTGCCCTGGGATAGAGCCCCACATTTGGCTCCCTGTTTGGGGGAAGCCTGCTTCTCCCTCTCCCACTCCCCCTGCTGTGTTCCCTCTCTTACTGTGTCTCTGTTACATAAATACATAAAATCTTAAAAAAAAAAAAAGAATTATTTTCAAGTTGTAGTAAATAATACTGTTTCCCAGTATAAGAATAGAAAAATAGACCAACTGGAGAAAACAGATAGCTTAGAAAGAAACTTATATTTACATGGATATTTGATATTTGATAGCGGTGACATTACAAATCAATGTGAAAAGGATGGAATAATCAGCAATGGTATTGGGACAACTGGACACCCTTATTGTAATAAATTTAGCTATACACTCCATACCTAGACAGAAAATAATTCTAGATGAATTAAGGATCTAACTATGAAAAGAAAATCACTTTAAAACTTTTAGAAGGACACAAGCTACAACACGGATGAAATCTGAAGACATTATGCTAAATAAAAAAGCCAATCCCAAAAGGTGCATAGTGTATGATTCCACTCATATGAGGTAATCTAGAGTACAAAAAAATCATGGGGACAGAAAGTAGAATGGTAATCATTAGGGGCTGGGGGAAATGAAATGGGGAGTTTGTCTTTAACAGGGACAGAGTTTCAATTTTGCAAAATGAAAAAAGTTCTAGAGATGGATGATGCTGATGTTTGCACAACACTGTAAACATACGTAAAGTCACTTAATGGTGAAAATGGTAAATTTTATGTTATGTACATTTTGTGAAAACAGTAAATTCTATGTTATGTATATTTTACCACAAATAATAAAAAACTCTTAGAAGGAAATGTAAACAATGTCTTCTATTTCAGTAATAGGGTACACGCAGTTGTACGGTCTCTCCTACTAATAACTAAAAATCCTTAAACATTTAAAGTTTCTTAAATACCTTAAATTCTTAAAAAAAATTCTTAAAATTTCTCAAATGTTTCTTAAAATACCAAGTGATGATTCCCAACACCTCAAGCTACAATTTGAAAGTGGTCCTGGATTGGTAGAGCAAGGGAAGAAAGAAACAGAGAATATCTACAAAACAAACACAAAACAATGTCAGTAAATAACAAAATGACAATAAATACATATCAGTAATTACTTTGACTATAAATGGACTAAATGCTCCAATCAAAAGACATAGGATGATGGAGTGGATAAAAAAAACAAGACTCAGACCTAAAGACACATGCAGGTTGACTTTTTGTCAAGTACATTTATCACCTAAATGTATCAAAAGAAAACCACTATAGGGGCACCTGGGTGGCTCAGTCAGTTAAGCATCTGCCTTCTGCTCAGGTCATGATCCCAGGGTTCTGGGGTCAAGCCCCATGTCAGGCTCCCTGATCAGTGGGGAGCCTGCTTCTCCCTCTCCTACTCCCCCAGCTTGTGCTCTCTCTGTGTCAAATAATAAAACCTTTTTTAAAAAAAGGATATTTTTCTCCAAAGAAAAAAAAGAAGAAAGCCAGTGAAGCAATACTTACATCAGACAAACTAGACTTTAAAACAAATACTGTAACAAGAGATAAAGAAGGACACTATATAATAATAAAGACAACAATTCAACAAGAGGATATACCAATTGTAAAGATTTACATACCCAACATGGGAGTACCCAAATATAAAAAATTGTTAATAACAAATATAAAGGAAATAACTGATAGCAATACAAAAATAGTAGGGGACTTTAACAGCCCCACTTACATCAATGGACAGATCATCCAAACAGAAAATCAAGGAAACAGTGGCTTTGAATGACACATTAGACCAGATAGATTTAACAGACATATTCAGAATATTCCATCCTAAAACAGCAGAATACACATTCAAGTGCACACAGAACATTCTCCAGAAGAGATCACATAATAAGCCACAAAAGAAGCCTCAACAAATTTAAAAAAATTGAAGTCATATGATGCATCTTTTCTGGCCACACTATAAAACTAGAAACCAACCATAAGAAAAAAATCTGGAAAGAACACAAATATACATGTAGGTTAAATAACAAGCTACTAGCCAATGAATGGATCAAACAAGAAATCAAAGAAGAAATAAAAAATTACATGGAAACAAAAGAAAATGAAAACACAACAGTCCAAAACCCTTAGGATGCAGCAAAAATGATTCTAAAAGGCAATTTTATAGCAATATAAGCCTACCTCAAGAAGCAAGAAAAATCTCAAATAAACAACCTGAAATTACAACTAAAGGAGCTAGAAAAAGAAGAACAAACAAAACCCAAACCTAGGAAGGAAACAATAGATTAGAAGAGGGGCACCTGGATGGCTCAGTCACTTGGGTGGCTGCTTTCAGCTCGGGTCATGATCCTAGGGTTCTGGGACTGAGCCCTGCATCGAGCTCTTTGCTCAGTGAGGAACCTGCTTCCCCCTCCCCCTCTGTCTGCTTTTCCTCCTGCTTGTGCTCTTTCTCTGTCAAATAAATAAATAAACTCTTTTAAAAAAAAAGATTAGAGCAGAAATAAATGATATAGAAAATAAAAAATAACAGATCAATGAAATCAGGAGCTGGTTCTTTGAAAAGATCACCAAAATTGATAAACCTCTGACTCACCAGTAAAAGAGAGAAACTGGGGCACCTTGGTAGCTCAATCAGTTAAGCATCTTATTCTTGGTCATGATCTTGGGGTCATGGAATCGAGCCCACATTTGGGCTCTCGGCTCAGCGTGGAATCTGCTTGTCCCCCTCCCTCCCCCTCCCCCCATTCATGTGCAGAAAAGAACAGAGAAAACACTCAAATAAACAAAATTTTTAAAAAATCAGAAATGAACGAGAAGAAATAACAACTAACACTAGAGAAATACAAACAATTAGAATATTACAAAAAACATTATAGGGCAACAAGCTGGACAACCTAGAAAAAAATGAATAAATTCCTAGAAACATATAACCTCCCAAAACAGAATCAGGAAGAAATAGAAAATTTGAACAGACTGATTACCACCAATGAAATTGAATCAGTCATCAAAAAACTCCCAACAAGCAATACAGGTGAATTCTATCAAACATTTAAATTTTTTAAAAAAGATTTTATTTATTTATTTGACAGACAGAGATAACAAGTAGGCAGAGAGGCAGGCAGAGGAGGGGGAATCAGGCTCTCTGCTGAGCAGAAAGCCCAATGCAGGGCTCAATCCCAGGACCCTGAGATCATGACCCGAGCCGAAGGCAGAGGCTTTAACCTACTGAGCCCCTCAGGTGCCCCTCTATCAAACATTTAAAGAAGAGTTAATACTTACTCTTCTCTAAATTTTCCAAAAAAAGGAAGAAGAAGGAAAACTTCCAAATTCATTATACGAGGCCAGCATTATCCTGATACCAAAACCAGATAAAGACACACAAAAGAGAGAGAGAGAGAGAGGGAGAACTATAGGCCAATATTGCTGATTGTACATAGATGCAAAAATCCTCAATAAAATACTGGCAAATTGAATCCAACAATACATTTAAAAAATCATTCACCATGATCAAGTAGGATTAATTGTGTATGGTGTAAGAAAGGGTGCAAGTGTGCTTCAATATTTACAACTCAATCAATATAATAAATAACATTACTAAGAGAAAGGATGGGGCACCTGTGTGGCTCAGATAGTTAAGTATCTGCCTTCGGTTCAGGTCATGATCCCAGGGTCCTGGAATCAAGCCCCGAGTCAGGTTTCTTGGTCAGCGGGAAGACTATTTCTCCCTCTGCCCCTCCCCCCTGCTCATGGTCTCTTTCTCAAATAATAAAATCTTTTACAAAATGAAAACTATAAAACACTGATGAAAGAAACTGAAGATGACACAAAGAAATGGAAAGATATTCCATGCTTACGGAACTGAAGAACAAATACTGTTAAAATGTCCACAGTAGGGGCGCCTGGGTGGCTCAGTGGGTTAAAGCCTCTGCCTTCCGCTCAGGTCATGATCTCAGGGTCTTGGGATCGAGCCCCGCATCGGGCTCTCTGCTCAGCGGGGAACCTGCTTCCTCCTCTCTCTCTCTGCCTGCCTCTCTGCGTACTTGTGATCTCTCTCTCTCTCTGTCAAATAAATAAAATCTTAAAAAAAAAAAAATGTCCACAGTACCCAAAGTAATCTACACATTTAATGCAATCTCTGTCAAAACACTAACAACATTTTTCACAGGACTAGAACAGTCCTAAAACTTGTATGGAACCATATAAGACCCTAAACAGCAAAACAATCTTGAAAAAGAAAAATGAAACTGGAGATATTACATTCCACACTTCAAGTTATATCACAAAGATGTAGTAATTAAAACAGGATGGCACTGTACAAAAACAGACACAAAGATCAATAGAACAAAACAGAAAGCCCAGAAATAAACCCATATTTATGTGGTCAATTAATCTTCAAGAAAGTAGGCAAGAATATGCAATGGGAAAGTCTCTTCAACAAATGGTGCTGGGAAATCTGGACAGTAACACGCAAAAGAAAAAAACTGGATCACTTTCTTACACCATACACAAAAATAAACTCAAAATGGACTAAAGACCTAAATGTGAGACCTGAAACCATAAACATCTTAGAAGAGAGCACAGGCAGTAATTTTTCTGACATCAGCTGTAGTAACAATGTTTTAGATATGTCTCCTGAGGTAAGGGCAATTAAAGCAAAAATAAACCACTGGAACTACATCAAAATAAAAAGCTTTTGTACAGCAAAGAAAACAACCAACAAAACTAAAAAGCAACCTACTGAATGGGAGAAGGCATGACATATCTGATAAAGGGTTAGTATTCAAAATATATAAAGAACTGGTACAAGTCAATACAGAAAAAAAAAATCTGATTAAAAATGGGTAGAAGAAACAAATAGACATTTTTCCAAAGAAGATATACAGATGGCCAACAGGCAATTGAAAAGATGTTCAACATCACTCAACCTCGGGAAAAATGCAGATCAAAACTAAAATCAGAAATCTCCTTACACCTGTCAGAATGGCTAAAATCGTAAACTCAGGAAACAAGTGTTGGCAAAGATATGGAGAAAAAGAAACCCTTGTGCACTGTTGGTGAGAATATAAACTGGTACAGCCACTCTGGAAAACAGTATGGAGAGTCCTTAAAAAATTAAAAATAGGACTATCTCATAATCCAATAATTGCACTACTTTGGGTATTTACCCAAAGCATATAAAAATACTAATTCAAGGGCATACATGCCCTATATGTTTACTACACTGGAATTAAATTTTTTAAAAAATCCTAGCTAACTAGAAATAGAAAGGAACATGTATTCCATAGTGAATTAGACCTCTTAAAAAGTGAAGTAGGGCAAGAAAAAAAATATATATATAAAGATTGGAGTGAAAGAAACAGCCTAGGGGTGGCTGGCTAGCTCAGCTGGAAGAACATGAAGCTCTGGATCTCAGGATCACAAGTTCAAGCTCCACATTGGGTGTAAAGATTACTTAAATAAGTAAATAAATGCAAAAAAATAAAAACTATCATTATTCCTTATTTGAAAATTATTTCTAGGTAATTCAAAAATAATTAATACTCTAATTACCAGATAGAAAAATTAGTATACAAAGTTGCTGCTTAGAAAAAACAACACACAGTATTTTTTTTCTTTTGTACTAGCAATTAGCATGTGGAAAATAAAAATCTTAAAAGGCACCATTTGCAATGGAATAAAAGTATGCAGACTGGGGAATAATGCTATCCCTAAATGTAAGGCTATATGGAGAGAATTTTAATAGTTTATTTTAAATTTCAAAGAAGACTTCAATATACAGGAATTGGAAGACTGGAAGAAGTAAGTGGTACAGAATTTGTTCTTCAACAGTAAACAACTGGAAACCTATACAAAAGATATGAGACAACTGTTTTCAGACGACTACCAGAGGCTGTAAGCTGTACAATTCTCAGAGTACAGAAAGGGCCAGGAGATGTTCAAATTCCACCCAGCCAGAGGTAAGAGATGCCACTGAGCAACAGGGCAATCAACAGAAATCCCAGAGGGATAAAGGTTTAATATTAAAGCTAAACTTGCCCCTGAACAAAGGCTAGTCTAGGTACACTCTAATAAAACTGAAAATAATCCTTGAAAATATCAAGTTGAGGGGCCCCTGGGTGGCTCAGTCGGTTGACTGCCCTGCTCTTGATTTTGGCTCAGGTCATGATTTCAGGGTTCTGGGATCCAGTTGGGCTCCAGGCTCAGTGGAGAGTCTGCTGTCCCTCTCCTCAGTCCCTCCCCTTGCTTGTGTTCACTCTTTCAAATAATTAAAATCCTTTAAAAAATTTAGAAGAAAGAAAATATCAAGTTGATTCACAACTAACCTAATAACCTGTGTGCCAAAACAAACTTCAAAACTCTGAAAAAAGAGAAATGCAAATATTTAAAAACATAACATTTGGAACATCTGATATCAAATAAAAAATCACTAGACCACAGAAAAAAGCAACAAATTATAAGCAAGAAAAAGATGTCAAAATGATATGTAATAGAAAATATGTGCATTCCAAATATATAAAATATTATATATAATATTCATATATACCTAATATGTATACATATATAACACAGACACACATATGTTTTACACATGCACACATCTTTTAGTTCATGCTCTTTTCACTTCACACTGAACTTCAGTGCCAATGTCACTAGACTTCCTGATGATACAAAAGTGATCTCTTTGTCTACATAAAATTTTCTTCTCTCCATGTTTTATAATAAAACAAAACAACATAAATGCTAGTGAGTATGGAAAGGTACATTCTACAATCTTTGTTTATTCATGTGTCTCAAACCCTTTAAGAGTAAAAAAAAAAAAAAACCAAAAAAAGCGAAACTTTTTTCTCCCTTTATTTTCTTTGGCTTTAGCTATTCCTAGTATACTCATTATACTGTATCTCCCGGTTTTGCAAGTAGTAGTGTGCTGTGACTGTCTCTCATCAGATCATGAGAACCAATTCTTAATATTTAGGAATTTTGCAATCTTATTGCTAAACTGTTAGTAGATTGATCTCACTCATTTTATTGGAAGTATTGACACTACAGAGACTGACAGTACAAATCAGGGGTTTATTTCATCATGCTGGTGTGTCCAAATAAGGCCAGTATGCTATACACTTTTTTTTTTTTAAAGACTTTATTTATTTATTTGACAGAGAGATCACAAGTAGACAGAGAGGCAGGCAGAGAGAGAGAGGGAAGCAGGCTCCCTGCTGAGCACAGAGCCCTATGCAGGACTCGACCCCATGACCCTGAGATCATGACCTGAGCCGAAGGCAGCGGCCTAACCCACTGAGCCACCCAGGCGCCCCATATACACTTTTATAGTAAATAAAAATATACTATACTTTTCAAAAAGTATCTCGGGCACCTGGGTGGCTCAGTCAGTTGAGCGTCTGCCTTCAGCTCAAGTCATGATCCCAGGGTCCTGGCATCCAGTCCCACATCGGGCTTGCCGCTCAGTGGAGAGCCTGGTTCTCCCTCTCCCTCCCTCTCTGCCTACTTGTGCTTTCTCTCTCTCTCTGTCAAATAAATAAATAAAATATTTTAAAAAAATATCTCCTAGAGAGTCAGAAAACTATGACCTACAGGTCAAATCTGGCCTGCTGCATGTTTTTGTGATTAAGTTTTATTAGAACCCACTCGTTTGTCCCTCTGTTTACATATTGTTGATGGCTAATTTTATGTTATAACAGCACAGTTGAATAGTCATGACAGAGAACCTGAAATATTTACTATCTGGCTCTTTACTGAAAAAGATATGGTAAACAAAAGCTATATTGAGCAGAAGTAACAGACTTGCCAAATAATAATGAATTATAATTTGAATAGATTTCATCAGAAACTTCCATCTTGGAAAAGTGCTTTCTACTTATTCTTATACACATGAAGCCTAAAATCTTATGGCCATTTTTTTTTAAATATTCAGATGTCTAAAAACAGCATACATTGGGTAGAATAACCCCTTTTTGTTAAAAGGGGGAAAAATTATATTTATGCACAAATATTTTGGAGAAGATACACAAGAAACTGTTGCCCCTGAAGAGAACTGGGTGACTTGTGGACAGGGCAAAAAGGAGAGTTTTCACTGAATATCCTCTTGTATTTCTTGAATTTTAAATCATGTGTTTGTATGACCTATTTAAAAAATAAATAACAGGTCTAAAGATTATTGGCTAAGAGGAGATTTAGGAATCTTAATCCTTTCTTCTAAAAGGCTTCCTCGTATAATAGAAAGAATATTGTTTCAGGAGTTAAAAAAAAAAAAAAGAAGAAGAAGAAGACCTGGTTCCAAAACTTGATCTGCTACTTACTAGCTTTGTGACATTGGCCGAGTTCCTTAAGTTAGCTGAATCTCAGCTTGGGCATTAATAAAATCAGTATAACAAAAGCTACTTTGTGAGGATTAGACATTATATAAAACCACCTTGTACTTACTAAATGGTAGCTATTATTCCGTGGATTTCAATTATCCCAGCTATCCATTACCACCAATTATGTATTGGATGTTGATTAAAGGGAACCTACAGTATGACTGAGGTCTAAGAGAGTCTTAATTTACGGATATATCAACTAACTACTTGTGGGGGGAAAACCAGTCAGTCTTTTAAAAATTGTATTCAGGTGCTTTTTTGGGTCTTCAAGTACAAAAGTCTGGGTTTCTTTTTAAGGCTTCTTAAGGACTATTCCAAGAGATCAAGCAATTGTTGACATTCAATAATGGCCCCAAGGCCACAAAGCAATTTCATATTGGTTCTCTCTCCTTCTCCACTTCACTTCTCCTTTCCTAACCCTGTTTCTTGGAACTGCTTGCCCTAATAAAGTAATAGCACATGAGTCTTTTGCCTTAGGTTATGTATACTTTTGGGGAAAACTCAAGCTAAGACTGGGGCCTGCCTAATCCTACTGAAGAGAGCCTGGGACTGTGTAGCAGTTACTGTTGGTGCCCTACCCATATGGCTTCATCCTCTAATACTAACAGGGCTTGCTTTCATGACTGCCAGCATTTGCATCTCTTGCTCTGTTGGAGGGCTTTCTTTACAATCCTCAATCAATATCTTCTCCCATTGTATGAGGTATCTTTCATTTTCTTGATGGTATAGTTTCCCCCTCAAAAGTTTTTAATTTTGATGAAGTCCAACTTTTCAAAAAAAATTTTTTTCACTTGTCTTTTTGGGGTTGTATGTCAGAGATCATTGCCTAACCCAAGTTCACGAAGATTTACTACTATGTGTTCTTCTAGTGGTGTTATAGCTTTTTTACATTTAAGTCTATGATCCATTTTTAGTTAATTTTTGTGTAGGGTTCAGGTAGGGGTCTTTCACATGTGGATATTCAGTTATCCCAGCACCATTTATGGAAAACATTTCTTCTCCATTGAATTAGCTTGGCACCCTTGTGGAAAATCAATTGACTGTAAATGGAAAGGTTTATATCTGGATTCTCCATTTTACTCCATTGTTCTATAGGTCTACCCTCATGCCATTACCACAGTGTCTTGATTACTATAGTTTTGCAGTAAGGTTTGAAATTGGGAATTGTTAAGTCCTCCAACTTTGGACTTCTTTTTCAAGATTGTTTTGGCTACCACCTTTGCTTTCTGATTTACACATTTTTGGATCTTCTTTAAGAAATCCTTTTGGGGGGCGCCTGGGTAGCTCAGTTAATTAGGTGTCTACCTTCGGCTCATGTCATGATCCCAGGGGCCTGGGATCCAGCCACGCATTGGGCTCCCTGCTCAGTGGGGAGTCTGCTTCTACCTCTGCCTTCCGCTCTCCCTGCTTGTATGCTCAGTCCCTCTCTCTGTTTCAAATAAATAAATAAATCTTTAAAAAAAGGAAAGAAAGAATGAAATCCTTTTGGACACCAAAGCCAGAAAATATTTTCTTTTCAAGAAAAGTTTTCAAGACATTTTATCATTTGTCCTTCTCATTCTAACTACTGATCTATTTGGAATTTATTCTAGTGCTTAGCAGAGTGTAGGGATTTAATGTGATGATTTAAATTGTATTAACACTTTTTTTAAAGTCCATTTTTTCTTTCACTTATCCATGAAAAAAGCCTGCTTTTTTTTTTTATGAGATCAAGTTTCCATATAGGTGTAGTTCTGTTTAGGTATCCTGTTCTATTCTATTGTCATTTTTTCTATCCCTGAACCAGCACCACACTGCTTTAATTATTATACCTTTTTTTTTTTTTTTTAAGATATCACAAGTAAGATTTTTTATTTGTTACCATTAAATGTCTGAATTTTAAACAGATTCTTGGACTGGTGGCTCATATCCATAAGCTTATTCAACTTTAGCACCAGTCTCATCTCCAGTAGCTTTTCCAAAACTACCTTCACCATGAAGCTCCATGAGCTTTCCCAACTCAAATTTGGGCTTCTTCAGCATTTTTACTTTTCTAACAAAGACATCATGGAGTGGATAAATAGATTGGCAAGTCTTTTCTATGTCTTTTTCCAATGATGTCTGAAATCAACTTATTGACTACTTCTTTCAAGTCATTTGTCTGTACTTTTTGGGTCATGGGTTTCCATCTTTTTTTCAAATTTGGTGGACCGGTTGTTGCTAAGCATAAGAGGTCTTTTAAATCTGACTGTTGTGTTTCTTAGTAAAACCAACACAAAATAGATAAAACAAATAACCAACAGTATTCTTGACATCAATATGAGCTTAAATCAGGGTCTGCCATTTTTTTGACCATGGAACATATTTGTCACGAATAAGACCCATGCCATGGAATTAGGCAGTTCTTGCCCTGAACATCCTCAGTAATTAGCTTGAATTTTCAAAATGCAATTTCATCATTCTGCAGGATCTGGAAGGTTCACTTCAAAAATACATTATGTTTTTGTGTTCTCATGGCCATTAGATGTGCTTTTGGTTCCTTGAGTTCTTATGACTAGTGTTTTTCCAATATTTCTTATACTGAACATAGCTGGTGCTTTCACATCATACCAATCATTCTTAGAAAATGGATCAACCACTTTCTTCTTGCCACCTTTTGAAGGCATGTGTTCTTGCTAACTGCCATGACACTGCTCAGGGAACCAAAAGGCTTAATCATGATAGCTTTTTAATAAGGTTTTTAAAATAAAACCTGTAGAGCAAATCTCCCCACCTTGTTCTTCTTCATAAGTATATTTACGGCTCTTACATATAAATTATAGATATAGTGTAACAGGTTACACACAAAAACACATTTGACTTCATTTGGATTTTGACTATAATTGCACTGAATTTATAGATTATTTTGGGAAGAAATTATTTTAAAAAATATTGAGTCTTTTAATCAATAAATATGATTCATTTACTTAGATTGGGCCAGAGTGTTGCAGATTTCCAGGGTGTCTTTCTCACCCCAAGATCCACTAGATCTTTTCTCCTTTATGCTACCTGTCTTGTTTCTGAGCTTAATGAGAATGTTTTCAATATATACAGTTAGCTGCTGTATTTGTCAGGTAACCTTTAGCTGGTTAGAATGGTCCTTTTTATTTGTTTATTAAGAAGCTTTATCAGTGCTCCACATCACTCGACATCAGGGAAATATAAATCAAAACCACAATGAGATATCACCTCACACCAGTCAGAATGGCTAAAATTAACAAGTCAGGAAATGACAGATGCTGGAGAGGATGCGGAGAAAGGGGAACCCTCCAACACTGTTGGTGGGAATGCAAGCTGGTGCAACCACTCTTGAAAACAGCATGGAGGTTCCTCAAAAAGTTGAAAATAGAGCTACCCTACGACCCAGCAGTTGCACTACTGGGTATTTACCCTAAAGTTACAAATGTAGTGATACAAAGGGGCACAGGCACCTGAATGTTTATAACAGCACTGTCCACAATAGCCAAACTATGGAAAGAACCTAGATGTCCAACAGCAGATGAATGGATAAAGAAGATGTGGTATATATATACAATGGAATACTATGCAGCCATCAAAATAAAGGAAATCTTGCCATTTGCGACAACTTGGATGGAACTAGAGGGTATTATGTTTAGCGAAATAAGTCAATCAGAGAAAGACAGTTATTATATGATCTCCATGATATGAGGAAGTTGAGAGGCAACATGGGGATTTGGGGGGTAGGAAAAGAATAAATGAAACAAGATGGGATTGGGAGGGAGACAAACCATAAGAGACTCTTAATCTCACAAAACAAACTGAGGGCTCCCAGGGGGAGGGGGGTAAGGAGAGGGTGGTGGGGTTATGGACATTGGGGAAGGTATGTGATATGAAGTGTGTAAACCTGGTGATTCACAGACCTGTACCCCTGGGGCTAATAATACATTATATGTTAATAAAATAAATTCTTTTTTTAAAAGAACCTAAAAAAAAAAAAAGCTTTTTCAAAAAATTGTGTGTTGAATTTTATCAAACATTTTGTTTTTAATGTTAAACTAATCCTGGATTTGAGATATACCCATCCTGGTAATGATCTTCTTTCTCTATTCACTTATATAATTTGCATACTACTGGAACTGTAAAATCCTTGACTGATAGAACTCTGGCTCTGAAGTTTGCTTTGCATGGGGATTTTAATTCACTGGTAATTTATATCGTGGCTACAGAACTACTATTCAGAGATTCAATTTCTTCTTGAGGTAGGAAGAACTTCTGTAGGAAGTCATATTTTAATGTAATCTTCAAAAATTTTAGCTTAAATTTATCTTTTTAATGTTGGAAGAATTTCTAAGCTGCCCTTTCATTTCTATTATTGTTTATTTGTTCATTCTCTTTTTTCCTTAACCAACCTTTCTAGAAGTTTGACGCTTTTAGTATTCTTTTACATTGGCCTTGTACAATTTTGTTTACTATGTCATTTTCTTCTCTTACTCTTTCCTTCTGTTTTGTTTATTCTGCTGTTTCTTTTCTAACTTCTTAAGTTTTATGCTTTCAGCATTAATTTCTAGCCTTTCTTCATTTTTAATAGAAGCATTTAAGACATTATGTTTCCCTCTAAGCTCTGTTTAGCAGTAGTTTTTCAGTTATAGAATTCCCATTTAGTTCCATTTCTAGTTTCTATTTTTCTGCTGAGATTTCCCATCTGTCCACTCACACTTTTAATGGAATACTCTATGTTTTTCTTTAAATCCTTGACATATTTATAATAACTGCTTTAAAGTCCACATCTATTTATTCCAACATCTATGATCATCTTTGTTTCTACTAATTTGTCTCTTGACTAACGGTCACGTTTCCCTGCTTCTTGAGTTTCTTGTCTAGTAATTTCTGCCTTGAGTAGAACAATTTTGGCTGCTACACTATGAGACTCTGTATTACATTGTCTTTATTTAAATAGTCTTGAGTTTTGTTCTGGCAGGCTGTAGATTACAGTGATTCACCTTGATCCTATACCAGTTTTGTCTATAAGTCCAGGGCCAATGCCCAAAGCACTCGATAAGATCTCTCCAGTGTGAATGGACTGAAATTCCACAATCTTCCAGCACTGGCATTTGTGTTAAGTTTTCAGTTACTACTGGTAGGCCTCACATGGTCTCACTTTGTGTATGTGCAGGCAAACACTTACTTAGTCATACTCCTGAAGATAACCTTTCCACAGACCTTTGAGATTTCCTCCTTCACAGCTCAACCATCTGGGGTATACTGACCCACAAATTACAGCCATCTCAGCAGCTCAAACTCTGATCTCTGCCTCTTTTACCTAGCAATATTGCTGCCCTGCACTTGGGCTCACTTCCCACACCACAAACCAGAAAGTGCCCTCATTCAGAGGAGCAAGGTAAACATAAAGGTCACCTTACACAATTTCCTTTATCTTAAGGATCATTTCCCCATACTGTCTATCATTAACTGCCTGAAAGAAACTGTTTCATATATTTTGTTACTTTTATGGTTGTTGATGGCATGAGGTCAAGCCCTGTATCAGTTACTCCATCATGTCTAAAAGCAGCAATCTGCATTTTTTAATATTTATTTTTTATTCTTTCTTTCCTTCTGTTTTGTTTATTCTGCTGTTTCTTTTGTAACTTAAGTTTTATGCTTTCAGCATTAATTTCTAGCCTCTCTAGAGTTTAAAGCCTTTTAGTTTAAAGATCTTCAAATTCCATTATTTTCTGATTCATCAGTATGTTTCTTAATCTTCAAACATACGAAGTTTTTAAAATTATTTTTTCAGTATGAATGTTTAATTTTATCCCATTGTGATCAAAGAATGCAATATGTATGATACCATTCTTTGAAATTTGTTCAGACTTCCTTTACAGCTCAATATATGCTCACAAATATATATATATA
This sequence comes from Lontra canadensis, assembly GCF_010015895.1. Taxonomy (NCBI): domain Eukaryota; kingdom Metazoa; phylum Chordata; class Mammalia; order Carnivora; family Mustelidae; genus Lontra; species Lontra canadensis. The sequence goes on from NW_022631036.1 coordinate 137,685, forward strand.
TATATTTTTAAGATTTTATTTATTTATTTATTTACTTATTTGACAGACGGAGATCACAAGTAGGCAAAGAGGCAGGCAGAGAGAGAAAGGAGGAAGCAGGCCCCCTGCTGAGCAGAGAGCCCGATGCGGGGCTCGATCCCAGGAACCTGGGATCATGACCTGAGCCGAAGGCAGAGGCTTAACCCACTGAGCCACCCAGGCACCCCACAAATATATTTTTTTAACCAGAGAACATTGTTGTTTTAGTTTTATTTTTAAAAGATTTTATTTATTTATCTGAGAGAAAATGTGTGCACCAGGAGGGGATAGGGGCAGAGGGAGAGGGAGAAGAAACAGACCCAATGCAGGGTTTGATCCAGCTGAAGGCAGCTGCTTAACCAACTAAGTCACCCAGATACCACTATATGGTCATAAATGTAATCAAAATTAATCCACTTGAAAGAATATTCTACAGTTTTTGGGTGGAATGTTCTATATGTGTCCACGAAACAAACATATTAATTTGTTTTGTTCAAATTTTCTATAATCATGTCAATTTTGCTTTCTTGTGTGCTTGATGTATCACTGGGAAATAGGTGTTGAAATCTCTCATTATGATTGTGGGATTTGTCTCTAACTCCTTGTCATTCCTGGTGATTTGATCCTTTTATCATATCTAGTGACCCTCTTTAGTAATGGTTTTTGTTTTAAAATCTTACATTTTCTGGTTTTAATAGATTTATACTAGCTTCATTTTGCTTAGTATTTACCTGATATATATTTCCCACTCCTTTATTTTTCTATATTCTTATTTTTAGCTATTTCTCTTGTGAAGATTGAAAAACATTGGTAGACATTCAGTTCAAACCTGTTTCAGCGCTGTGAAACAGGTGTCCCCCAACAACATTTGGCAAAAATAGCTTGTGATAAAATATGCTGTTTCCTCACAATAATTTTCTCCTTTTTTCTTCCGTTTTGGAAAATGATATAACACATGGGAGATTGGTAGCTGGAGGAAAGGAAGTTATTCAGTTATTAGAACTCAATGAAGAAAAATAATGTATAAGAAATGAAGAAAATTCAAGCTATGGGAATGATCTTCAGATGAAATCAGATCTTACATGAGAGATCAAAGGATAAAATAAAAGAACTTATGGTTTTACAATCTACAAGAAGAGGAAAGAAGAAAAAGGAAAAAACAAAAAATAAAAACAAAGAGGAGGCTTCAAACTGTGCAATTTAAAGGTAGAACCAGGATAACACTCAAGACCTGGCCTGAAAGGATCTGAAATGCTCAAGAATTACTATTTATGGTCTTGAAAAGACCACTGAAAGGGTATAAATATTATCCAGAATTTAAAAAACAAGACTTAGGGATTAAGTTATTAGCATGATTTTGATGAGAACCTGTATTTGCATATTATAGATTATGTATAATCTATACCCTGAGATTTTTGTATTCTAAATGGCTTATTGTGTATGCTATGTGCTGGTCAACTATGCTTCATGATTCTCTTTCCCAAACCTTCTCTTTCTCTAGCATTCCTTATTTAAATAAATGGCATCTACCCACTTCCTTAAGTCAGAAATCTGGAAGTCATCCCTGATTCATCTTTTCCTCACAATCAAATCCTATTGATTCTGCCTCTTAAATATCTGTTGAGTCAGTTCACTTTTCCTCCTCTTCTTTGCCAACTCCGTAATTCATTTCCTCCAATTGTCTCCTGTTTCCCCACATATATTACTTGGCACCATCTTATCCTCTATTCTGTACCTAGAATGATCATTCTGTGCCTAAAATGATCTTTTAAAAATGCAAGTGATTATGTCACTTCCCTGCTTAAATAAAATAAGAAACAAACAAAAAAATTCAGTGGCTTTCCATTACTCTCAGAATAAAGACCAAGCCCTTAATAAGGCCTCTGAGATCTAGATTTTGTCTCTCTACAGTGTAGTCATGTTGGCTTTCCTTTCAGTACCTCAAAATCAATCAGCACTATTCCTTCTGCCTAAATCAGTTTCCCTTGTACTCTTCGCTTAGCCAGTTCCTCCTTATTTTTCTTGTTTTAGCTTTGATGTCTTCTACAACCCATCATGACCTCCAGAATGCATTATCTAGTCCCCTGCTGGAAGCTTCCATAGTATCCTGTACTATTTTTCCATAAACTCAGTTTATTTGTAAATCATTGTATAATGATGGTCTCCCTCGCTCTATTATCAGTTCGATTCAGACTGGAACTGTCTTATCCCTTCTTTGTATCTTCAGTGCCTAGCTGGAATGCCCCTAGCTGGTGAACGACAAACTCACTAAAAGACTGAGTGAATAAATGATGATTGAACAAAGAATTTTGTGATAGGACAGAGCAGTGTAAAAGTACCTTCAGTCCCCAGGTCGAAATCTAAGGAAATTCGCCCTGCAGGGGAGGATTAGCAATTAAAACAGGGACATTACATTCTAGGGCACCATGAATGGTTCTATTACTATTCTTTATTTTTCCTTTTGCTCAAGTTTTTGCTGAGAAGAACTAGGCTCATGAATTTGGTATACCCAAAACATACCAGTAAAATGGAGAAGGAAGATAATCTGTGTCTCCATTTTTTTAAGATGAGGAAATTGAGGTTCAGAAATCAAAATTACTGTTTATGGTCTCGAAGTAGTTTGGTGACCTGTGAATTATAGTGATGCCACATTTACTGTGTTTGACACTGAGGTTTGGCCACTATTCTGAAACTGTTTTTATGATTAGATAAGGCCTATGATTAGATAGTCTGATACTAAAAAATTAATCATTCTGAATCCTAAAAATATTTCTAACTTAATGTCAGCATCATGCAGTAATTCTTCCTTTCTGAGGTAATGATATTCTCAAAATAGGGATTTTATCTTATATAAAATAGATCATAACTAGGGTGAACTAAATTATGAAAACAAAACTTTTTAATCATATTCCAAGTTATCTTTGTCACAGAAGTGCAATTTGTAATTCTCTTTTCTTTGGCCACAGTTCTTCCAACATAGCTTCCCAACAGTGTCATATATTTTCTTCTAAACATTATGTTCTAGTTGTGTGACTAACACTGACAAATTTGTCTGTAACAAGAGTCTTCCTTGACCAGCCTGTCACCACTTCCCCTAAATGCAGGGTGGTTCCAAGTGAGTGATCTTTCAGAGACACTCCTCTTTGGTGTCTGGGTGTTACCCCACAGTCTAGCCAAATAACTTTTCGAGGTCAGTAAACGTTTTGGGCAAACAAGACTGATTTTATTTCTTGCTTTAATCAAAATCATCTAATTGTTGAGACTCTCCGTCATCTTAAGGAAAAACTGACAAAATTTACTCAAAATGTTTGTGCAATGTAGCCTGGTTGTATGGCAACAGAAAGTAAATCACTGAAAAAACAAATTTTTTAGTGGAAAAATCATGATAAGTATGTGACTAAGAAAGGTCAGTATTATACTTCAGATCTAGCCAACTACTTGAAAAAAATACTTGAAGTATTTTTAAACCAGTTCTTTAATACTCAAAATTTTTTAATTACTTGTGGATATATTTTGTGCAGCTTATTTATTAATTTTTTCCATTCTCAACACAGCAAAATGCTATGAGAATTATTAGCAATTAAAGTTATATTTAAATTAAAGAGATCACTAAGTTTTACTTCTCAATCGGTAATTTTTATAGAGAATTTATATGTCTAATCACTTTATCACTTTAAAGAGGATAAACAGTAAGATTCAATTAAAAGTTTAACAAATAATTGGAAAGATAAAACTAACACAGTGGAATTATGTAATGATAAAACAATCTGTAACGAAGTGCTAGATTGTATAGGAGCTAGTCAGTGACGATGAAGAGAAACAAGTTGAAACAGTGTTTCTGAGGAGGTAAATTGGTAAAACCTTTCTTTTTTTTTTTTTTTTTTAAGAAATTGAGAATACTTATTAAATTCTTTATCTTATTTTTCTTTTCCAAAATGCTGATATAAAATCTGGATGTCAGTTTATAACCAGTTTTAATTTTCATTTTTATTTATTTTCAGGGAAACTTTTAAACATATACAAAAATAGGAAAACACATCTTCATGTTCACATCACCAAGCCACACTAATAGCTTTATTTTTGGGATGCTCTCCCTGTAAAAATATTCACAAGATATTTCTCATACATTTCAGAATTTAGCTCCAATCACCTCACAAAGGCCTTCTGTGACCATTCTATTTAAAGCTGTACTCCCTCTGCCTCTTTTCTTTCTTTTTTTCTTACCATAACATTTATTACCTTCTAACATGTTACATTCTAAAAACATATTTTATTTCTTATCTGTTTGCAATCAATAAGTTACATGAAGGCAGGGACTACCAAATGTTTTCTTAATTGGTATATCCTAGTATGCACAATAAGGCCTAATGCATAGAAGGACTTAATAAATGGTCAGTGAGGGGTACATGGGTAGTTTAGTTGGTTGGGCATCTGCCTTCAGCTCAAGTTGTGATCTTGGGGTCCTGGGATCAAGTCCCACAATGGGCTCCCTGCTCAGTGAGGAGTCTGCCTCTCCCTCTGCCCCTCCTCACAACTCATGCTTACTGGTTCTCTCTCTCAAATAAATATACAAAATCTTTAACAAAAATAGTCAATAAATGAATTAATATGTAATGATATGGGGAGATGTCCATGATGCAATAAGCTTAAAAAAATAAATAAATAAAAATTACAACCCAGTGGAGCACCTGGATGGCTCAGTCATTAAGCTCTGCCTTCCGCTCAGATCATGGTTTCAGGATCCTGGGTTCGAGCCCTGCATTGGGCTTCCTGCTTAGTGGGAAGCCTGCTGCTCCCTCTCCTCCTCCCCCTGCTTGTGTTCCCTCTCTTGCTGTCTCTGTCAAATGAATGGATCAAATCTTTAAAAAAGAGAAAAAGATCTTCAGCACATTTAAGAAAAAATTGTGGGGTAGGGGGTGGAGGAGCAAGATGTCAGAGGAGTAGGAGACCTCAATTTCATCTGGTTGGAATTCAGCTAGAGCGTTATTAAACCATTCTGAACACCTACAAACTCAACAGGAGATCAAAGAAAAGAACAGCAACAATTCTATGAACAGAAAAGTGACCACATTCTGGAAGGTAGGACATGTGGAGAAGTAAATCCAAGGTAATATACATGAAGATAGACTGCGGGGAGGTGGGAGGCGGGAGCCTTTGTCAGTCAGCTACTAGCAAGTGATAGAGCAGCGGAGCACGAAATCAGAACTTAAGAAATCTGCTCTGCGGAGGGATGTTCCTCAGTGGCTAAGAAGGGGGTGGAACCCTCGCTGGGACAGTGTGGTCTCAGGACCCTCAGGGTCACAGAAAGACTGAGGGTGCCTGAGTGTAGCAGAGCTCCCAGGTATAGGAGTGGGAAGCCAGGTGCAAAGCCAGAGTGGAGGAGTGGGCTCTCAGCTCGGGGTTATCATAAACTGTGATCTGCAGCACAGCTAGACCACTACTCTTTGAGCAAGGACCCCAAAAGTGGCAGATAAAGGAAACCTCCCCCTTCCTCCATGGGGAGGAGCGGCACAGGAGCATGCTGCAGGAATCTGCTGGGTTTGAAACTCAAATGGGGTCAGGTGCAGGAGACAGAAATACTCTGGGTGAGCAGAGTTCTGCTGAAGACCGGGGAGATAGGCGTGATTGACTGCTTTTCTCTGAGGGCTCACTGAAGAGGAGGGTTCCAAGCTCTCAGCTCCTCCAGGGCCAGAGATTGGGAGGCTGCCATTTTCATTCTCATCCTCCAAAGCTGTATGGAAAGCTTTCAGGGAACAAGAGCAAAACCTAGCAGATTAGCCTGGCCCCTGGCAAGGATGGTGCAATTCCACCTTGGGCAAAGCCATTTGAGAATTACTCCAACAAGGCCCTCCCCCAGAAGATCAGCAAGAACATCCAACCAAGACCAAGTTTACCATCAATGAGAACTGCAAAACTCCAATGCTAAGGGAATACAGCACATAGAATTCATGGCTTTTTTCCTATGATTCTTTAGTCTTTCAAAGTTAAATTTTTAAAATTTTCCTTCTTTTTTTTTTAAATTTTTCCCCCTTCCTATTTTAAGCAACATCTTATCAATACCTTTTTAAAAATCTTTTTTGATTTTAATTTTTATAGTCATATTCTATCTAACCATTTTATTTTAAACATATATATATATATATATATATATATATATATATATATTTATATCCTTCCTTCCTTCCTTTCTTTCTTTAAAATTTTGGGATACAGTTTCTCTAACAAACCAAAATATATCCTAAATCTAGCGTATGGCTTTGTTCTAGTCTTCTGCCTGATCATATTCTCTGCCTTTTATTTTTCTTTCTTTTTTCAACCAACTTCTTATCAATTCCTTTTTTAAAATCTTTTTTAACTTTCATCTTCACAGTCATATTCCATCCCTTCACTAAATTTATACATATATATATGTATATATATATATATATATACATATATATATATAATTTCTTTAAGAATTTGGGAGGCAATTCCTTCTAACAGACCAAAATACACCTAAAATCTAGTGTGTGGCTCTGTCCTATTCACCAGCCTGATCATATTCTTTTTCTCTTTTTCCTTACTCCCCTCCCCCAACTCCTGCAGTTGCAGGTCTCTCCTGATTTGTTTAGTGTATATTTTGGGGGGATATTGTTACCCTTTTAGCATTTTGTTCTCTCAATCATCTATTCTTCTCTGGATAAAATGACAAAACAGAAAAACTCACCTCAAAAGGAAAAGAACAAGTACCCATTGCCAGGGATCTATCAATACGAACATTAGTAAGATGTCAAAACTAAAGTTCAGAATGAGATTATAAAGGTACTAGCTGGGCTTGAAAAAAGCATAAAAGACAATAGAGAATCCTTTTCTGGAGAAATAAAAGAACTAAAATCTAACCAAGTTGAAATTTAAAAAGCTATTAATGAGGTGCTATCAAAAATGGAGGCTCTTACTGCTAGGATAAATGAGACAGAAGAGAGAGTTAGTGATATAGAAGACCAACTGATGTAGAATAAAGAAGCTGAGAAAAAGAGATATAAACAACTACTGGATCACGAGGGGAGAATTCAAGAGATAAGTGATACCGTAAGATGAAACAGTATTAGAATAATTAGGATCCCAGAAGAAGAAGAAAGAGAGAGGTGCAGAAGGTATATTGGAGCAAATTACAGCAGAGAACTTCCTGAATTTGTAGAAGGAAAAAGGCATCAAAATCCAAGAGGCACAGAGAACCTCCCCCCCCCCCACAAATCAATAAAAATAGGTCAACACCAGTCATCTAATAGTAAAACTTACAAGTCTCAGAGACAAAGAGAAAATCCTGAAAGCAGTTCAGGACAAGAGGTCTGTAACCTACAACAGTAGAAATATTAGATTGGGATCAGACCCATCCACAGAGACCGGGCAGGCCAGAAAGGACTGGCATGATATTTTCAGAGCACTAAATGAGAAATACATGCATCCAGGAATACTATATCCAGCTAGGCTGTCACTGAAAATAGAAGGAGAAATAAAAAGCTTCCAGGACAAACAAAAACTAAAAGAATTTGCAAACACCAAACCAGCCCTACAGGAAATATTGAAAGAGGTCCTCTAAGCAAAAAGAAAGCCTGAAAGTAACATAGACTAGAAAGGAATAGAGATAATATACAGTAACAGTCACCTTACAGGCAATATAATGACACTAAATTCATATCTTTCAATAGTTACCCTTAATGTAAATGGGCTAAATTCCTCAATCAAAAGAACCAGGGTGTAAGAATGGATTTAAAAAAAGCAAGACCCATTGATATGCTGTCTGCAAGAGACTCATTTTTAGAGCCAAAGACACCGCCAGATTTAAAGTGAGGGGGTGGAAAACCATTTACCATGCTAATGGACATCAAAAGAAAGTTGGGGTGGCAATCCTTATGTCAGACAAGTTAGATTTTAAACCAAAGACTAAAATAAGAGATGAGGAAGGACACTATATCATACTTAAAGAGTCTGCCTAACAAGAAGATCTAACAATTTTATCTATGCCCCTAACATAGGAGCAGCCAATTACATAAGCCAATTAATAAGAGAATCAAAGAAACACACTAACAATAATGCAATAATAGTAGGGGACTTTAACACCTCCCCTCACTGAAATGGACAGATCATCTAAGCAAAAGATCAATAAAGAAATAAAAGCTTTAAACGACAAACTGGACCAGATGGACATCATGGATATATTCAGAACGTTCCATCCCAAAGCAACAGAATATACATTCTTCTCTAGTGTACAAGGAATATTCTCCATAATAGGTCACATCCTGGGTCACAAATCAGGTCTCAACCTGATTGAGAATGATCCCAGAAGATTGGGATCATTCCCTGTGTATTTTCAGAACACAATGCTTTAAAACTCAAACTGAATTACAAGAGGAAAGTTGGAAAGAACTCAAATACATGGAGGCTAACGAGCCTCCTACTAAAGAATGAATGGGTCAACCAGGAAATTAAAGACGAATTTTAAAAATTCATGGAAACAAATGAAAATGTACACACAATTGTTCAAAATCTTGGGATGCAGCAAAGGTGAACCTGAGAGGAAAGTATATAGCAATATAAGGCTTTCTCAAGAAACAGGAAAGGTCTCAAATACATAACCTAACCCTACACCTAAAGGAGCTGGAAAAAGAGCAGCAAAGAAAGCCTAAATCCAGCAGGAGAAGAGAAATAATAAAGATCAGACCAGAAATCAATGAAGAACAATGAAGAAACCAAAAGAACAGTAGAAAAGTTTGACGAAACAAAGAGCTTGTTCTTTGAAAGAATTAATAAATTGATAAACCCCTGGCCAGACTTACCAAAAAGAAAAGAGAAAGGACCAAAATTAATAAAATCATGAATGAAAGAGAGATCACAACCAACACCAAAGAAATAAAAATAATCATAAGAACATATTATGAGCAACTAGATGCCAGCAAATTAGACAATCTGGAAGAAATGGATGCATTCCTAGAGATGAATAAACTACCAAAACTGAACCAGGAAGAAATAGAAAACCTGAACAGATCCATAACCAGTAAGGAAATTGCAGCAGTAACCAAAAATCTCCCAACAAAGAAGAACCCAGAGCCAGATGGCTTCCCAGGGGAATTCTACCAACATTTAGGGAAGAATTAATACCTATTCTCCTGAAACCATTCCAAAAAATCGAAATGGAAATAAAACTTCCTAACTCATTTTATGAGGCAAGCATTACTTTGATCCCAAAACCACACAAAGACCCCATCAAAAAAGAGAATTACAGACCAATATCCCTGATGAAATGGATGCAAAAATTCTCACCAAAATACTAACCAATAGGATCCAACAGTATATTAAAAGGATTATTCACCATGACCAAGTGGGATTTATTCCAGACTGCAAGGTTGGTTCAAAATCTGCAAATCAATCAATGTGATACAATATGTTAATAAAAGAAAGAACAAGAACCATATGATACTCTCAATAGATGACAGATGCAGAAAAAGCATTTGACAAAGTACAGCATCCTTTCTTGATCAAAACTCTTCAGAGTGTAGGAATAGAGGGTACATACCTCAATATCATAAACGCCATCTATGAAAAACACACAGCAAATATCATTTTCAATGGGAAAAAACTAAGAACTTTCCCCCTAAGGTCAGGAACATGGCAGGGATGTCCACTATGCCACTGCTATCCAACATATACCAGAAGTCCTAGCCTCAGCAATCAGACAACCAAAAGAAATAAAAGGCATCCAAATCAGCAAAGAAGTAGTCAAACTCTCACTCTTTGCAGATGATATGATACTTTATGTGGAAAACCCAAAAGACTCAACCCCAAAACTGCTAGAACGCATACAGGAATTCAGTAAAGTGTCAGGATATGAAATCAGTGCACAGAAATCAGTTGCATTTCTATACACCAATAATAAGATAGAGGAAAGAGAAATTAAGGAGTTGATCCTGTCTACAATGGGACACAAAACCACAAGATACCTAGCAATAAATCTAATTAAAGAGACAAAGAATCTGTACTCGGCTAACTACAGAATACTCATGAAAGAAATTGAGGAAGACACAAAGAAATGGAAAAATGTTCCATGCTCATGGGTTGGAAGAACAAATATTGTGAAAATGTCTCTGCTACTAAAGCAATCTACACATTTAATGCAATCTCTATCAAAATACCATCAACTTTTCTCAAAGAAATGGAACAAATAATCCTAAAATTTGTATGGAACCAGAAAAGACCCCGAATAGCCAGAGGAATATTGAAAAAAACAAAACAAAACAAAAGCTGGTGGCATTACAATTCTCAACTTCAAGCTCTATTAGAAAATTGTAATCATCAAGACAGTATGGTACTGGCACAAAAACAGACACATAGATCAATGGAACAGAATAGAGAGCCCACAAATGGACCCTCAACTCTACGGCCAATTAATCTCCGACAAAGCAGTAAAGAATGTCCAATGGAAAAAAGACAGTCTCTTCAACAAATGGTGTTGGGAAAATTGGACAGCCACATGCAGAAGAATAAAACTGGACCATTTCCTTACACCATGCACAAAAATAGATTCAAAATGGATGAAAGACCTCAATGTGAGGCAGAAATCCATCAAAATCCTTGAGGAGAACACAGGGAGCAACCTCTTCGACCTAAGCCACAGCAACTTCTTCCTAAAACATCGCGAATGGCAAAGGAAGCAAGGGCAAAAATGAACTATTGTGACTTCATCAAGATCAAAAGTTTTTGCACAGCAAAGGAAACAGTCAACAAAACAAAAGACAACAGACAGAATGGGAGAAGACATTTCTAAATGACATATCAGATAAAGGGCTAGTATCCAAAATCTATCAAACTCAACACCAAAGAACAAATAATCCAATCAAGAAATGGGCAGAAAACATGAACAGACATTTCTGCATAGAAGACATCCATATGGCCAACAGACACATGAAAAACTGCTCAACGTTACTTGGTATCAGGGAAATACAAATCAAAACCACCGTGAGATACCACCTCACATCAGTCAGAATGGCTAAAATTAACAAGTCAGGAAATGACAGATATTGATGAGGATGTTGAGAAAGGGGAACCCTCCTACACTGTTGGTGGGAACGCAAGCTGGTGCAACCACTCTGGGAAACAGTATGGAGGTTCCTCAAAAAGTTGAAAATAGAACTACCCTATGACCCAGCAGTTGCACTACTGGGTATTTACCCCAAAGATACAAATGTAGTGATCTGAGGGGGCAAGTGCACCCCAGTGTTTATAGCAGCACTGTCCACAATAGCCAAACTATGTAAAGAGTCTAGATGTCCATCGACCGATGAATGGATAAAGAAGGTGTGGTATATATATAAAATGTGTATGTGTGTGTGTGTGTGTGTGTGTCTGTGTGTGTATACACACAAAGGAATATTATGCAGCTGTAAAAAAAAAACAAAAACAAATCTTGCCATTTGTAATGACGTGGATGGAAGTAGAGTGTATTATGCTAACCAAAATAAGTCAATCAGAGAAAGACAATTATCATATGATCTCACTGATATGAGGAATTTGAGGAATAAGACAGAGGATCATAGGGGAAGGGAGGAAAAAATGAAGACAAAACCGAGAGATAGACAAACCATAAGAGACTCTTAATCTCGGGAAACTGAGGGTTGCTGGGGATAGGGGTGGGGTGGGAGGGGTGGGGGTAGCAGGGTGATGGACACTGGTGAGAGTATGTGCTGTGGTGAATGCTCTGAATTTTGTAAGACTGATGAATCACAGACCTGTACCCCTAAAACAAATAATACATTATATGTTAATAAAAAAATTGCAACACAATTTAGATAATCTACCATACTAGGGAGAAAAAAGTGGACTTGACAGAAGTAGTACCACTTACCAAATATTCTGCACTCCACATTCCACATGTCCACAGATTACTTGTAGCAGGGCAGGGCTATGACTACTAGTTTTGACTAGTAAATTGTAAGTGGAAGTGGAGTATGTCAATTATAGGCTGAGGCAGTAAAAAAATCCAGTGTGATTTTATAGTCTCTTTTCATTGCTGTGGTGACTAAAAGCACCAGGTATTGCAAAGTGTGACTACAACATGGTAGAACCTCCACTACCATGGGCCTGTGAGTGACTGCATGGAGAAAATGCCCTGCCAATCTGTTTAAGAAACCCAGCATTAGCAAGAAATAAATTTTTGTTATATTAAGCCACTGAGATTTGGGTAGATTATTTGTTATTGCAATACAATCTAGTCTAACTTGACTAACACAAGTACACAAATTAGCATTTATCAAGCACTTACAATATGCTAGTAAACCTGCTGAACACTTCTTATTAAAGCCTCGTGAAACCTTACAAATCAGTACTATTACTCTGGAAAGAGGAAGCTGCGGCAGTGGGAGAATCAATAACTCATCCAGGGTGGCCACCTGAAATGGAAACCAGGTGGTCTGGTTTAAGGTCTACCAAACTGTTAGTAGTAATTATCCCTGAGGGTAGGATTATGGGGACTGATCATTCTTTGTTCTGTGTTTCCATAACATTACATATTTTAAAATATTTATTCATTACCTTTGCACTAAGCAATACATAAGTAAATATGTAGATAAGCTATATGTTAGCTACCTAAAGACTGAATTCAGAGATGGAAGTCAGGTCACACTGGATGGAGAATGGTATAACCGAGGAATGCCTAAAAATGACTCTGCCACCCATAGCCATACCTGGTTTTAATAACTGAATTCCAGCAAATAAAGTGAATTGTATTGTATTTCACAATAAAATTGATTTAGTTTTGGAGTAGGGGTTGGGGGGAGTAGAAATACCTCTGTATATTTTAACTTTAAGCAAGGAAGGAATTAATAAAATGACCATGCCAGTAGCAGGATGAACACTGTAGTTCTAGGAATGTTTTTCAGGTTTTCCAGTACTTAATAGCACTCTTTAAAAGAAAAGCAATTTTAAGGGCCTATTTAGCCAGAGCGGCCCCACCCCCGTTGAACTGCCATTTTGTTGTTTACGCAGTAAAACTTAAATTGACCCTGCCCCCTCCCCCACCCTAGGGGAACTTAATTAAAAACAAGTCCCAGAAACCAGTCCCAGGTTAAAAAAAAAAAAAAAAAAAAGCCCAAATACAAGGGTGGGTCAGGCCAGGTGGAGGTATTCAATCAGTGGGGGGGCGCATACTGTCTCCTAGCTACCAAGGAGTATGGGCCCTGCCCTTTGGGCACCTTTTGGGTGCCAATTCTCACCAAGGTGATAGGCTGGTTCAAATGTCTACTAGGGTAAATTGTAATTCAATTGGTCACCTAGCATGGCTGTGCAGCTTTCTCTGTGAGTTACAACTACATTGGCCACCTGTGCGTGGCCAGGCCCAACCACATGGTCTTTGCTCTATGAAAGCTAGTCTGTGAAACAGAGAGGGGTCGTCCTCTCTGTAAGGGGCAGCCCCGACTGGTCTATTTGACGGTCGGTTTGATTCTTGATGCTTGGTGCGAAATAAAGTTTTGCTTGACCTTCGTTTTATATCAGTCTCACTCCTTTAATCACGGACCCATTATTGGGGGACCCAACATAATAATAATAAAATAATTCCTTATAGTTAAAAATGGCCTTATTAAATGTACATTTTAAATGTTCTACTCAATCATATTTAAACAAAATATATATGGCATAATCCTTAATAATCAAGTGTACATGTACTTCTTCTGGCTGCCAAGGATCTAAATTTGGAAATTCAACAATGTATGACTCTTGACGGGAGGAAACTAGAAGATCAAAATACTGGTTTCCCCAGATTCTGGGCAGCTAGGTGTTCTGGGCTGCCTAGACCCTCTTGGCCTCTCTCATTTTTTGAGCCTTGTTTGTTCTCCAACCTTCTCACTGATTTGTAAACTAATGATCAATCCTTCCACAGTTGGTTTCTTTAGCTTGGAAGCAAGAACCTGACTTTTTCCTGGAAGCAAGAACTGTAGTTGACTATGGGAAACTATAGAATGCGAAGGCATAGTATCTAGGTGAAAATGAGCCACCTTTGAAGATCTAAACAACAAGATATATGTTGTTATCTATAACATGATAGCAAATGCCATAAATGCATTGCAATTAGATTAGAGATATTTTCCATACCACCACATTTCTCATAGGTTTGATTCTTTGTTTCCTTTCCAGGAATTTCTCCCATATCTGAGTATTCCCTAACTTCACACATAAATCTCCCTATGCTTAACCATCAGTCATCTTTCATTTATAACATCACACTTTCAAAAAAGTATCATTATGTTACATGATCTATGCAATATTAAAAATGCTATAATTTTTTGGTTTAACATTATAAAAATCAAATTACTGAACCATTTTATTAGGTTACGTTCAAAAGTCTATAAAACATAATACAGCCTCACCTATAAGAAAATGAAATTACCTGAGATTCACTTGCCTTATGTAAAAAATAATACCAATCTTATCTCCCAGTATTAATATAAGGATCAAATGAAATAATTTATGAACATGTTTAAGGTATGTACCATATTTCATCAAATCTTAAGATATATACACTGTAAGACAAACCATTTGTTTAGGTGCCACAAAAAAAGAAACAAGATGGCCAATTAAAAACTATAACACACCCTTTATAATCACTTGGAAGCTCAATTTCATACCTAGCAAAACAGTCATTTATACCTAATTAGATATAGACTATAATACAAAATTCTTGTGCAAACATTATGAGGAATATATGAATGAAATAAATTGGTTAAGTTACTCTTAAAACTCTCGATGAGATCAACATTCCTGAATCATTTCTCAAGTCAATCACCAATAGCCATGTTTTCCCACATAATAGCATTATCCGTGCCATCAAAAACACTGTTGACGCAGAATTTCTTATAAGAATCCACAGGAGAATCCTGAACTCACCTCTTTCACAGACATACTGAATGTTTAGCTATTAAAGGACAACTCCCTCTGAAAGAAATCCACAAAGTAATTGAGTGACTCTTACACATCAGGAAAATGAGAAAAAACCCACACTGAAATGAGTAGGAAAGCCTCACATAGAATCTCACCATAAACCTCAATCCTGGCACAGTGACCCACAACTGGGAGGGAACTCAAAACTCACAGCTTCTCTCTGAGGAATGAAGGGTTTGGACCCCATGGCTGGTACAGCAACTCTTAAGACTTCCACCTGAGAAATGGATTCCCAAAGCATCTACCTTTGAAAGCCAATGGGACTTGGATCTATAAGATCCACAGTCTTTGGTGAACTAATAGATAGTTCTTAAAAGATTTCTGGGGTCTCACTATGGTTTACTTCCACAGGGCCCAGTGCAGAGGCAGCAGACTGAAACAAGCCCAGTCTTTTCATGAAAGAAACTATTTCCTTACCTTAAAAGTTTCGGCTTGAGGGGCAGGCTTCTCATTTAATACAGTCCTGGTGTAGGTGTATCTTCCTGTTCTCTCTCTGCCTCACTCCAGGTCATCAGTGTCTCCCAGAAAGGAGCTCGTTCACATGTCTGATTCCCCAGTTTTTGGAGTTACTGCCCAGATGAAGCCCCTTAATGGGGCTTATATTTGCAGGTACCATAGGACTGTAACAAATATAAAAACAGTTCTTAACCAGGTATCCCTCCACTGCACAGCACAGATGCAGCAGATTGAAACGGTCTTTTTGTGAAGAGGCCTATTAGTTTATCTTAATAGCTGTGGCCTGAGGGGCAGGCTCTTACTTTAACACCTGTCACTTTAACACAAATTGCCATCCCCTCCAGAAACCAGGAAGGCCAGCAGGCACAATGTTTGTGCTTTCTCTTTGCCTCATTCCAGATTGCCATTGTCTTTGAGAAAGCAGCTTATGAACACGTCTGCCACCCTGGTTTTTGTGGCTGCCACGTAGAGGACACATCTCTTGATAACCTGGCACTAGTGGCTAGTGGGGCTTGTTTTCATGGACTCAATGGGATGGTAGCAAACAAATAGTTCTTAACTGCCTATCCCCCCAGGGTTGGATGTGCAGAGGCAACACACAGAAATACACATCTTCCAGTCTGCCCTTGAAAGAAGTATATTTACATGCTTCTGTCTGCTGCTCTCCCTGCGTGTGCTCTCTCTCTCACTCTCTCTGACAAGTAAACAAAATCTTTATGCTCAATTTAAAAGGAAGTGGATCAAGGATGAAAATATCCAGATCTAAGCATCAGAGGCCTTCCAGGCTACCTGATGCACGATTTTTGCAGTTCTGAGAAGGAAAATTAAATTAAGACAATAAGGGCTTATGTCTAGAGTTAGCAATGTGTGTGCATGTGTGTGCACATGTGTGTTTGTGTGTATATAAAGGTGACCATGGATAAGTGAGAACTTGTCGATGGATGAATGAGATATGGCAAGGTGTAATGTGTGTGTATGAAAGACTAATCAGTTCTGATCAATGATTAAAAGGTTTTACTACACACTTTTATAACTATGAGGGTTTCTACACTTTATCTGAAACTAAAAATTTTTTTTTTCATTTTTTTGTTTTGTTTTGGTTTTGGGGCTTTTTTTGTTTTTTGCTTTAAAGATTTTATTTATTTATTTATTTGACAGAGAGAGAGAGATCACAAGTAGGCAGAGAGGCAGGCAGGGGCGGGGGTGGGGAGGAAGCAGGGCCCCCACTGAGCAGAGAGCCTGACACGGGACTCGGTCCCAGGACCCTGAGATCACGACCTGAGCTGAAGGCAGAGGCTTAACCCTGAGCCATGCAGGTGCCCTAGACTAAAAAATTTTAAAAAGAAAGGAAAACGTTCCCTGAGTGTGTGGCTTCTAATTAGTCTGCATTTAGTGCTGAGATTCTTCCCTTTGGGACACTGACAAATACTGGCACACCCTCAACTACTAGAAGTCAGTAAGAACATAAAAGACCACTTGGACAATCACAAAGCTTTGAGAGTAAACCATGAGGAGCTCAGGACTAAATAATAAGGTTCATCACCTAAATGAGACTACTCCTTCAAGAATGAGAAAGGTCACTCCTTTATCTAATGAAAGTCAACAGAGTCAAGAAAACTGAATGGAGGAACATGTTCCAAATAAAAGAACAAGATAAAACCTCAGAAGAAGACCTTAACGAAATAGAAGTGATTTACCTGACAAAGAGTTTAAAAAAAAAAAAAAAAAAAAGGTCATAAAGATGCTTGCTGAGGTCAGGAAAACAATGCATTAATAAAGTGAGAATTACATCAAAGAGACAGAAGACATAGGAAAATACCAAACAGAGGTGCCTTGGTGGCTCAGCTGTTAAGCATCTGCCTTCATCTTCATCTCAGGTCATGATCCCAGGGTTTGGGGATCAAGCCCCGCACTGGGCTCCCTCCTCAGTGGGAAGCCTGCTTCTCCCACTCCCCCACTGCTTGTGTTCCCTCTCTCTGTCTCTGTCAAATAAATAAATAAAATCTTAAAAAAAAAAAAAAAAGAAAAAAGAGGGATAAAAAAGAAAATACCAAACAGAAATCACAGAGCTGAAAAACTCAATTAGCAATAATCGCGCCTCGGATAAACCTCATTGGCTACGATACGGCCACTACGCAAAGCTGAGAGCTGAAAAATTCAATAATTGGACTAAGACACTCAACAAAAGTTTTTAACAGCAGAGGAAGTATAAGAAAATCATCAAACTCTAAGACAGGGCAGGAGAATTCAGGAAGAGAGCAGTTCCTCCAACAAGAGGAACAAAAAGAGAAAAAAATGAAAAAGAAGAAAGATAGCTCAAGGGATTAATGGGACAACATCAAGAGGCCCAATATTTACATTTTAGGGGTCCCAGAAGGAGAAGAAAGATAAAGGGGCAGAGATTTTTTTTAAAGAAATAATGGCTGAAAACTTTCCTAACCTTGGAAGGATACAGACATCCAGATTCAGAAAATTCCAAAGAAGATGAATCCAAAAAGACACACACCAAGACAAACTATAATTAAGTTATCAAAAGTTAAAGACAAGGAGAGAATAAAAAATAGCAAGAGAAAACTTGTTATGTATAAAGAAACGCCCAGAAAACGACCAATAAAGAGCACCTGGGTGATACAGTCAGTTAAGTGTCTGACTCTTGGTTTCAGTTCAGGTTGCGATCTCAGGGTTGTGAAATCAAGCCCCGAACCAGGCTCTGCATTCAGTGCGGACTTTGCTTGAGAGTCTCTCTCCTTCTCCCTCTACCCCTTTCAGTCGGGTGCACTCTCTCTCTCTCTCTAAAATAAATAAATCAATCTTAAAAAAAAAAAAAGACTATCAGATTTTTTTCAACAAAACCTTGTGGGTCAGAAAGGAGTATCATAATTTATTCTTTTTCAAATAAATAATTTTTTTTTTAAGATTCTGTTTACTTGTCAGAGAAAGTGAGAGAGAGTACAAGCAGGGGGAGCAGCAGGTAGAAGGAAAAGCAGGGTCCCCATGAAGCAAAGAACCCAACACAGACTCCAACCCAGAACCTTGGGATTATGATCTGAGCCAAAGTCAGATGCTTAACCAACTGAGCCACCCAGGTATCCCAATAAAGAATTAAAAAAAAAAAAAAAAAAAAAAAAAAAGGAGTTTTCCAGACAAGCAAAAACTGGAGTTTAGCACCACTACACTGAACTTACAAGAAATGTTAAAGGAATTTCTTTCAGATGAAATGAAAAGAGGCTAATTAGTAATGGGAAAACATATGACAGTATAAATTTCACTGGTAAAGGTAAATACATAGTTAAATTCAGAATAATCTAATGTTGCAATGGTGGTAGGTGATTAAACTACCAATAATCTAGTATGAAGGTTAAAAGACAAAAGTAGTAAAAAAAATAGCTATAACTACAATAATTTGCTAACGGATGCACAGATAAAAAGATGTAAATTGTTAAATCAAAAACATAAAATGGGTGGGGCAGTAAAAATGTAGAGCTTTAGAATGAGTTTGGACCTTAGTTGTTAACAACTTGAAATAGACTGTTACAAATATAAGATGCTTTATGTAAGCCTTACTGTAATCACAAAGGAAAACCTACACTAGATACAGAAAAGATAAAGATAAAAAAACTAAGTACACCACTATAGAAAATTATCCAATCACAAAGGAAGAAAACAGAAGAAAAAGGAACTAGAAAACAATGAACAAAATGGCAGTAGGCCCATACCTATCAATAATTATTTTCAATATAAATAGACTAGGGGTGCCTGGGTCGATCAGTCGGCTAAGTGTCTAACTCTTGGTTCTGGCTCAGGTAATGATCTTGGGGTAATGAAATTGAGCCCCCATTGGGCTCTGTGCTCAGTGGGGAGCCTGCTTGAGATTCTCTCTCTCCCTTGCCCTCTCCCCTGTGCCCTTGCTCTCTAAAATAAATAAATAAATCTTTAAAAAATATAAATGGATTAAATTCTCCAATCAAAAGATACAGAGTGGCTGAATAGATTTAAAAAAAATATATATATATGACCCAACAATATGCTGCCTATAAGGGACTCACTTCAAGGACACACACAGACTAAGGGAATGGGAGAAGATAGTTCATGCAAATGGAAACCAAATGAAAGCTGAAGTAGCTCTGTTTATATCAGAAAAAATGGACTTTAAGACAAACCTGTTATAAGAGACAAAGAAGTACACTATATAATGATAAAGGGGTCAATCCAATAAGATGATATAACATTTGTAAATTTACATGTACCCAACCTAGAAACACCTAAATATACAAAGCAAGTATTAATAGACCTAAAGGGAGAAATAAACACAATACAAGAATAGTAGGGGACTTTAATACTTAATTGTCATCATTGGATAGATCATCCAGGCAGAAAATCAATAAAGAAACATTGGACATAACATGTTAAACCAGGTGGACTTGACAAACATTTACAGAACATTCCATCCAAAAGCAGAATACACATTTTTCTTAAGCACACATGGAACAATCTCCAGGATAGATCAGATGTTAGGCCACAAAATAAGCTTCTGTTCCTCCTCTGTTCTTGCTCTCCTCTCTCTCTAAAATGAATGAATGAATGAATGAATGAGTAAATAAATCCTTTAAAAAATAGTACTGGGAGTTCTAGCTAGGGCAATTATGCAAAACAAAGTAATAAAGGGCATCCAAATCAGAAACAAAGATGTAAACTATCTCTGTATATAGATGGCATGATACTATATATAGAAAACCCTAAAAACGTCACCAAAAAACTTAGAATAAACAAATTCAGTAAAGTTGCAGGATACAAAATCAATATACAAAAACCAAATGTTTTTCTGTACATTAGTAACAAACTACCTGAAAGAGAAATTAAAAATAAGGTTCAATTTACAATTGCTTTGAAGAAATAAAATACCTAGGAATACATTTAACTAAGGAGGTAAAAGACTTACACACTGGAAACTGTAAGACATTGATGAAATAAAAATGAAGAAGTCACAATAAATGGAAAGGTACTCCATGCTCATGGACTGGAAGAATTAATATTGTTAAAACGTCTATTTTACCCAAAGTAATCTACAGATTCAATGCAATCCCTATCAAACGTCCAAGGGTATTTTTCACGGAAATGAAACAAAGAATTCTAAAATTTATAATGGAACCACAAAATATCCCAAATAGCTAAAGGAACCTTGAGAAAGAGAAACAAAGCTGTAGGCATCACAATTCCAGATTTCAAACTATATTACAAAACTATACTAATCAAAACAGTATGGTATTGACATAAAAATATGGAACAGAACAAAGAGCCCAGAAATATACCCATGCACACACAGCCAACTTATGACAAAGGAGCCAAGAATATATAATGAGAAAAAGATAGTCTCTTCAACAAATGGTGCTGGAAAACTTAGGTAACCCCATGCAAAAGAATGAAACTCGACCACTATTTTTACCATTCACAAAAATCCACTCATAACGAATTAAAAACTTGAATGTAAGACCTGAAACCAGAAAAGTCCTATAATAAAACATAAAGGGGAAGCTCCTTGACATCAGTTTTTGCAATGATTTTTTTTTTTCTTTTGATTTGACACCAGAAGCAAAGGCGACAAAAGCAAAAATAAACAACTGGGACTACATCAAACTAAGAAGATTTTGCACAGGAAAAAAAATAATCTATCAACAAAATAAAAGGGCAACCTCCTGAATGGAAGGAGATATTTGCAAATCATATGTTTAGTCAAGGGCTAATATCCAAGATAAATAAACTTAGGTGCCTGGGTGGCTCAATTGGTTAAGCATCTGCCTTCTGCTCAGGTCATGATCCCAGGGTCCTGGGATCAAGTCCTACATTGGCCTCCCTGCTCAGCAGAGAGTCTGTTTCTTCCTCTACCCTTCCCGCTGCTCATGATCTCTCTCTCTCTCAAATAAAATCTTAAAAAAAAAAATTCATACAATTGATAGCAAAAAACAATCTCATTAAAAATGATCAGAAAGGGGCACTTGGGTAGCTCAGTTCATAAGGCCACTGCCTTTGGCTCAGGTCATGACTCTGGAGGCCTGTGATTGAGTCCCATATTGGGCTTCCCCTGCTCTGCAGGGAGCCTGCTTCTCCCTCTCCCTCTGCCTGCCACTTCCCCTGTTTGTGTGTGTTCTCTCTGTGTGTCAAATAAATAAATAAATAAAATCTTTTTAAAAAAATGATCAGAAGAATAGACATTTTGCTAAAAAAGACATACAGATGGCCAATATACACATAAAAAGGCACTCAACATCACTAAACATCAGGGAAATACAAATCAAAATCATAATGAGTTACCCTCTCAACCTGTTAGAACGGTTACTATTAAAAAATAAAAAAAGATAACATGTACTGGTGACGATGTGGAGAAATGGGGACCCTTGTGTACTGTCAGTCAGCAATAAAGGGTTGAGGAAAGATGGCAGTAGAGTAGGAAGACCCTAGGCTCACCTTGTCTCACAAATACAACTGGATAACTACCAAATCATCCTAAACACCCTAGAAATCAACCTGAAGACTGGCACAATAAACCTCACAAGTAAAGGTAGAGAAGAGGTAGGAAGTACGGAGATAGTCTGGGGTGAAATGGATCATGGCTGCTGTGATGGGGAGGGAGCCACTCTTGTGGAGAAGAGGGAGAGACAGATTAGTACAAAGGGGCATGCATGGGGAAGATGGTTCCCCACAGCAATTGGTTTGGAAAGTGAGAGGGGCTGAATTTTGTGCAACCAGTGGTGGTTAAAGGCTAGAGTTGTCAAGGTCAGCATGCTTGGCTCTGGGAGAGACTCAAGGCATTGGGCTGCTCTTGGAGAGAAGGCAGGGAAAACAGCCTGTGACATACAGCATGGAAACAGCAAACTGAAGAGTGCCTAAGGTACATAATGAGGAGGTTATTTGCTCTTTTTGGTGTGCCAGAGAGGCAGCAGTCATGGAGAGACCCCTCTGGGAACAAAGGAAAAGGCAAGTGACATTTCCCTCCCTCGCCCCTCAGCGTAAGCATGGGGCCATCTGTGGGAACCAGTAGAGCGTCAACACTCACTACCTAACTTGCTACATCAAGCCCAGTCCCCCAAAGCTCTGGTGTAACTGCCCTTCCCAATCATGCTTACCTCAGTCACAGCAAGGTGGGCCCCCTTGTCCAGAAGACTGGCCCAAACTCCATCTTCCAATCTTGGTTTTCCAAGGCCTCAGTTCTAGCAGCTGGTCCCAGCTCACAAGCAGACAAGAGCTCACCCAGTTAAAACTTACACTTTGAGGCCAGGGACCAAACACTGCCCACAATACGCAGAGAGCCTCTCCCAGTGACTAGCCTTAAGGGAAAAAAAATGGGCAGGAACAATAGTAGAGCACACACAGCACACACTGGAGACACTCAGAAGCACCAGGCCCTGGGGAACAGGGTACACCACATGGCAGGACACTACAGGGCCAGTTTATCATAAGATTGTTGCTCTTTTTTTTTTTTTTTAAGATTTTATTTATTTATTTAGAGACAGAGATCACAAGTAGGCAGAGAGGCAGGCAGAGAGAGAGAGGGGGGAAGCAGGCTCCCCACTGAGCAGAGAACCCGATATGGGGCTCGACCCCAGGACTCTGAGATCATGACCCAAGCCAAAGGCAGAGGCTTTAACCCACTGAGCCACCCAGGCGCCCCAAGGTTGTTACTCTTAAGAACAGGAGAAGTATTGGGGCACCTGGGTGGCTCAGGCAGTTGCGTGTCTACCTTCAGTTCAGGTCGTGATCTCAGGGTTCTGGGATTGAGCCCTGTGTCAGGCTCCCCGCTCAGCAGGGAATTTGCTTCTCCTTCTGTCCCTCCTCCAACTCATATGAATGTACATGTGTGCATTCTCTCTCTCTCTCTCTCTCTCTCTCTCAATAAATAAAATCTTTAAAAAAAATTTTGGAGAAGTACCTGACTTTCCTAACACAGAGATGCCAGGCACAGAGACTTAGACAAAATGAAAAAACAAAGGAATTTATCCCAAATGAAAGAAGAGAAAAAGGCCACAGCTGGAGATCTAAGTAAAAGAGATATAAGTAATATGCCTGATGGAGAATTTAAAGCAATGATCATAACATAGTCACCGGACTTGAGAAAAGGATGGAAGATATGACAGAGACCCTTAACACAGAATAAGGAATAACAAAGCAGCAATAAGGGCTCAATAAATGAAATGAGAAACATGTTGATAGGATGAACAGCAGGATGAAAGAAGCAGAAGAAGGAATTAATGAACTAGAAAACAGAGTAATGGACAGGAATCAAGGTGAATAAAAGAAAGAAAAAAGAATTGTGCAGAATGAGAATAGACTGGGGGGGGGGTGCCTGGGTGGCTCAGTAGGTTAAGCCTCTGCATTCGGCTCAGGTCACGATCTCAGTGTCCTGGGATCGAGCCCTGCATTGGGCTCTCTGCTCTGTGGGGAGCCTGCTTCCCCTCTCACTCTGCCTGCTGCTCTTCCTATTTGTGATCTCTCTGTCCAATAAATAAAATCTTTTAAAAAAGAGAGAGAGAGAGAACAGACTTAGGGAACTCAGTGACTCTATCAAACATAATAACATTCACATAACAGGAGTCCCAGAAGAAGGAGAGAGAGAGAAAAGGGGACAGAAAATTTATTTGAATAAATAACAGCTGAAAACTGCCCTAATATGGGGAAGGAAATAAATATCCAGATCCAAGAGGCACACAGAACCCTCAACAAAATCAACAAAAGCAGATCTACCCTAAGACATATTATAATTAAAGTGGAAAATACAGTGATAAAGAAAAAAAAATACTAAAGCAGATAGACAAAAGAAGATAGTTACATATAGGAGAACCCCCATAAGGCTATCAGGAGATTTTAAAGCAGACACTTTCTAAGTCACAAGAGAGTGGCATGATATACTCAAAGTACTGAAAAAAAATACCTGCAGTCAAGAATACTATATCCAGTGAGGCTATCATTCAGAATAAAAGGAGAGATAAAGAGTTCTCTAGACAAACAAAAAGTAAAGGTATTCATGACCATTAAACCAGCCCTGCAAGAAATATTAAAAAGGACTCTTCAAGTGGAAAGGATACACCAAAAGTAACAGTATGAAGGTAAAGCAAAAGCAGTAAAAATATTTTGTACAATACCAACCAAGGAACTCATAAAATAGAATGATATAAAATATGATACCATATACCTAAATGTGGGGAGGAATAAAGAATGGGTTCAAACTTAAATGACCTTCAAGTTAATATAGACTGCTATATTGAGAAGAGATTATATACAAACTTAATGGTAACCATATATCAAAAGCCAGTAATACGTATGCAAAGAATAAAGTGAAAGAAATCCAAATATATCACTAAAAAAACCCAGCAAACCAAGAAAGAGAGAAAGATAAGAAAGGATCAGAGAAAATCTTCAGAAACAACAACAAAAAAAAAGAGTAATAAAATGGCAATAAATATGTATCTATCAATAATTACTTTGAATATAAATGGACTAAATGTTCCAATTAAGACATAGGGTAACAAATGGATAAAACAAAAGGATAAAACAAGGCAGCATATGCTGCCTACAAAAGACTTATTTTAGACCTAAAGACACAGGCAGATTGAAATTGACAGAACGGAGAAATATCTATCATGCAAATGGATATCAAAAGATAGCTAGTGTACCAATACTTATATTGAATAAACTAGACTCTAAAACAAAGACTGTAACAAGAGACAAAGGACACTAATAATAAAGATGACAATCCAAAAGGAAGATATAATAATTATAGTTTACACCCAACATAGGAATACCCAAATACATAAAACAGTTAATAACTAACATAAAGGAACTAATCAAGAAGAATACAAAAATAGCAGGGGACTTTAACAACCTGCTCACATCAATGGACAGATCATCTAAATAGAAAATCAACAAGGAAACAATGACTTTGAATGACACATTGGACCAGATAGACTTAACAGATGTATTCAGAACATTCTATCCTAAATCAGAAGAATACATATTCTTTTCAAGTCCACAAGTCCTCCAGAAAAGATCACATATTAGCTTACAAAACAAGCCTCAACAAATTAAAAAAGACTGAAGTCATATCATGCATCTTTTCTGACCACAATAGCTAGAAGTCAATCACAAGAAAATATCTGGAAGACCACAAATACATGGAAGCTAAGTAACATGCTACTAAACAATAAATCAGCCAACCAGAAATAAAAAAAAGAAATTAAAAAGTACATGGCAACAAATAAAAATGAAAATACAGTGGGTCAAAAACCTTGGGATGCAGTTCTAAGAGGAAAGCTCATAGCAATACCATCCTACCTCAAGAGGCAGGAAAAATCCAAATAAACAACTAACTTTACACATAAAGAGCTAAAAAGAACAACAAAGAAAACCCGGAACCAGGAGAAGGAAGGAAACAATAAGGATTAAAGCAGAAATAAATGAAATAGAAACTAAAAAAACAATAGGGCAGATCAATGAAACCAGAAGCTGTTTCTTTAAAAAAAAAAATCAATAAAGGAGCTCCTGGGTGATGCTGTTGCTCAGGAGTCCATGCAACTCTTGGTTTCAGCTCAGGTAGTGATCTTGGGGTTGTGGGATCAAGCCCTGTGTCAGGCTCCACACTCAGCACAGAGTCTGCTTGAACTTCTCTCTCCATCTCCCTCTCTCCCTCCCACTCATGCTCTCTCTCTCTTAAATAAATAAAATATTTTTAAAAAAATCAATAAAATGGATAAACCTCTACCCAGACATATCAAGAAAAAAAGACAAAGGACTGAAGTAAATAAAATCAAATGAAAGAGGAGAAAGAACTACACCACAGAACTAAAAGTAATTATATGAAAATATTACAGAAAACTATATGCCAACAAATTGGACAATCTAGAAGAAATCAATAAATTCCTAGAAACATATAACTTCCCAAGACAGAATCAGGAAGAAATAGAAAATTTGAACAGACCAATTACCAACAAAGAAATTGAATCAGTAATCAAAAAACTCCAAACAAAAGTCCAGGATCGGATGGCTTCCCAGGTGAATTCTACCAAACATTTAGAGAAGAGTTAATACCTATTCTTCTCAAACTATTCAAAAAAATAGAAAAGGAAGGAAAAGTTCCAAATTTATTCCATGAGGCCTACATTATCCTGACTCCAAAACCAGAAAAAGACACCATCGAAAAAAGAGAGAGAGAGATAGAACTACAGGACAGTATCTCTGATGAACATAGATGCAAAAATGCTCAACAAAATGCTATCAAACCAAATTCAACAACACATTAAAAAAAAAACCTTTCAGCACAATCAAGTTAGATTTACTCCTGGGATGCAAGGATAGTTCAATATTTGCACATCAATCAATGTGATATGTAAGCGCCTGCCCCTCCCAGAGGAACTGGCTTGTGGACCCCAGATGTAGGGGCGGGGCAGGCCGGGTGGAGACGTCCAATCGGTGGGGTGCACGTATATCCACTGGGGTGAATTGGGATTCAATTGGCCGCCTGTGTAGGGGTGGGGCTCAACCACCCCCATAAATGTTGGTCTGGGAGGCTGTCAGGGAGGAAGAAGGAGAGCTGTCGAAGGAAGAAGAAGAGTTGGCGGGAGCAGAAGAAGGAGAGTTGTCGGAGAGGGAAGAAGAAGAGCTGTAAGAGCTGTCACAGCTCTTGTAAGAGCTGTAGGAGCTGTCATAGCTCTTGTCAGGGCTATAAGCGACACCAGCGGCCCTGACGCCAGCAGTCCCAGCGGCCCCGAGACACCAGTGGCCCCGACCACACACCGCGACCCTCGGCAGTGGCGCTGCGGGGAACGGCCTAGACGCCAGCAACCTCGCCGTGAACCCTGAGCCGCTGCCTCGCCAGAGCTGTGTCATTCCGGGAAGTGGCTTCGTCTGGGAAGAGGCTTCCACCAGAGCGGCCTCGCCGGAGCAGCCTTGTCCAGGGAGCGGCCTCGCTGGAGCAGCCCCTGTCCGGGGAGCAGCCCTGTCCGGGGAGCAGCCTCGCCGGAGCAGCCCTGTCCGGGGAGCAGCCTTGCCGGAGCAGCCCTGTATGGGAAGCAGCCCTGTCCCGGGAGCGACCTCATTAGCAGCGGCCTCGTCTGGAGCAGTGGCCTCCTCTGGGGAGCAGCCTTGTCAGAGTGGCGTCATGGGGAGCAGAGTCTGTGTCATTCGTGTTGTCCTCCTTGTCATCGTCGCTGTCGTCATCACCTCTTCGTTGTTGGGAGCGGCCTCGTCCTGGGAGCGGCTTCCTCCAGAGTGGCCTCTTCTTAGGAGCGGCCCTGTCCGGGGAGCGACCTCATCAGCAGCGGCCTTCTTGGGAGTGGCCTCTTCTTGGGAGCGGTCTCATCTGCGGAGCAGCCTCGTCCGGAGCGGCCTTCTCTGGAGTGACCTTGTCGGGATCATCATCTTCGTCTTTTCGTAAGAGACAGCCCTGACTGGTCAGTTTGATTCTTGATGCTTGGTGCAAAATAAAGCTTTGCTTGACCTTCACTTTGTATCAGTCTCGTTCCTTTGATCACGGACCCTAACAATACATTATTACATCAATAAGAGAAAGGATAAAAATCATATGATCATTTCAATAGATGCAGAAAAAGCTTCTGACAAACTACAACATCCATTCATGATTTAAAAAATCCTTAACAAAAGAGGTTTAGAGAGAACATACTTTCAATACAATAAAAGCCATTTTTAAAAAGATTTTATTTATTTATTTATTTATTTGACACAGAGAGAGAGTGAGAGAGCGCACACAAGCAGAGGGAGAGGCAGAGGGAAAGGGAGAAGCAGGCTCCCCACTGAGCAGGAAGTCTGATGTGGGGCTTAATCCCAGGACCTGGGATCGTGACCCGCTTGGAGGCAGCCACTTAACCAACTGAGCCACCCAACTGCCCGCATAAAGGCTATTTATGAAAAACCCACAGCTAACATCATCTACAATGGGGAAGAACTGTGCGCTTTTCCCCTATGATCAGGAGCAAGACAGGGATGTCCGCTCTCACCACTTTTATTCAATATAGTACTAAAAATACTAGCCACAGAAACAATACAACAAAAAGAAATAAAAGGCATCCAAACTGGTAAGGAAGAAGTAGAACTTCCACTGTCTGTAGCTGACATGATTCTATGTATAGAAAACCCAAACTACTCCACCAAAAAACTGCTAGAACTAATAAATGAATTCAGCAAAGTGGCAAGGTACAAAATTAACGTACAGAAATCCGTTTTCCTATATAGCAATAATGAACCAGCAGAGAGTGAAATTATGAAAACAATCCCATTTATAATTGTACCAAAAACAATAAGATATAAAGGAATAAACTTAATCAAAGCAGTGAAAGACCTGTATTCTGAAAACTATAAAACACTGATGAAAGAAATGGAAAATACAAACCAATGGAAAATCATTCCAAGCTTACAGAAGAACAAATATTGTTAAAATGTCCACAATACCCCAAACAATGTATACATTTAATGTAATCTCTGTCAAAATACTAATAACATCATTTGTCCCAGAACTATAACAATCCTAAAATTTATATGGAAACCCAAAAGACCCCGAATAGCCAAAGCAATCTTGAAAAAGAAAAACAAAGCTGGAGTCATCACAATTTCAGACTTCAAGTTATATTACAAAGGTATAGTAATCAAAACAGTATGGTACTAGTACAAAAATAGACATATAGGTCAATGGACCAGAACAGAAAACCCAGAAGTAAACCCATCATTTTTTTTAATTGTGTGTTTTTCTTTCTCTCTCTCTCTTTTTTTAAGATTTTATTCATTTATTTGAGAGCGCGCGAAAGTAAGTACAAGTACAGAAACAGGCAGAGGGAGAAGGAGAAGCAGGCTCCATGCTGAGCAGGGATCCTGATGTGGGGCTCAGTCAGAAAACCCTGGGATCATGACCTGACCTGAAGGCAGCCACTTAACCGACTGAGTCACCCAGGTGCCCCAATAAACCCACAATTATATCGCCAATTAATCTCTGACAAAGCAGGAAAGAATATCCAATGGGAAAGACAATCTCTTCAACAAATGATGTTGGGAAAATTGGACAGCAATATACAAAAGAAAGAAACTAAACCACTTTCTTACACCATACGCAGAAATAAATTCCAAATGGATTAAAGACCTAAACATGAGACCTGAAACCATAAAAATTCTGGACCAGAACACAGGCAGTAATAATTTTGACATTGGCCTTACCAGCTTTTTTCTAGATAGGTTCCCTGAGGCAAGGGAAACAAAAGCAAAAATAAACCACTGGGAATACATTAAAATAAGAAACTTCTGCACTGTGGAGGAAGCAATCAACAAAACTAACAGGCAACCTACTGAATGGGAGAAGATATCTGTAAATGACATATCTGATAAAGGGCTAGAATCCAAAATATATAAAGAACTTACACAATTCAACACCCCCCCAAAAAAAATCCAGTTAAAAAATGGGCTGCAGGGCACCTGGGTGGCTCAGTGGGTTAAGCCTCTGCCTTCAGCTCAGGTCATGATCTCAGGGTCCTGGGATCAAGTCCCACGTCGGGCTCTCTGCTCAGCAGGGAGCCTGCTTCCCCCTCTCTCTCTGCCTACCTCTCTGCCTACTTGTGATCCCTCTCTGTCTGTCAAATAAATAAATAAAATCTTAAAAAGAAAATGGGCTGCAGACATGAAGACATTCTTCCAAAAAAGACATATAGATGATCAACCTTCACATGAAAAGATGCTCATCATTACTTAACCATTAGGTAAATGCAAATCAAAACTTCAAGGGATATCACCTCACATTTCAGAATGGCTAAAATCAATAAAGCAAAACAACAGGTGTTGGCAAGGATGTGGTGAAGAAGGAACCCTTTTGTACTGTTAGTAGGAATGCAAACTGGTACAGCCATTGTGGAAAACAGTATGGAATTTCCTCAAAGAATTAAAAATACAACTACTCTACTATCCAACAATCACATTACTGGGTATTTACCCAAAGAATGTAAAAACACTAATTTGAAAAGATACATGTACCCACACGTTCATTACAACATTGTTTACAATAGCTAAGATATGGAAGAGACAAACTAAAAAAAACAGACTCTTAACTATAAAGAACAAACTGATGGTTATCAGAGGGGAGGTGGGTGGGGAGATTGATGAAATAGGCGATGGAGACTAAGAGTACACTTATTATGTTCCCTGAGCAATGTATAGAATTACTGAATCACTATATTGTGCACCTTACATTAATATAACACTGTATGTTAACTAACTGGAATTAAAATTAAAACAAAAAAAACTGTTCTAAGCAACATAAAACAAAAACAAAAATATGTTCCTCAAAAATTTTGAAAGAGAAACTATCATATGGTCTGCAATTCCACGTCTGCATATTTATAAAAAAAAATTTAACCACTATCCAGAAAAGATATACACACCTACATGTTCATAGCAGCATTACTAACAATAGCTAAGACCTGGAAACAACTTAAGTGTCCACTGTTAGATGAGTGGATAAAGAAGTTTGTGTATACACACACACAAACACACAAACAGTGGAATATTATTCAGCCATTAAAAAGGAAATCCTGTCATTTACAACTTGGATGGAGCTTTAATACATTACAGTAAGTGAAATAAGCAGAGAAAGACAGATACTGTCTGATCTCACTTCTATGCTGAATCTCAAAAAAAAAAAATCATAGGTAAAGACAGCAAATTAGTGGTTACAGAGTTGGTGGGTGGGGAGCAAAATCAATGAAGGGGTCAAAAGGCACAAACTTCCAGGGGTCAAAAGGCACAAATTAGTCCTGGGGATGTAATGTAGGCATGGTGAGTACAGGTAACAATACTGTACTGTATACTTGAAAGTTATGAAGAGAGTAAATGTTAAAAGTTCTCATCATAAGAAAAAAACAAATTTGTAACTATGTGTGCTGAGGGATGTTAATTAAGCTTACTGAAATAATCATCTTGCAAAATAAGCATATCAAATCACGTTATACATCTAAAACTAATACAATGTTATATGTGATTTATATCTCAGTTAAAAAATAAGTAAAAATGACCTGAAAACACATCAATGATTCCATTAAACTAGACACTGAGATTATCACCTGGCTACCTTGGATCCTCACTGCATGTACACCAACATGTAAAAAAGGAGGGCGCTGTACTGGCTAGAGTGACTATTAAGGAGAAATTGCGTTCCTTTGGTCCAAAAGGAAAAAGAGGGATACGTCTAAAATGCAGGAGATCTTTTGGGTATCTCTTAGAACTGTGCTCTATGATAAATTTTATAATTGATTCCTTCAGTTTTTGCTAAATTATAAAATTTACAGGATTCTGTTGCTTAGAAGAAACTCATTGAAAACATAGGGCCAGACTGTGGTAAGGAAACAAAGCTGTATGTTTCTTAACATTTGAGTTTATTTCTTTTTATATCTTATACATTCTTTCCTATGCAAAGGGGTAAAAGGAAGGATGGATACAGAAATGTGGATGCCATCAGCCTCACTAATGTTTGATAATGTGAGAGTGCATGAACCAGTAAAAGTGTTAACTGAAATTTAAATCTCACAAATAAGCAGAAAATATAATTCCTGGCAGACGATATATATGGTGTTCTTCAAACAGTATTAAGAATAAAATACTTTGCAATTTCAGTAAGTTGAAAACTTACGGTCTAAGACAAGGAACGGGAGCTACTAAGCTATGTGACTTTGGTAAATTACTTTACATCTCTGGATCTTGGTTTCCTCATCTGTAAAATGAGGACACCTGTGTTGGAAATGGAAGCTCAGAGAAAAGTCATTTTTTTCTTGTCCTAAGACAGGTTTTCTCCACCTCAGCAGGACTGACATTCCAGACCAGGCTGAAACGTTGTTGTGGGGCCCTGTTCTGTGTATTTCAAGATGTTTCATAGCGTCCCTGGTCTCTCCCCACCTCTCCCCTCTCATCTGGAGAGACGCCAGGGACACCCCTCCCACAGACAGGAGCCTGAGAAAGCTCCAGACATTGCCAATTGTCCCCTGAGAGGCAAACCCGCCACAGCTGAGAACCAGTGCCTCAACCCTATGGTTCATCCAAAAAGGATTTGAAAGGAGTGTAGTGGCCCTGTTTCATGGAGGTGACTCAAAAAACTGGGGATGGGGAACTTCCAGCTGCGGGTGAGTCGCTGAAGTCCTAATTAAACGGACTATTAAAAGAAGGGACCACAAGGGGCAACCGAAGAGGGCAAGAGGCCGAACCTCCGGCTTTCGAAAATGAAAGAGGCGCACACTATCAGCACTTACTCCGCTTCGCGGACTCGTCCGCTGAGTTATTTCCAGAGAAGCGGAGAGCCGGACGCCGCGGGAAAGCCGAACGCCGCGGGAAAGCCGAGAGGAGGCAGCTGGTGTGCAGTCCCGAGCCGCCGGGAGGCGGAGTCCCCGCGGGGGCCGTCCTCGCCGCGCCCCACGTGCGAGAGCCCGCCTCAGGCCCCGCCCCGGCCCGCCCCTCGCCCCCGGAGCGCCCCCGCCCGCCTGCGCGCGGCCGTGCGTCAGCGGCCCGGGGTGGGGCGGAGGCGTTGGCGCTGCCACGTCCTGGTCGTGGCTCTCGCAGCGGCGGCCGCGACGGCAACCGTGGCTCGGGAGGTGGCGGAGGAGGTGGGGCTGGCGCTGAAGCCGGATCCGGATCCGGTTCTGTGTACCCGGGTGGGTGAGAGTCCGACGGGCCTGGAGAGGAGCGCCGACCGCGAGGCCTCCACGGGTGAGGGAGGCTGGGGGCCGGAGAGCGAGAGCGGGGCGGCGCCGGGTGTCCTGGGGGCCGTCGTGGGCCTGCCTGCACATTTATCAAACAGGTGTGACTGTGCCTGCTGCGCCCAGGGGGAGGCGAGCTAGGCCCGGGTGGGAGGTGGTTTTTCCGGGAGCCGCGCATTTAGCTTGGCCAGGTGGGTGCACATGTGGTTGTAGAGCGCGGTTCCGAGCAAGTTGAGCGGACACGCGCCTGGAGCAGAGAGGTTAGGACTGAGGGCAGGGGTCCAGGCGTCCTGCTGTATAGGGCTACGGGAGCAGGGACTGGGGTCGAAACTAACTCTTGCTCAGCAGGCTTCAGCGTGGAGGATGGAGACAGTTGCTTAGTCTCTGCCGCCATCGGTTTTCAACGGGCACAAATGCCCCGAATCCCCCCTTTTATCCCTTCCTTTCCGAGGTGCACCCCACGGAGGTCGGGAGCCGCTTGAAGACATGCTCCTGCTCCAAAGACCACGTCCTGCACTGACTAATAGGGGCTTTCACTGCGGGAAGGAGGGACGTCCTTTGTCTCTTTTCCCGGGGCTTGTACGCCTAGGCACACTGAGCACTATGATTTCCCTTGTAAGAGGAGCTGATGTCTATGTAAACCCAACTTTTAAAATTCATACAAAATGGAAACGGGCGATTATGGAATTAGTTTTGTTAGGTTATACACTAATGAACAAATCTTAGAATGGGTCTCAAGAAATCATTTAGATCAGTTCTGTTTAGGCAGAATTCGCTGACATTTCTTCAAATTAGAGCTACCTATTTGGTACGATGATGTAAAGATTGGTGTTTATTGAGTATTGTATTTTAGAGTTCAAGATGGGAAAACAAGATCGGATTCTAGTCCCAGTTCACTGGTTTGCTGTATTACCTTGGGGCTCCACATACTCGTTTCCTAATCGGTAGTCTGGGAATAATGCCAGATTATAGGGATCAAAACGATCAGAAAATAGTTTTTAAAATTTTCAAGTGACCTATAATTGTATAACTTAATAATAATATGGCCAGGCCTGTTAAAATCCTCAGCGAATAAGATATTCTTTAGATTAAAAATTTAATCGAATTATTGAAATTGTTATGAAATTTATGTAGACAAACACTAAAGTCTCAAACAGCAAACTTGCCCCCATTCATGTACTGAAGTAATGTTGTGATGGCCCCGTGGCTCTTGAAATATGCTAAGCACCTACACTTGGCCTTGGATCATGCTTTTTTTTTTTTTAATTTTTAA
The DNA here is from genome assembly GCF_010015895.1 of Lontra canadensis. Taxonomy (NCBI): domain Eukaryota; kingdom Metazoa; phylum Chordata; class Mammalia; order Carnivora; family Mustelidae; genus Lontra; species Lontra canadensis. The sequence continues at coordinate 172,122 of NW_022631036.1, forward strand.
AAGATTTTATTTATTTATTTGACAGAGATCACAAGTAGCAGAGAGGCAGGCAGAGAGAGAGGAAGGGAAGCAGGCTCCCTGCTGAGCAGAGAGCCGGATATGATGCGATATGATGCTGGGCTGGATCCCAGGACCCTGAGATCATGACCTGAGCCACCCAGGCGCCCCGTGCTTTTAAATTTTTTATATCAACTTTAAAGATCTTCATTCCCAGTGTCTGTTATTACTTGTTGCTCTCAGTTGCTTGTTTCTAGCAGCACCTCCTCGCAAATACACTTTGTATTTTAGTATGCTGTAGAAGCTGTAGAAGTGTGCTGTAGAAGCTACAATGAAAGGTCTACCATTATTATCCCCATTTTACAGACCAGGAACTGTGCCTGCTTCCTGGTCTGTAAAATGGGGATAATAATGGTAGACCTTTCATTGTATTTTTATAAGTTAACAAATACAAAGCACTCCATAAATTTTAGCCACTATTTATTTTTATGATCATTCATGGAATAGGACCATCTTGATAAAAGCATAGGAAAATATTAGTATTTACTGTTTAAAATTCACTAGCTTCTTCAAATTGTTGAAATTGTGTCCAAAGAATAGTCAACTGAATGAAAACCTGATGAGCCTAGTAAAAATGAGTTTGGTGTATGGTTTTTGTGATCTCACTTGTGGCAATCTGGGAATCTTTCTTCTTTTGAATTTTCTGAAATATGGCCTTTAAGTCAGTCTTACACCATTTGTTACTGATTCACTAGGAATTTATTGGGCTGTTAGGCATATATGGACCTTGTAAATGCATGCTAACTTGGCAATTAAATCGGAAAAGTTCTGAAAACTTTTAAGATTTTATTTATTTATTTGACAGAGAGCACAAGCAGGGGAACTGGGAGAGGAAGAAGCAGACTCCCCGCTGATCAGGGAGCACCAAGATCATGGGCTCTGGGATTATGACCTGAACCTAAGGCAGATGCTTAACCAACTGAGCCATCCAAGCGCCCCTAGGGTTTACTTTTGAAAATCAGTCACCCTGATGATAATGACGAGATTCAGCCTCAGACAGCTGCAATTCTATTTACTGAAATTTCCAAGTTTTGCAGTACTGTGGGCACCCTAAGATGCTAAAGTATTTCTTTTGTAAACCAGATTTATCTATTTCATTCCTTTCTAAAATCTTTCAAAATTCGCTATCAAATCACATCCTGTAGGGTTTAACTTTGCCAGCATATTTTATTGGGCACCAGCAGAGTTTTACTAAATGGGGATGGAGTAAGAGAAAGGAAAGTAACTTTAACTATGGCTTTGTTTTGTAAATTAGGTCATAAAAACATTTTAATTTCTGGTTGCCTGGTTAATGGATTCTTATTTCTATTCAGAATGCTTTGTTTATTGTATTTTGATATGGAGGAAATGGAGGGCTATTTGTTGAAAAATTAAGAATTTCAAGGCAGTGGCAGCAGAGAGTAAAACCAACTGTGGGGCCCTGGGTAACTGCAGGGTTCCAGTGCCCTTGAAGCTGGCTCTGTTGCCTGGTTTTGAATCCTAACTCTATTCCTTTTTGGCCCTGTTACCTTGAGCAAATTACTGTGCCTGCTTCCCTGTCTGTAAAATGGGGATAATAATGGTAGACCTTTCATTGTATTTCTATAAGTTAACAAATACAAAGCATTCCATAAATTTTATCACTATTTATTTTTATGATCATTCATGGAATAGGACCATCTTGTTAAAAGCATAGGAAAATATTAGTATTTACTGTTTAAAATTCACTAGTTAAAGGCTTCATAATCCGAATTCTCCTAATTAGAATCCTAATTCTCCTTTCTCTCTTGGAAATTATTAACTGCATTTTGTTTGTTTTCTAGGCTGTATTTTATTGTAAACTTGGGCAGCTTTATAGGAAAAAGTAATCTAGTTAACATGAAATTATTCTAATGTTCACCTAAATTCCCTTTCGAGTTCCTTAAATTTCATGGTTACAACTGTATGTTAAATAAAATGATCATCAAACTGTTTAGTGTGTTGCCCTGAAGAAGTAAATTTTTAACACTCTCTGGCTTCTGTATTTAATATTTATGCTTTACTTTGTTGATAAATATTTAGCCTGTTTATCTGCATACCCAAAAAACAATGTTGTTACAATGATGTTACTCATCTCATCTTTGAGATGAGAGTAAACCCAAAAGCCTCGGGATCCAATTATCAGGAACAAACAGTAAAGTGCATGCATTAAAGTTAACCTGTAAAAAATGTTTCAAGTGGACTGTAAGCTTGTTCACTTTGATATGAATGATTGTTAATCATCAGAATTTATTTCCTTATTAACCTTAGAGCCAGAAATAGTGTTTATGGCATAACACATTTAAGTCCTTTTTGAGGTGGGAAAAAAACCCCTTGGTATTCTACATAATAACTATGATTACTTTTTTTCCTTTCCTATCCAAGAATGTTTCAGTTTAACATAAACATATAACCTGTTGTCCTTTTTGTAGCCCCTGTACCCAGCACAGTACCTGACTCATAAATTAAAGATGAAAAATACTAAAACAAAAATGTATAAACATGAATTTTTAATTAGTTGCTAACTAAAATCTATCTCATTGAGCACTTGCAGTGTGCTAGGCCACTATTAAGTGCTATGTATAATAAATCATTTCATCCTTCTAATAATTTTATCTCCATTTTACAAATGAGGAAACAGATTGTCAGAGCTGACATTAGCCATAATCGCATTTGACATTTGAACACCAGCTTGACGCCAGAGCACATGTTTTTATATGTCTTGGGTTTAAATCCTGGCTGTACTAATTTCGTGATCTTGGGCAGATTACTTACCATGTGTTGCCTGCATTTCCTCATCTGTTAAAATGGAGATAATAATCATCCCTATCCTGTAAGATTGTTGAAGTAAATGAATTAGTAGTGGGTAAAAGTTCTTTGAACAATGCCTGATTCATGGGAAGAGCTGAACAAATGTTAACTTCTATTATTAGACCACGTTACCTTCCCAAAGCCTCTACTACCGTGTAGCATTACCTATAGGGTTGTGTCGGGTTCCACAGGCAGGAGTTGAATCAAGCTTTAAGGAAAAGTTAAGAGAAAAATTGCCTTTAAGCATATTGTGACTTAGGAAATAGGGAACATAACGGGAGTGGGGTTATTGGGAAAATCGTCATTAAATGCACTTTAATTTTTTCCCGTTTCTTTATTTTATGGTAATGTTATGGATATGTATCTTTAAAGTCTTTGTTTCAAAGTTCTAGAAGCAAGTATCAAATAGAATAGTTTCTTTAACTGGGTAAAGAGATAGAAATGGAAGTTAGGGGTTGCTTTACAGTCTCTTAACAGTTAGGGAGATCCTGTTCTAACAACACTGTGTTCCACAGACATGCCGCTGCCCCCATTTTTATGCTTTAGTCTATCCTTATATTTGCTATTTAGTCTACTTTTTATTAGACCACACCTAGTAAGAATCTGCCCATTTCTGAGTGTTCAGAGGAGGACAGTACCATAATTGATCCTTTTATAACAGCATGAAAAACATTGGCTATTCTTAAGCTGCAGATGATAAACTTACATTATAGATTTTTAGAAAATCTGGTGTGAAAACAAAATCCAACAGATACCTTTAATATGAATCTGTCATAGCTAAGACCAAATATTACAATGAATGTAGAGTTAATTTAAGCCTGTTCATCAATTACCTTCCGTTCATGGTTCGTACAAAAAAAAGACAAGAAACATACCCAGTAAGTCTTAGTGGTAAGACCACCAACAAATAATTTTTTAGCCCAATAATAAAATCCAATAATGAAAAGAAAGTGAAAGCTCATGGAAAGTGAGCTATTCACAGTGCTATGCTAACACCAACCCACAGGAAATACGTATTTTTAAGATTTTATTCATTTATTTTAGAGCACGCATGTCAGCATGAGGAGGGTCAGATGAAGGGAGACAATCTCCAGCAGACTCAGCCCAGCGCAGAGCCCAACAGTAGCTCCATCTCACAACCCTTGAGATCATGACCCAAGCAGAAACCATGAGTTGTTTGCTTAAGCACTGAACTACTCAGGTGCCCCAGGAAAAAAGTTTTAAAATACTTGCTAGAAAATGCGGTTTTAAAGTTTAAAACTTATAGTCACTTGTTTACTATCTGATGTTTACCATGAGTTTTCTATTTGTGGTTGTGGCATTTATGTTAGATTCAGGATAGAATAAAATAGCTTGCATATGTGTTAATTTTTATTAAGTAATAGAATTTCTCACTGATCCTAATTCCATATTAAAATGTCTTACCATTTAAAATTCTTATTTTAGACCTTACTGCAAAGATGAAACCTGATGAAACTCCTATGTTTGACCCAAGTTTACTCAAAGAAGTGGACTGGAGCCAGAATACAGCTACATTTTCTCCAGCCATTTCCCCAACACATCCTGGAGAAGGTTTGGTCTTGAGGCCCCTTTGTACTGCTGACTTAAATAGAGGTAGGGACTCCATTTACATATCCTGGTTAGAATTACACAGTTGGTCCTTGACAACATGGGGGTTAGGGCACTGACTTGTGTGCATTTGAAAAATCTGTGTATAAATTTTGATTTGCTAAACACTTAACTAATTGCTTACTTTTGACTGGAAGCCTTGGCAGTAATAGAAACAGTTGATGAACTCATATGTTATAAGTGTTATATAATGTATTCTTAAAGTAAGCTAGAGAAGAGAATGTTACTAAAATCATAAGAAAAACTTATTTATAGTACTAGAAGGTTTTTATTGAAAAAAATCTGTGTATAAGTGGACCCATACAGTTGAAACCTGTGTTATTCAAGGGTCAACTGTAATTGGCATTCTGTTTTTTCCAGAAACATGATGGTGCTAATTTTAAAAAATAAGTTTGACTTCTGAATTATTTATTTGTACTTATTTTTTTTTTAAGATTTTATTTAGAAGTAGGCTCTACACCTAGTGTAGGGATCGAACTCATGACCCTAAGATCAAGTTGCACCCTCCACCAACTGAGCTAGCCAGGTGCCCCATTTGTATTTAATTTTTTTTTTTTTAAAGATTTTATTTATTTATCTGACAGATACAGATCACAAGTAGGCAGAGAGGCAGGCAGAGAGAGAGAGAGGTGGAAGCAGGCTCCCTGCTAAGCAGAGAGCCCGATGTGGGGCTCGATCCCAGGACTCTGGGATCATGACCTGAGCCGAAGGCAGAGGCTTTAACCCACTGAGCTACCCAGGTGCCCCTGTATTTAATTTTTAAAGTCACACAATTCTAATATGTATATATCAGGGCTAAGGCCAGGTATTACTGCGACATATTTCAAATGACTTAAGTACAACAACACTCCTTCCTAATTAAGAATCCAAAAAGACTTTTCATAAAGGTAAAATTATTATCTGTAATGGCTCATAAGGAAAAATCTTCTCTAAGAAGCTGGATGGGGAATGAGGGTGAAGATATATGCCTCGGATAAGTTGCAAAGGTTTTGTTTACATATATTTTATATTTCTTTTTTTAATGTCTAAATTCTCCAAATGATTTCTTTAAATTTAATGAATTTAATAAAAAATCAACTTTCTCATTTTTGTAGTTAAATCAACTTTTTAGTTTTCTTTTTGGTAGGAAATTTAAAGAAACTAATTTGGGTCAAGCTAATTATTGAGTGTGTAGAAATCTAGATTATCAAAGTTCTAAAATGTTTACATTTAATTTAATATTAATGAAATTAATCAGGAATCTTTAAATATTAGTCTCCGTGTTATTTATATTTTATCTTAAAAATATTATCATATTTGGTCATGATAATCTTGCACCAAAGCATGTATTTGGGAAAGTTTGGCATTCCCTGCATCAAATTTAATGCAAATTACATTGAAAAATATACCTGCTGGTTTTATAAATACTGAATCATTAAGGTCTGCACTATTCCAAAAATCTTATGCAGGCAAAAATATTGATAGAACCTATTACTGTTTTATGTAGTGATTATAGAAAGAACAGGTCTCAGTTTAATCTTTTTAAATAATAAAAATTAATTTTAAAATGATCACAGAAAGTTTTGAAAACACAAGTGCCCATAATCCTACCAGCTTCACACACTGCTTCTTTTGATAGGTCTTTTATTTGGTCTTCTAATGATCTGAAATCTGTTTTTCAAAACTAGGTTTTTTTAAGGTACTAGGTCAACTGACAGAGACTGGTGTTGTCAACGCTGAACAATTTATGAGTAAGTACTACACCCTCTTTTCCTGAATGAAAAATAAAGGGAAACATTTTTCATTTGGAGCTATGCTCCAAAGTGTCTGCTTGTGTTTTTTGTTCAAATAGCTGGAAATTACTCCTGTAACAATTAGCTATTATTTAAATGTTTAATGCGACTAACTTGTTCTAGAATCCAATTGTAGTAATTATCCTGTTTTACAAAATACCTTTTTTTTTTCCCAAAGGTTTTATTTATTTAGTTGACAGAGAGAGAGATCATGAGTGGGCAGAGAGGCAGGCAGAGAGAGAGAGAGGAGGAAGCAGGCCCCCTGCTGAGCAGACAGCCTGATGCAGGGCTCGATCCCAGGACCCTGAGACCATGACCCGAGCTGAAGGCAGAGGCTTAACTCACTGAGCCACCCAGGCGCCCCCAAAATACCTGACTTTCAGATAATTTCTGTAGCTAGGTGGCAGCTCTAGAGATTGTTTTATATTGTAGTATTTTTTTATGTGGTTAGGTTATTCATGGAAATTTCATCACCAAATAAAAAAGGGTAAGAAATTACGTTCTAAATTTGTCTATATTGAATTTTAAGATCAACAGGTATCTTCAAATTTATAGTTCAGCCCCCTTTTTTTATACATGAGAAAATGGAAATCCAGAGAGGTCAAATGACTTAAGATCACAGGTAGTAATTGGTAAGGAAAAGATTAGAACCTTCCTGATTCTATCCATTGCTCTAACACTATCCTCCTGTTTTCTATAATTTCATTTTCTTCACTAGGTAATTTTGTTTTGTACTGTATCTGACCCTCCCAAGATGAAAATCACCATTTTCTGATTCTCACTGTTTTCCTTCATTGAATTTATATCTTCTTTCCCCCTCCAGAATCCTATCTAGAACAAGACTATAGAAATAAACAGTATGTGAGAATATTAGGCTGTTTTTATTCCTGAATTCCTCTTTGAATGCATATCAGATTAGATGAGAAACCCATTATTTTGGCAATATGAGTACTAAAAATCAATTTGAGAGGAAAGCATTCTGTCTTTGCTCCTATTTACCATGTGACTTTGAGAAGATTACTTAGAAATGGAGACATTTTTCACCTAATTCACAGGTGCTTTCAAAACAAGCAAAACAGAACTGTTTCTAAAAAAGCAAGTCACGTAGTCATTAAACACTTCAGGACACAAAGAGAAAGCTGAAAACTACTTAATCAAAATATTTTGAAGGTAGAAACTGAAAAATTACAGAATGGAGCCATGTAAACATTCTTACTAAAATTTGCAGTTTTGTTCTATTCAATTATCGAGTGTAAAGGTTAAAGAAATTGACTTAAAGTAAGTTATGAAGATATTAAAAGTCTTCATTAGTCACAGAAGTGGCAACATCTACAATTTATTTGTATTATAAGTACTGTTCATCTGAAATAGCTGTTAATAGTTGTACTTTGCTGGCAGATTTTTAAAATGTATAGACCATATTCCCATTGATGATTTACTGAGGTTTCAACCACTTGGTCATTTCTAATAATACTTTCTTTAGAAACAAAGTATAAATCACCATGATGAAATACCTTCAAATATTCAATAATGAAATAAGCTAATCATAGTATTTTTATGGTACCTACTTAAGTTTAATGTCTACCACATAACACTTTTCCAATTTCCACAGAATCTTTTGAGCACATGAAGAAATCTGGAGATTATTATGTTACAGTTGTGGAAGATGTGACTTTAGGACAAATTGTTGCTACAGCAACTTTGATAATAGAACATAAATTCATCCATTCCTGTGCTAAGGTATGTGTTCACCTTAACACTTATGAATAAAATGAACAGGTGTTTTCTAGCAAAACCAACTTTGAGTTTCCATTAAATCAGTCTTATTTTCTCACTGCATTTCATTGTAAAATGAGAGCTGTATTGCCCTGAAAAAAGCTCTACTTACTAGAAATCACTTAGTAACATTTTCCCATTGTGTTCTGAAGAGGAAGAAAATGTTATTAATAATCTGAATTGTTTGCAAAAAATTGTTCTCCAAAGTGTCAGATGGTATAGTCTTAGAGAAACCAAGTCAGCATCATAAAATTTGTCAGTAATGATTAGAATACCTATGTTATTTAAAAAAGAATAACAATACTTTGTATATAGATTAATACAAATTTTAGCAGTCTCCCAGCAGTTAAAGGGTTCAGAATATTATATAATTGACCCTTGAACAACATGGGAGTTAAGGACGCTGACACCTCCCCCACTTCTTGAAGTCAAAAATCTGCATGTAACTTGACTCCCAAAACTATTAATAGCCTGTTAACTGGAAGCGTTACCAACAACATAAACAGTTGATTAACATGTATTTTGTATGTTATGTATATTATATATGGTATTTTTATAATAAAGCTAGAGAAAAGAAAATGTTATAAGACAAAATACTTCTGTGAAATATGAATTTTGGTGGGTTTTTTTTTTTAACTAGAAATTAATAAATTGTATTTGGATGTTTGAAAGAAACTGCTATTATTCAAGGAATAAGGTGATGTAGTATGAACATGACAAGATTACGTTCTGGATTCTGAAATCTGCTTTAAAACAGTGGGGTGGGAAGATTTAGAATATAGACAAAACAAGATTAGGCCATAAATTGATTCATTGTATTTCCTCTATAGTAAGTAAAAAAGGCTTGCATTTTGGTTTTTGGAGTTTATTTACAAAACATCAGTGAATTATGTCACTTGCTGAATTAGCTAAAAATGCCTAGTCCTTTAAAACATTATATTTTCAGAGAGGAAGAGTAGAAGATGTTGTTGTTAGTGATGAATGCAGAGGAAAGCAGCTTGGCAAACTGTAAGTAGGCAGAAACAAGGTATCCCTGGTTAGATCCTTTTTCTGTTTCCTTTAATAGTGTCTTGCTCAGGTATTTGTTAAAAAATGTTCTCCTATTTGAAGTCCTTTTTAGGTGTCATTAATTAGGCTCATTCTGTAGCTTAAAGTAAATTTAATAAAGAAAATATTTTTACGTTTTATCATGAATTTTAGAAATTGGAAGTATACCGTTTTATTGACTAACATTTTTATTAACTTTTTTTTTTTAAACATATAATGTATTATTTGCTTCAGGGGTACAGGTCTGTGAATCATCAGTCTTAGGCAATTCATAGCACTCACCATAGCACATACCCTCCCCAGTGTCCATAACCCAGCCACCCTATCCTTCCCTCCCCACCACCCAGCAACCCTCCATTTGTTTCCTGAGATTAACAGTCTCTTATGGTCTCCCTCCCCAGTCCCATCTTGTTTCTTTTTTTCCCTCCCTACCGTCCCAAGAACCCCTGCCCTGCCTCTCAAATTCCTCATATCAGAGAGGTCATACGATAATTGTCTTTCTCTGATTGACTTATTTCGCTAAGCATAATACCCATTCTCCTACTAGTAGGAAACAAACTTTTGGCTAAGTCAAGTGATTCATCCCAGTTTCCCAGTCATATTTAGAAACAGGAAGTGTTCTCAGTCTTGTAAGTTTTAGAAACATATACTAAAACATATATGCCTTTCCTGTATAATCCTTATGCATTTATCTAAATCCCTTAAATTTGTTTCATAGGTTTATTGCCTATTTTATAAGCTAGAACTTGCTTCTTAATACCATTTCTGAGTTTTAAAGAACTCACTCAATAAATATTAAGTCCTGCTATGTGCCAGATATTATTCAAGGTATTTGGGATATATCAGTGAACAAAACAGACCAGCTTCTAGAAGTCCACTTGTCATATCTTTTATAATTTCATAACTTCAGCCAAGATGTGCTTTCTTCAAAATGATACTACTTTTCAGTGTATGCAAACATGAGAGAACTCTCCAACCAAACTTCGTAGCTCTTTTCTAGTTTTTTTTCCTAAGGCAGTTAAAATCATATATATATATATATATATATATATATGTACACATATATATATATATATATATATGTACACATATATATATATATATATGTACACATATATATATATATTTTTTTTTTTTAAGATTTAATTTATTTGAGAGAGAGAAAGAGGGAGAAAGCAGGCGGTGGGAGGGAGGAGAAGACTCCCCGCTGAGCAGGGAACCCAAAGTAGGGCTCTATCCCAAGACCCTGAGATGATAACCTGTGCTAAGACAGATGGTTATCACACTGAGCCATCCAGGTGTCCCTAGAATCACATTCTTATACTGGGTTTGGATTTTTTAAGGATTTGAAAAATGTATCTTTTTGCTTTGTTTCTATTTCATACTAATTTATGTGACAATTCTTTCACAAATACTAGCTTTAAAATGATAAAGAACAATGCTATTTACTCATTACATGTGGGAATTTTGACTGTTCCTAAGTATTTTGAACAGATTTAGGAAAAAAATTTTAAATTTTGGCCATATTTTTTATTTTTTTTATTTTTTTTTAAATTTTTTTAAAGATTTTATTTATTTGTCAGAGAGAGAGAGGGAGAGAGAGCAAGCACAGGCAGACAGAATGGCAGGCAGAGGCAGAGGGAGAAGCAGGCTCCCTGACGAGCAAGGAGCTCGATGTGGGACTCGATCCCAGGACGCCAGGATCATGACCTGAGCCGAAGGCAGCTGCTTAACCAACTGAGCCACCCAGGCGTCCCTGGCCATATTTTTTAAAAGATTGACAGTCTTCAGTGTTAACATTAATCTTAAACCTATTTTTAAAGATGGTTTAGGGTGACTTTAGTATATTGTCCTATTTATTAATGGGCTAGAGATTACTAGATAAAGTATATTTTAAACAGTAAAATGCTTTGGGTGAATTAAATGCTTTTCCCCTTACAGTTTTGAATATTTAAATGAATATAGTGAGAAAGGTCATGTTCTAAACTTGTTTCTAACATAAACTTGTTTTATTTATATAATTTTATTCGTTCATATTGAGATACTCAAATGCATTTTTATTAACAAATGCTCTATGCTTCCACCCACCTTTTGAATTTCAGGTTATTATCAACCCTTACTTTGCTAAGCAAGAAACTGAACTGTTATAAGATTACCCTTGAATGTCTACCACAAAATGTTGGTTTCTATAAAAAGTTCGGATATACAGTATCTGAAGAAAACTACATGTGTCGGAGGTTTCTCAAGTAAAAAAGACATTTGTAAAGTAAGAAAGACATTTGTCAAAGGAGCTAATGGAACAAGGCAATACTCTTCCTAGAGTTAAAATACTTTGTTGCTGCAACCCAGTGACCTCCATAAATTCTGGATTGGGGGAAAAAAAAAAAAAAAAAAAACATGGTAATACAACAAATATAATGACATTTAGAAGATTACTTTGGGCTGGTGGGATATACTGTGAGTTTAGATTACAAATGAATATTATAAAGGGGATGATTTTTAACCAAAGGAATATATTTTTAACTTGAATCTTTTCTTGCATTGTATTTTTCTAAAGTTTGGCTTCCTTTCTTTGTAGTTAGAGTATAGGTAGTAAGGAGTTATGTATCTGCTATCTGTACTGCTCATAAAAAAAAAAAAAAGCATACCATGAATAAGGCTGTTATCACACTCATAGAATGAATACTTTTTTCCCATATATCATGTGAAATTGGATAAGATATAACTAAATGTAGTGCAGTCCAACAATTGTTAATCCTATTACTATACTGGTAAACAACTTGGTCAGCCTTTTAAAGTAGAAATGAAAATTATAAAATGTGACGATTCAAAGTAAACTGTGCACATCTAAAAGTTTATATAATTCTTATGCAGATAAGGTACCACCTGTCATATGTGAAGTAATTATTAATTTGTTTAAAATACCTAAGAGCAAATATAAGGTACTTTTTAACAGTAAATTAACAAATCTTGGTGTATTAAGTATTTGGAACGTGATTTCTCATCTTTTCATCGATGTCTGAAGCCTTTCTTCTGAGTAACATTTTTATGAAAAATAAATGACAAAACTGAGTGGAATATTTAAATATGTATCATACAGCAATTGTTACATCCTTAAAATGCTGATGGAAGCTTTTCTATTTACTGTGATTGTCATGGTACTATTCTGGTCACTATCTTGTTTTGATTTTATTTATTTTAATTATTTTTTTAAGTTGAAGAATTCAATATTTTGTTAATGGTTCTAATCTTTTGCATTCCATGTTACATTAAATCTGTTCATACAATGAAGTTTTTTGTTAGAATTTTAATGTCTTTTTCTTCAGTCTTCTGTTGAACTATTAGGTCACATCCTGGTTCGTAAGATTTCAGTTTTGTGTACTCTTTGTAAAATTAACTGGGAAGGTAAAGACCAACCACTTTTTATCCCTCTGATTGACACCCACCTCAATTGGATTTAGGATTTCTCTCCTAGGAGTAAGCTAAAGTAGGCTTTCTAAAATAACAAAAACCCTTCACCAGTAGAGAGTGCACGACCTCCCTGCTTAGGACCTATGCATATGAAGTGATCTTTCCCTAGTGAAAGCAACAAACCTGCTTTTCAGCCAGTTTTGCCTTTGCAGGAGTCCTAAAACCTTAGCATGATAGTAGCTTTATTAGGTATATTCTGGTAATTAAAACCCATGTTAAAAAAAATAAGCCTAATAGAAGGCAAAATTAAATGCTTTATCTTTCTTATTTCTGAACAATTTGAAGTAAAAACAAGGTTGTTATTTAAATAAATCCCTTCAGTGCCCTTAAGGTCTTCTCTTAAATCTTTCCTATAGGAAATAGTCATAAAGTATAGTAATAAAAGTTGTGTCATTGAGCAAAATGGTGATCTATATTTAGCTTTAGTTATTAGCCAGAGTATGTTTAAAATTTTCTAAACCACACTGAGTAAACTTGAGTACAGAAAAAAAGCATAAAAACATTTCATAATACATAAACTATATATTCTCATTTTAAAGCATTATTTGCTTTTGAAAAGGTTGAATGAAGTGACAGTTGTGATTTTTATCATGCTTCACATATTTTGTATATTTATATTTCCCTGACTCTTAAGATGCACATTTTACACTAACATTTTAGAAATCAGGATGCATTTTATGATCAATGGCTCGCCAGTTTATTCAACAATATTTTGCCTTTTAGTGGTATGTAAAATAACAGTGTAGTGATAGCATCTTGGATTTGATGAAAAGTAGTATGTAGGTAGGCTGACAAGGAAGACAGTACTGTAAAAGCAAGAAGTATTTTTTTTTAATGGGCTAGAAGCTGCTCTGTGGATGACCTATATTCCCTTTGCTTCAGACATGAATTCCCTCACTTCCAACTCCAGATCTGTTCAGCTAATCCTTAGAAATATTCTTGAGCTAAAATGCAGACCTTGCCTGGACTACTGACCATTACGTGTGTGTGTGTGACCACAACATATTGGAAGATACCCTTATCATCCAATAAGTGCTTCCCCAAGTCCCATGTTCATTCATCCTTCTTTATCTGAGGTAGTAAAACTGGGTTACTTATACTTAAAAAGACAACAATCTAAAGAAATTCTGAGGCATAAGCAGTATAAATGAGCATTTCAATCTTTTTGAGGTATAATGGCACAACAGTTTTAATACAACCACCAGTCTTCACAAAATAATTTTAATACTTTGTGCCCGGGCTAGCAGCATCTTGCACTGTGACATTCCTATACATACATAAGCATTTTATCCAAGTACAAATGTTAAAAGCAGGGTAACTTAAGCAATTGCCTATACAAAAGTAAATAGACACTATAGGTTATTTTTCTTGAATCATTTTTGCTGCATAGTAAATTGCAATTACATGTCAGTATAATGTTACTGATCTATAGAATACACTTTGAACTGTGAGGTATGGCAACTCCCTATGAGAGAGCTAACATGTAAACCTGAATATTTTGATTTTTTTTTTTTTAGCTGCCATGGATGGGTAAGACAAAAAAATCCAGCATTCAAAGATTCTAGAAACTTTCTAATCAATAAAAATAAAATTAAATCTTTTAGTAATTCTCAGCTATTTCCTATCATTTCCATATTGGAGCATTGTTGAATGGACAAAGATAAAGTAAAAACTGAAGTGAAGCTAAGTTTGTTATGGAAATATGGGTTAAACCAGTTGTTTAAAAAAAAAGTCCGCCAGGTAACTGCTCATTTACTTTACATCAAGTTGAGATCCTGATATATGTATATATATCGAGAAATATATATATATATATATCTCTCTCTCTATATATATCAAGATATATATATATATATATATATATATATACACACACACACACATATATATGCATCCCAACTTTATAATTCAAGATTGCAGTTAAATACTTCTAATTCACTTGAATTACCATGGTAATAAGACAATTAGAAACCTTATATTTTCTTTAAAAGGACATGCTTAACATTTTCTGACATTACTTCTAAACTCAGATGAAGCACAAACTCTGCCCCCCCCAAAACAAATATTCTGCTTTAAAAGTTAAACACTTGAGAATTGGTAGCAGAAGCTATCCCAGTTTAACATTTCCACCACAGAGACAAATAAAGGTAACTGCTATATAAACACCCAATGGATAAGAAATTAACATCAATTAACTAAAATTAGAAAGTAAGAATTCTGTCATTCTAGTTTGAATATTTTCAATATTTGTTTCATACTTTTAAAGTGGGACAGTAAAGAAGTTTTCCTGTTTTGCTGCAATTTCAGCTTAAATTCTTGCCCAGATTACATATTTAAAATTGGGTGCTATATCACTCATACATTATTTAAATGTTTTAGAAAATAAATCATGATTGGTTAAATGTATTATATGTAACTATCAAAAAAACATTCGTAGAAATAAAAGGATTTCAGAAATGGAACCAAATAAGAAGAAAGATTAGAAGAGCTACCAGAACTGGCTGAATATTAGGTGGAAGAATGGATCCAAGGTAAAACAAACTTGGGGTGTTCTTACATGAAAAAAGAATAAACTTCATGCTTCGTCCCCATTAGTACTGTACTCAAGAAGATGATAGTCCCTTTTCCTAGTGTTCAAGAGACAGTCTTTAATATACAGTGCTGGGCAGGCACTTCAGTGACAACATAAAAATTACAGTGGTTAGAAAAAGTGGAAGATTACCAGCTTTAAATTAATAAATGACCAAATCTGTATTTTTGGCCCAACTACTAGAGAGGATATGTGTATTTGAGAAACTAATCTTAAAAATCTTAACTCCCTCATTTTAAAACCTAAATGTACTATAACAAAGATTCTCCTAAGCCGAGTTTCCACCAAATGAAGAAGCATCATAGATACTAGATTGCATCTGGCACTTTGCCAAGTGGATTTTCTGAACACAATGCAAATCTTGACTCTACTAGACTACCACACCAAATGACCTAATTACACAACAGAATACAAGACTACAATGGGATTAATAATAGGCTGTTTTCAGGGCAGTAAAATAGGGGAAGGGAATCAGAAGAGGAATACCATCTGGGTCAACAGGAATTAACTCAATAAAGCAATTTTAATTTCCAATCTCCTGTTACACTGGGTTAAAAAAAAAAGTTCTTAACTGTATTATATTACATTGCAGGGAAAAAAGCAAAGAAGTAACTTCGTGTAATGGGTTACCTTGCATAGTACCTATTGGTACCAAGGGAACGTATGGAAACCATTCCCATCAGTAAAGCACCTCAAGAGAGGACTGAGAAAAGTGAGATATAAACGAGTTTTGTTTGTGCTACCCTAAATCAACTATAAAAAGTTAAAAACACTCCTCTCCTTCCTCGTGGCATACTTAAAATAGCAAAAATGTTTTTCTTAGAACAATCTTTATATGTATAAATAAAAATATGGAGCATTAAGGATCCATAAAATGACTTCGCTAATGCAAATTATGGGGGAAATTTGGATTAACTCAACGTGAAGAATTAAAACACTAATTTTAAATACAGTGAAGTTTACCACAAACCACTTTCCCCAATAAATGCATCTTCAAAGAAAAGCTGCTGAGCCAGAACAACCTCACAGACTCATTAAGACAACATAAAATGAAGTAAATGTTCCATATTTTTAATAATTTACTGAGGTTTCCTTAAACCTCTGTTTTAACTTAGAGTTAATAAGAAAAAGAAATTACAGAAAAATGTTAAAAATGTTGTACTGTTCTACATACTAATTTAAAGGTGTAGATTTATTTTTTTATTGATGCAAGGCACTTTTCTTTTTTGGGCTTCATTTAGAAACAAAGAATGCTACATTGGTTACTCAGAACTATTTTGGACAAAGAAAAAATGGGCTAAACAACTCTAAAAAGAACAAACAACATTTGGCTTTTAAAGAAAAAAGGAAAGTGACTCAAAAGTCTAAAACTCCTAGTTTTTTAGTATTACCAAGCAAAACGTCTTCCTTTGTTCATTAAACTTTTTTTTTCTATAGAATAAACAAATTAGGAAGAGGAATGGAAGCAATACTTGGATCATGTTAAAGTAAGAGTTAGCTAATGTCATGATTCAAAGATTATTAATAAGGTATTTAGTTTAAAAATAATAAAAGGGTAATGAAGCTACTAAATTACACTAAAACAGAAATGTGGCAGATTCCTGCATTTGTTAATGTTTCCGTAAGAGGTTCCATCATAAAAGTGAACTGTAAAATTATTTTTAAAATGTAATATATAGAACACAAAATGAATTAGCAAACTTTAGGAAATTCTCGTTATAAATTACCCAGATTTTATAAACAAATCCCCCCTAACTTGCATTTTGTTTAAAGTAATAACTTTATATCCTACAAATAAATTTCAAGTATGAAAAGTGCATTATTGCAATAATACCTCTTTGCAAGTCCAAAATTCTTGGTTTATAATAAAACTGTAAAGTGTAAAAAAAAAAAAAAAAGAAAAGAAAAGAAAAAAAGAAAAAGAAGAAAGGAGTAAAACCATCAGTGCCATCTATTGCAGAAGTCCAACATCTTCTTAAAATGTTGCTCAACAAGTTGCAGAGAAACACGCCTGGAAGCAACATACAATTAAAAAAAAAAAAAAAAAAAGACTTGTGTTTTTACCATTTTACATTATTATTGTCTCTAGTATTTCCTCCTTCCCAAACAGAAATTCACATCCTCTCTAATGTTGCTCGAGTCAGCCATTCTGTGCAGTCGCCACTTGCATGGTTCCAAAATCATCTTCTTCTTCATGTGTTCTCTTCAAACTGCCTAAAAATTATTGCACAAATATAACATATAATGGGAACTTAAACTCATTTGTTAGAACATTATAGCTAGTAAAACTTCATTTTCATAAAGCGTTACTATGTATATGCACTATGAGAATTCCATGACGGAATTTTTAGTAAAATATTAATAAATCTTTTGTTACAAATTACTAAACAGCTTTTATCTTCATTATGGGATATATTTCCCCTCTTGAGAATTAACTATGTCTTAGGTATTATAAATAACAATCATTCTTAAAACAGTTTGAAAACAGAATTGTTAAGAGAGAGAATTGTACCCATATGTTTGCTTACCAAGTTTTTTAGCTACCATAAACCTATGACAAAATTTAAGAGATTAATTTTGTATTTGTAAAATTTTATTTTGTAGATATAATTATCTTTTTGCTTTCATAGACACTGCTGAAAATATTTCTCCACTGAAGCTGTGGTTTTATGACCAAGAAGTCTAGAGCTGGGAGAAAAGATGGCATGCAGCAGATAAAGAAGAGATTTTATCTACTCGTTACATCACAGTCTGCTAGTACAGAAATTTCTCACATAGAATCAAAGGTATCACTATATGACCAATAGTTACAACAAAAAAATTTGAGTCTCAATGGAGGAAAACGAGGGAACAACTAAACTGGCAAAAGATCTGCCATATTATCTGCCTAACAATGGCACAGCCTTAAAGTTATGCCCGAAAGGTTGTGCTAAATCACGGTAATAATGTTAATTCAGAGAGTGGATTCTAATATGAAACTAACATTAAACTGTTAGATTAATTTTAAAAAGGGGGGGAATATGGTATCAAGACAATGGAATAAAGCAGAAAATAAGCTAGCCATAAAGCTAAATACAGCTATTATGCTGAATTTCAGATGAAATGCTGTACTTACAATCTAAAAGAGGTATGAGACATAAATAACTAATGCAAAGCAGAAAGTGAGGAGGTAAAAGTAAAATTCTCTAGGAGTTTCAAATAACTAGGGATTGGAGGAAGACTGTTAATCATCATTTCTGTTGAAGGCATAACATGTAAAATAAGTTTTTAAGGGTAGATACACTGAATGCTATGCATTCTTAGAGAAAAGACACAAATGAAACCATTAGTTCAGTTTTCTGGAGTGCCTTTATAAAGAGGAACACTGAGAGATACCAAGATCAGAAACACCTTACATACACTATGATGCTCTGTGTTTTCTTCTGTAGGAATTAAACCAATGAAGGATTCTGTACAGGAAAAATACATCAGAACTATCTTTTATGAAAATAAATCTGGCTACAATGTATAGAATAGACCAAGGAAAAGTATGGATAGGAGGTCAATACGGACCTGAAATAGAATGAGATTCCGTAAAAAAGAAAAGAGACAAGTGTAGCAAGGTCTTAGAAAAGGAAGATAGAAGATTTTGAGACCATGCCTGGATCATTAACTTTGAAAATATTCTTTTTGGGGGAAGGGGAAGGGAGTTCTCTGACATAAGGAAGAAAGGGAGAAGGGATTCAAATACAAGGAGAAAAATGGGTAGTTCACATTAGTCACACAACTTAACCTGAAACACACTTTTATTTATTAAACCACTTTTATTTTTATTAAGATCACCTGAGTGTATTTAGAGGCCCTTCTCCAGATCCCTATTATTTTAATCTTTACAGCAGTTATACTAAAGACTTAAACTCAACCAAGTAGAAGTTTGATCTTCCAGCTAACATATTCTATTAGCCAGCTACAGTGCTGTACACACAGCAGAAGCTCAATATAATATACTCATATTCTTTATAAAATTAATTTGCAGTTATCTTGTGTGAAATTCAATAATCTACCCAAAGTTTTCTAAATAATTTAAACTGTTCAGTATAACTTGTAAAGAGCAAAAGGTGCTTTCTACTTCATATCATCATCATTTCTGTCCAACCTTCTCCAAAATGATAAATATCCTTACCTGTGGGTCCAGAATGAACAGATAATGACCTTTCTATCTGGAGTGGTGACATCATCTGTATTGTTAATTTTGCTAGGTAGATGGCTTCATATTCCTGAAAAAGATTTAGTTAACTTGAATGTACATTTAAATTCTGGGGTACCCAAAAGAGTGATTAATGTGTACATTATTGGTATTAGTTTATACTGAAATATCTGGTGCCATACTGTTGTTAAGAGATGCAAGTTTAGGGGTACTTGGGTGGCTCGTTCCATTAAGCAGTGGACTCTTGGTTTTGCCTCAGGTCATGATCTCAGGTTTGTGGGATAGAGCCCCAAATCAGTACAGTCTGCTTGTCCCTCTCCTTCCCCCTCTGCCACTCTTCCCATTCCTCTCAAAATTTTATAAAGAAAAAATTGAAGTTTAAAATTCCTAGCTCTTAAAAAAATAAAATTCCTATCTCATACTTTCACATGTACTGAAGAAACTATAAATCAAATCAGGTTATCAGCTTGAACTAGGGTATCATATACTAAACTGCTAGTCAGGCAGTATCTGTTCTCTGCCACTGGGGTGTTAGCTATATGATCTCTAATTTCTCTGTTAAAACACACACACTCCATCCAACAACCCAAACAGGCATCTCTTAAAATAATTGTAAAAATAAAATGAAATAAAATTCAGTAAAGATTTTATATAGTTGTAAAATATTTTTAAAATGAGAGTACTATAAAGCATCTAATGGATTTAAATATATATTTGGTGTTCTAATTCTTTAAAATTAATAGTCCTCTACTTCCAAAGATGGAAGAATAAAGGGATTTCTGTCCCTCTCCCCTTTCTGAGAAAAAAAATAGAGAACTCCTTATCTGATGAAAGAAGGAAATATCCATTACCCTGAATATGAGAAGAATGAAAATTAGTGATTACAAATTGGTCAGAATAGTGATTACCTTTACAAAAGGAGAAAAAGTGTTGGTGGTTAGGAAGGGGTAACACAAGGGCTTTTGGGACCCTGGCATATGTTCAATTTCTTGACCTGACTGGTGGTGGTTACATGAATGTTTATTTACATTTCATGAATTTTCTATATGTGTATTATATTTCACAATAAAAAAAATTATCTTTAAATGGAACCAGACCAAGGTAGGCACACAAGATGCCTGACTGCAGAAATTAGGCAAAATGGGTACACTTCAAAGTGCTCCAAAATAAGATGGTGGATCTAAGATAAAACTAACAAGCCCTTGCACAGTATTATAGGAACTACAAGTGGGCAGTGTGGGGATGAGCAAGGGCGTATTAAGGGAAATGTGAATGCCCACACATGCCACTTTTACTAGCCGGGTGTATGTATAGTAAGATGGATGAGAAACTGGGTTGTATGTAGCCAAGTATCTGATCTTAGCTAAAAATAAAAACTAAACCAGTAATTCTCAAACCTGGCCATACCTGAGGATTGCCTGAGGGATTTTTTTTTTTTTAAGATTTCACCTATTTATTTGTCAGAGAGAGAGAGAGCGCAAGCAGGCAGAGGGGAGAGAGAAGCAGGCTCCCCCTGCTGAGCCCAATTAACCTACTGAGCCACCCAGGCGTCCCTCGCCTGAGGAATTTTAAAATACACATATGCGTTCAAGTCCCACCCCTAGTGATTGTCATTTAATTGGCTTAGGTTAGGTTCCCCTGGGCAGTTTTTTTTTTTTTCTTTTAAAGACTTCATTTATTTATTTGAGAGAGAGAGTGTGAGAGAGAGAATGAGCATGAGAAGTGGGAGGGTTAGAGGGAGAAGCAGGCTCGACTGGAGCCCAGAACTCCAGGATCATGACCTGAGCTGAAGACAGTTGCTTAACCAACGGAGCCACCCAGGCGTCCTGTCCCCTGGGCAGTTTTAATGTGCATGCTGTTTATCAATACCAACAAGAAAAATGTGTGACCTAAGAGGCTCTGCTTCTTACTCATTGAGTTAAACCACCAGAGAAAAGTGTTGGTGAGAAAGACTTCCAAAACAAGTAGAAAATTAAAGCTATCTGCCTTCCCCAACCACTGTCCAGGTTGTCTCCCACCATTCTATTGTTGGGCAAATAGCTGTTCTAAAAAGAATACTTCCAGGTCCAAGATGACCAATAATCAAAAAGGAACCATTGTAGGTTTTAGCGTAAAGATGTCACAAGGGGAAAAAAGCAACTTTACAATCAAAAGTCATATTAAGAACAGTGTCAAAACTGCACCAAGAAGCAGATGAAAATGATTAATTCTCCATGAAATAATGAACAGGGCATTTCTTTCTTTTTTTTTTTTTTTAAAGATCTTATTTATTGAGAGTAAGAGAGAGAGAGAAGGAGAGTGAGCATGCAGGAGCAGGGGGGAGGGGTAGTGGGAGAAGCTGACTCCCCGCTGAGCTGGGAGCCCCATGTAGGACTCAATCCTAGGACCCTGGGATCATGACCTGAGCCAAAGGCAGATTATTTAACTGACTGTACCACCCAGGTGCCCAATGAGCATGGCATTTCTGAAATGAGTTGAAAGAAATAAAAAGGACTCATGGAAGAAATGTAACCTAACAATGAAAGAGATGACATACCAACTATCAGCTCAATGGGAGAGAAAAAAAATAAAAGCACAGAAATAATGAATAAATATAACAGAATCAAGAGAATAGACCAACTACCCAATCCTGGAATAATATCAATTTTCCCTTTTCTCCTTGAAAAGGTCCAAACTGCAAGTATGCTATACTTCCTATCATTTTAGAAAACAAACAAAAATCCTCCTTAATAACCCTAGTTTCCTCTCTAGCTGTGGTCACTTCTGTTTCCCCCTTCCAAGTGTAATTCCTAGGATTATCTATTCTTGCTGTTTACATTCCTCTCTTCCCATTTTCTCTTGAACTCTGAGCAATTATTTTATCCTCCCCCTTCCATAAAATGTTTGTCAAGGACACCAATGACCTCATGTTCCTAACCTAATGTCAATTCTCAGCCCTTATCTTCTTTAACCTATTATCAGCTTTTGATATAGTGAATCACTCCCCATTCTTTTTTAAGATTTATATATTTATTTTGAAAGAGAGTGGGGGGAAGGAAGTAGGGGGAGAGAAACTCAAGCAGGCTCCCCACTGAATGCAGAGCCTGACATAGGGCTCGACCTTATGACCCATGAGATCATGATCTGAGCCAAAATCAAAAGCCAGGTGTTTAACCAAATGAGCCACCCAGGTGTCCCCATTCCCTCCTTCTTCAAACACTTTCTTCACTTGACTTCCCAAACAAGCCACCCTGATATTTGTTTTCCTATCTCACTGGCCATTCTTTTCAATCTCGTCTACTAATTTCTCATCTCCCCACCCTCTACATGTTGGAGTGCATTAGGATCTGTTTTGAAAATCTCTACCTGTACTCCCCTAGTGATCTTACCTAGTCTCAGGGCTTTTGACAGCATCTATATGCTGATACTCCTTAGATACATGGTTCTTTTCCATGAACTCTGGACTTACATACCTGCCTACTCTCCAACGCCCTCTCAACCTTAAGATGACCAAAACTGAACTCAATTTTACTCCCTTCAAACCTTTTCATGCAGTTTCTTCTATATCTTCCAGAAAGGCTTAAATCCATCCTAATTTCCTCTCTTCACATCCAATCCATCAGCAAATCCTGTCAGCTATACAGTCAAATAAATCCAAAATGTGATCTTTTCTCACCTCTTCCCCTTCTACCATTTTGGTCCAAACTAACATTTTGACTTGTAGAGATTTGGGGTTAAGGGCAGAAGCAAGTTTCCTGTTAGAAAGCAACTGCAATAATGTAAGTCAAAAGAAAATTAAGGAAACAGGTCATGCAGATATTTGGGGAAAAGCATTCTAGGTGTGGGGAAATATGAGCAAGTGCCATGACATGAGAACATGCAAATATTTTCAATGAATTATGAGAAGGTCAGTGTGACTAGAACATACATAGTAAGCAAATGGGATAGTAGATTAGAACTGAGAGGTAAAGAACTACTTTATGTAGAGATTTATAAGCCATTATAAATAAGGCCTCTGGCTTTTAAGTGGAGGAGGAGTAACTCCTTGTAATAAGATTCTGCCTATGGTGCTGAGTATACTGTGTTGAATACAGGATACTGTAAATTTCCTAAGAAATACAGACTTTAAAACACAAACTGATTTGAATAAATGGAATATATTCTTAGGAAGACTAAAAATGTAAAGGTGTCAATTATTTTGAACTGTGAACATAATAAGAACTTAAAAACTATAGGGCTCTTTCCAGCAAAGTTCACACCTAAAAGTAAATGTTAAGAACTTGCCAGGAAAATTCTAGCAAGAATATTAATGAGGGAATCTTGAGTTATGCCACAAATTATTTATATAACAACACAGCATTTAAAATTGTTTGATACAGTTATAGTATTAAGCAGAGCAATGTAACAGAATATAAAGTCCAGAAACAGACCCAACTATAGATCAGAATTTGGTATATAATAAACACGGCATTTTAAATCAGTTGGCTAAAGATAGATTACTTAATATACAAAAAGCTCTTATAAAACAAAGAGAAATAAGACCAACAATCTGATAGAAGAATGGGCAAACCACAGGAGTCGCCACTTTTATCACCATGATGGCAATGATCAGAAAATCTGGTAAAATGCTTTTGGCTATTTTTTTTTTTTTTAAGATTTTATTTATTTATTTGACAGACAAAGATCACAAGTAGGCAGAGAGAGAGAGAGAGGAGGAAGCAGGCTCCCTGCAGAGCAGAGAGCCCGATGTGGGGCTCAATCCCAGGACCCTGGGATCACGACCTGAGCTGAAGGCAGAGGCCTTAACCCACTGAGCCACCCAGGCGCCCCGCTTTTGGCTATTGATACTGAACAGGAACTATTAGGAAACACGTACCCCTTGTTTCCTGGTGGTTTACTTATTTCAGCCTTTTTTAAAAGATTTTATTTATTTATTTGACAAAGAGAGAGAGAAGCAGGGAGCACTTAGCAGGGAGCCTGATGTGGAGCTTGATCCCAGGACTCTGGGATCATGACCTGAGTCGAAGATAGACACTTAATCAACTGAGCCACCCAGGCACCCCTATTTCAGCCTTTTTAAAGACTGTTTGGTAACATTAAATTTCAAATGCCTCTGACCTGGCAATTCCACATTATACATATAATCATACAGGTACATTTGCAGATATAAACAAAGATGTATACGTCTCCCAATATTATTTATAATCAAAGGCTAGAAATAACCTAAAAGATTTATATATATGGAATCATATGAAGTTGTAATGTATACATATTTGTACATATGCATATGAAAAGATTATGCAGTTAGACTTGTATATATATTGCTGAATTTTTTAACATGTATTTTTTATTACTTTTTCAAATACAAAAATAAATGTAAAAAGACAATGTTTTTACAGTTGAGCCAGAAGGCAGACACTTAACCAACTGGCACCCAGAGGCCCCTGAGACAATCCACGACATAAAGGACATTCTTCAATTTTTGATTTTCCTTCTTGGGAAAAAATAAACTAGTTTAATCAGATATTTCACAGGTTTATCTTACTGTCTTTTGAGTATATCTTCTGCACCACAAAAGTTGATACATGGATGGATGGATGGGGTGTCTAGATGGTTCAGTTGGTTAAGCATCTGCTTTTGGTTCAGGTCATAATCTTGGAGTCCTGGGATTGAGTCCTGAATTAGGCTCCCTGCTCAGCAGGGAGTCTGCTTCTCCCACTACCCCTCCCCACTGCTTGTGCTCTCTCTCACTCTTGCTCTCTCCCAAATAAATAAAAATCTTAAAATCTGAAACAGTAAATATAAAACATATAAAATAGCATATGATTATATGTGTGTAATCAAAAAAGAAAAAATTGAAGAAATTTCTATCATTTATTTTTTCATTTTTAATTAATATATAATGTATTACTGGTTTAAGAGGTAGAGGTTAGTGATTCATCAATCTTCTATAAAATACCCAGTGCTCATTACATCACATGCCCTCCTTAATGTCCACCACCCATTTACCCCATTGCCTCCACCCCAACCCCTGCAAACCTCAATTTGTTTCCTACGATTAAGAGTCTCTTATGGTTTGTCTCCCTCTGATTTCATCTTGTTTTATTTTTCCCCCTTCTTCCCCTATGATCCTGTTTTGTTTCTTAAATTCCACATATCCCTGAGATCAAGATAATTGTCTTTCTCTGATGACTTACTTCACTTAGCATACCATCTAGTTCCAACCACATTGTTGTAAATGGCAAGATTTCAATTTTGATGGCTGCATAATATTCCATTTGTGTGTGTGTGTGTGTGTGTGTGTGTGTGTGTGTGTACATGTATACACATCTTCTTTATCCATTCATCTGTTGATGTGCATCTGGGCTCTTTCCATAGTCTACTGTGCACACTGCTGCTATAAACACTGGGGTACAGGCGCCCCTTTGGATCCCTATATTTGTATCTTTAGGGTAAATACCCAGTAGTGCAATTGCTGGATCAACTTTTGAGGAACCTCCAGACTGTTTTCCAGAGAGGTTTCACCAGCTTACATTCCCACCAACAGTGTAGGAGGGTTCCCCTTTCTCCATATCCTCACCAACATCTGTCATTTCCTGACTCGGTGATTTTAGCCATTCTGACTGGTGTGTGGTAATATCTCATTGTAGTTTTGGTTTGTACTTCCCTGCTGCTGAGTGATATTCAGCATTTTTTCATGTCTGTTGGCCATTTGGATGTCTTCTTTGGAGAAATGTCTGTTCATGTCTTCTGCCCATTTCTTAATTGGATTATTTGTTCTTTGGGTTATTATTTGAGTCTGAGTTCTTTAAAAATATATATATTATTTATTTATTTGACAGAGAGAGACACAGAGAGAGAAGGACACAAGCATGGGGGAGTGGGAGAGGGAGAAGCAGGCTTCCCACTGAGAAGGGAGCCTGATGTGGGCCTCAATCCCAGGACCCTGGGGATCACAACCCTAGCTGAAGGCAGATGCTCAACGGCCGAGCTTAACAGCTGAGCCACCCAGGTGCCCAAGTTTGATAAGTTCTTTACACATTTTGGATACTAGCCCTTTATCTGATATGTTATTTGCAAATATCTTCTCCCATTCTGTCAGCTGTCTTTGGTTTTGTCAATTGTTTCCTTTGCCGTGCAAAAGCTTTTCATCTTCAAGTCCCAATAGTTCATTTTTGCTTTTGTTTCCCTTGCCTTTGGAGAGTGTCTAGTAATAAGTTGCTGTGGCCAAGGTCAGAGGTTGCTCTCTGTGTTCTCCTCTAGGACTCTTGATGAATTCCTGTCTCACATTGAGGTCTTTCATCCATTTTGAGTCTATTTTTGTGTGTGGTGTAAGAAATGGTCCAGTTTCATTCTTCAGCATATGGCTGTCCAATTTTCCCAACACCATTTTGTTGAACAGACTTTTTTTCCATTGGATATTCTTTCCTGCTTTGTTGAAGATTAGTTGACCACGGACCTGAGGGGCTATTTCTGGATTCTCTATACTGTTCCACTGATCTAGGTGTCTGTTTTTGTTCCAGTACCATACTGTCTTGATGACTACAGCTTTGTAACAGAGGTTGAATTGTGGATGGAATTGTGATGTCACAACATTTGGTTTTCTTTTTCAACATTCTTTTGGCTATTTGGGGTCTTTTCTGGTTCCAAAGAAATTTCAGGATTATATGTTCTAGATCTGTGAAAAAAGTTGATGGTATTTTGATAGGGATTGCACTGAATGTGCAGATTGCTCTAGGTAGCATAGACATTTTAACAGTATTTGTTCTTCCAATCCATGAGCATGGAACATTTTTCCATTTCTTTGTGTCTTCCTCAAGTTTTTTCATGAGTATTCTACAGTTTTGAGTATAGATTCTTTTGCATCTTAGGTTAGATTTATTCCTAGGTATCTCATAGTTTTGGGTGCAATTGCAAGCAGGACTGGACTCAATCCTTAATTTCTTTTTTCTGTCTCATTGTTAGTGTATAGAAATGTAGCTGATTTCAGTGCACTGATTTTATATCCTGCCATGTTGGTGAATTACTATATGAGTTCTAGCAACTTTGCGGTGGAGTTTTTTGGGTTCCTTCCAACCTCTGGCCCCAGAGCCAAAAGCTCGGGGCCCCACTCAATGAGCCCTCAGAGAAAAGCATAAATCATTCCTGTCTCCCTGGTCTCCATCTGTATTCTGTGTTCACCCAGCATGTGACTGAGTGTTTCTATCTCAGACCATGACCTGTTTCCAGCATCCAAACCCTGCAGACTTCTGTGGTGGGCTATCGTGCCTCTGCTCCCAGGAGAGGAAGGGATGTCTTGCCGGTTCTGCAGCTTGCTGGGCCCCTGCTCAAAAAGCACTCACCTAACTGAGCCATGGTTTGTGGCTCACTCTCCCTGACTCTGCCCACCCTGAGGTTTACTTTCCCACATATCCTCTCAGATTCACTTCTCCACACCTCCTACCTTGCAGAAAGTGGTCGCTTTTCTATTTATAGAGTTGTAGCTTTTCTTTTCTTAGATCTCCTGTTGAGTTTGCAGGTGTTCAGAATGATTTGATAGCTATTTAGCTAAATGAAACTAGGGTCTCCTACTCTTCCGCCATCCTGGACTCCTCTAACATCAAATTATTTTATCTTACATTTAACAATGTGCCTTTAACCCCTTTTTCACAGTAATGGCAGCTTTTAAGAAAATACTTAAAAACAAAAAAGAAAATACCTTTAACTAGAAATGTAAACTTGAATAAAAAAATCCTATTAGGAGGTGCTTTAGTTGGCTCAGTTGGAGGATCATGCAAGACTCTTGATCTCAGGATTATGAATTTGAGCCCCATGTCGGGTATAGAGATTACTTAAAATAAGCAAACTTAAAAAATAATAGTAATAATGAAATAAATAAAATTAGATTATGGAAATTTTTAAGTATTTAAGGTAAATTCTATGGGTGCCTGGGTGGCTTACTCAGTTAAGCATCTGCCCTCAGCTCAGGTCATGATTTCAGGGTTCTGGGATCAAGCCTGTGATCAGGATGGGGTGAGCAGGGAGCCTGCTTCTCTCCCTCTCCCCATCCCCCACTCATGCTTTTTCTTGCTATCTCTCTCTCTCAAATAAATAAAATCTTTTAAAAAAATAAATAAATTTTTAAAAATTAAATTCTATTAATTAATTTAATTTTAATTAATTTTAATTAAGTTCTATTAATTAAATTAATTTAATTTTAAATTAATTCTAATTAAATTATGTAGACAAAAGATTTTAATTATCCTCCTTTCTGACTACTTTAAAGAGGAGGAACAAAGAAGTTACCTGAAGTTGATGGACAAATCCAGCATTAGGATTAATGCAAAATCTTCTTTCTTGAACATAAGCAAATGCATCTCTGAAAACAAAAAAAGAAAAGTAAGGTGACGGTATTATTTCATGAATTAATCTCAATTTTTTTAGTATTTACCTAAAATAGGAACTTATCCAAAAATTTACCTAAATAGGAAATCATAATCATAAAACTTGTGCTACAGAGAGGTAACAAGCTGTAGTGGAAAAATCAACAGGATGGGCAGATGAAAGATCACCATCCCTCTATTTAACAGCTTGTGTTCTAAGGGAACTGCTCAACTTTCTAAGCTTTATTTTTCTTGTCCATAAACTGGGGTTTATAATAATTCCTATTTTGGAGGGCTATTATGAAGATGGGTGATTTTAAGTATAAAACACCTTGTATAGCATCTATTGCATAGTACGTGCTCAAAATTTTATCATTGTTTAAGCAAGAAGTGTATCTACTTTCTTGTGTTGTTGTGAGGCTTAAATGAGATAAAGAGCCTGGAATATAGCAAAGCACATAGCAAAGAATAAAAGAATAAAGAATAAAGCCTAGCACATAGCAAAGACCCAATATATGGAAGCTATTTTCACTATTATTACTGTCGAGACACCAAATAATAAAGAGAATATATAAAACAGTCTACCAAGCATTAAATAAGCAAAGCATTTGTATTCAAATAATACTAACAACTGATATTTTAAAGCAAAATTTCCATCAAAATTTAAACTTAAAGGATACCAAACAAACTAAAAAAGCATCTGAAGGTCTAGTCTGTGTCAAGAATATGGATCCAATGCTGAATGCAGCTCAAATGAAGAGAGTTAACAGGGAACATGGTATAATGATGGACAGGTTGACACAGGCATATCATGCAAAGTTTCATGGCCTTGATAAGAATTATTAAGGATCAGGAACTTTTAAGAGCTTTTTGGGGTAAGGTAATTATTTAATCAGATTTATCTTTTGAAAAGATCATTCTAAAAGTAGTGTGGGGAAAAAAAACAGACTGGAAAAGGAAAGAGTACCTGAAACCACTAACCACTGTTAGAGTCCAACAGAGACATGACTGGAGGTGGGATTAAATGATGATGAAGAGAAAGAGAGAGATTCAAGGTATATTTGAAGACATAAAGGAGACAGGATTTGGTAATGGGTAAGTTTGGGAGAAGAGCGTGAAAGACAAGGAGCTGTCAATGATTACAAGACTTCTAACTTGTACAAGATACACTAAAAAAGGAAACACTGTACATTGGCCAGGTTTTTGTTTTGGGGCTCTTTTTTATCTAGGCAGTATGCTTGGAAAAGCTGACTCTGGTTAAGAAAGACTACAATGAATTGTGAATAGAAGCTGAAACAATTTCTAGGTAATTTTTGATCCAACTACTGTTAAAGGAAAATATAATAAATTAGCCTTTTAAGCAAGGGAAGCAATAACATCTATGTCTTAAGAGTTTTTAAACTTGGGTTAAACAATTCTCTAGCAGTAAATAATTAGTTTTCCATAATTATTCCCAACTATAACTCCCTTGGCTTCTTAATAACATTTAGCACTACCTCTGTAAAACCACAAAATATTAGCCTAAGTAGATCTGTTCAAGGTAGATGAGCTATAAAGGTTAAGAGACTAATCATGGAATATAAGAGCCTGCCTAATCAACATGAATAGATGACAAAATCAGGATATCAACTTCAAACTCCCAAACTGTTTCCATTAAGCTTCATTTTACTGAGAATTTAAACTGTGGCTAGGTTTCAGAGTACTTTCTTACCTGTACTTCATTCCAAATGTTTCCATAATGTATGCAATAACAAAGGCAGCACTGAAGAGGGGGAAAAAATTTTAGAAAAAAAAATAGAAAACACAGCTCATTAATTAAATGCTAAAGAAAGAAAGATAATCTCTAACTTCATACCTCCTGGAGATCCCTGCATTTCCATGGACAAGAACTTTTCCTGAAAAACAAGAAATAGTTATTCTGACAAAAAAAAAAAACATCTAATTCAGCAACTAAAATATATTGAAACCATATACTATACCATAGTAAAATAAATCTTCTCTTAAACATTTTATTTTTTACACATACCACACCTGGATATTTATTAGACTTTAAAGCTGACTTAAAAATAAGTTATATAGGGAAATTTAAGAAAGCCTATCCAAATGAAACAAGAAGTTGGGAAAATATAAATTTGGGAATAGTCTATTATATGCAATTGCAACTTTCATATCCTGCATTTAGGACAAATGTTATCTAAAACATTAACTGTAACACATAATCCCCTAAAAATAAATACTGAGTAAGAAAATATTTACCTCCAGTCTGTAAGCTTCCATCAATAAATTCTTTAGTCTGAAGGCAAAAGACAGTGTGTTTTAATAAAACATGTGGACTAATACAAGCATAAATCAGATACACAATATACAGATGGTAAAACAAAATATACTGAAAACGTTTCTTGGTGTGTGTGTGTGTGTGTGTGTGTGTGTGTGTGTGTGTGTATTTTTTTTTTTTTAAGATTTTATTTATTTATTTGGCAGACAGAGATCACAAGCAGGCAGAGAGGTAGGCTTGAAAGTAAGTATTTCAAGGGTACCGAAAGTATAAGTGTCTGAGCAGGTAAAAAATGTGAAGCTTAATGAAGATAAACCCAAAGAAACCAAGTCTGAAGAGACTCTGGATGAGGGTCCACCAAAATATATAAAATCTGTTCTTAAAAAAGGAGATAAAACCCACTTTAAAATGGGTTTAAAAAAGAGATCTAACTCCTTTAAAAAGGAGATAAAACCCTTTCCCAAAAAGGGAGATGTTGTTCACTGCTGGCATAAGGGAACACTACAGGATGGGACTGTTTTTGATACTAATCTTCAAACAAGTTAAAGAAAAAGAAAAATGCCAAGACTTTAAAAGTGTTAAGGTTAGAATAGGCAAAGTTATCAGACGATAGGATGAAGCACTCTTATCTATGAGTAAAGGAGAAAAGTCTCGACTAGAGATTGAGCCAGAATGGGCTTATGGAAAAAAGGACAGCCTGATGCCAAAATTCCACCAAATGCAAAACTAATTTTTGAAGCAGAATTAGTAGATATTGACTGAAATAGCAATGCTTCAGATATGAAGACATCAGCAACAATAAAACACAGCCTTGAAGAAACTTAGGTAACTAATTAGAGCTGGTTACGATTATAAGGGAAGAGTCAAATGGAAAACCCAAGAACTCAGATATTGTTTACCCAATCCCCAACTTTTAATGTAGATAATCCATTATAATTCCCTAAAGTTTGAAATATTTTACTACAGCTATGTAAAATATGTTAAGGAGAAATGGCTTTCCTTTTACCTCATGTTATAAACTAAAAGGCTCAGTAAAAACATTCAGTGTCTTGCATTAAAACAAATAATAATAGGGACGCCTGGGTGGCTCAGTTGGTTAAGCGGCTGCCTTCGGCTCAGGTCATGATCATCCTGGGATCGAGTCCCGCATCGGGCTCCTTGCTCGGCGGGGAAGCCTGCTTCTCCCTCTGCCTCTGCCTGCCATTCTGTCTGCCTGTGCTCGTTCTCTCTCCCTCTCTCTTTCTGACAAATAAATAAAATTAAAAAAAATAATAATAATAATAATAGGGGCGCCTGGGTGGCTCAGCAGGTTAAAGCTTCTGCCTTTGGCCAGGTCATGATCCCAGGCTCCTGGGATGGAGCCCCGCATCGGACTCTCTGCTCAGCAGGGAGCCTGCTGCCTCCTCTCTCTTTGCCTCCTTTTCTGCCTACTTGTCATCCCTCTCTCTGTCAAATAAATAAAATCTTTAATAAATAAATAAATAAATAAATATTCTTTAATATATAATCCCACAATTTTCAGTCATAACAAAGTAAAAGTAGCATAAGAAGGAATTCGTTTCATTATTTAGTTTTAGAACCATAATTAAGTCAAATCATAAAATTTAAGTGATATTAAAGCATTTGATACTACTTACCATGGGAAAATAACGTATTATATTTTCAACTGGATTATCTGCAATATCCAGGACTAAATACCTGAAAATAGAATATTTTGTGATAAGCACACCTGCACATAAAACTCTGTATAAAAAACTTCAAAATTTCTCGACAACTATGAAAATAATGGAAAACAACTTTCAAAGTATCATATTCCCAAGAACTGGGTCACAGATTTTATATTGTTTAAATACACAGCATTTAAAGCCTTAAATAATAAATTAATATTTCTGATATTTTTGTATAAAAAAAATCTATCTCATTAAAACTGAAAAAAATCACATGAACGAAGAATACTTTCCTCTAAATCATAATGGACCTAGAATATGGAGAAAAAGTATCTGTATTCTTTATTGTTATTCTCTTTCTACTAACTTCCCCATGGACTAGAAGATTCTTCTTTGAGTGGCCCTCTGACCCCTCCTCACAATGCTACAGAGGACATTTCAGAGGAAGCCCAAAGTCTGAAAGAGAAGAAGGTAATCAAAATAGAAGTTTAATGGAGCAATGAGTCAAACATTCATTGCCTGAACTAACCTTCAGTAGAGGAAAATCAACCAAGAGACCACCTGTCCTATACAATTTTACACTCTGGAAAACACAGATAAGACATTATTAATATGCCAGGCTTATTTTATTTTGTGAAAACCTTCCCTTTCTAACCGATCCTAGACCACCTATTAATACAACTATAGTAATTACGTCACAAATTTTTTTAAAAGTCAATATTGCCTTAAAAATACAGTTCTTTAGTGATCACTTAAAGTAGTAAAGTGATCATTTAGGTGGTAACAACTTCAATGAATTCAGAGTTTATCACAGAGAAGCTGAATCAGTATCCAAGGATAATCCAATGTAAAAACCAAAAGGAATCAGACAATGACTGTATCCAAAAGTGATTGTGTAGACTGAACTATTACATAAAACACTGCTTCAGGGGAAAAAAAAAAAAGGTAATTCAGAGTTAATCTAAAATATTATACTGCATGTCATTTTGAATGTTAAAAACTATTAGCAGTCAGGGTGCCTGAGTGGCTCAGTTGGTTTAGCACATGACTCTTGATCTTAGCTCAGATCTTGATCTCAGGTTGAGTTCGAGCCCTGAATTGGGCTCCATGCTGGGTGTGGAGTGTACTTTTAAAAACAAAACAAAACAAAAAGGAACCCCCACCCCCAAAAAACAAAAACTATTAGCATAGGGGCACCTGGTTGGCTCAATCCACAGAGCCGCAGCTCTTGATCTCAGGGTTCTGAGTCTGAGCCCCACACTGGGTATAGAGATTACTTAAAAATAAAATCTTTAAAAAACAAAACCAAAACTAAATCTATTAGCAGAACTATCAATCTATAAGCCAATATTCCAAATCTAAGGAGAAAGGATTATTCCATTAGGATAAAGAAGCTGTACCCAGGACAGTTTGGTACAAAAAACAAAATCTCTAGACAAATTAGAAATGTATATTTGGAGTATATTTTTTATGCTTGGCCAGTAAAATAGAATAAATCCTATTGAAGCACAAATTTTTAAAGGACTTTTTTTAAGTTTTCTAAATATATGTGCATGTATTGTGCAGTGGTTTAAGAAATGACCTCAGACACTTTGCAATTATAGATTGAATTGTATAATTCAATTGTATAATAAAACTGGACATGCTCCTTGAAAAAAAAAATTAGAAATGTATAATATGGCATTTTAAAATATCGTGGCATTTTCTTTAATATAGGGAAGTCTATTTGTGTGTAGACATAATACACATACATATAATAAAGATTTAGAAGGAATATGCCAAAATGTTAACTAAAGTGTTTCCTCTGGGTTGTGGTATTATGGATGATTTTATATTCTTCTTGGCATTATTCTGTATTTTCCAAAGTATCTATAAAGAACAAGGATTTTTTTTCCAAGATTTTATTTATTTGAGAAAGAGAGAGAGAAAGAGAGAAGCAGCAGTGGGGAAAGGAAGAGGGAGAGGGAGAAGCAGACTCCCTGCTGAGCAGAGAACCCAATGCGGGGCTTGATCATGGGACCCTGGAATCATGACATGAACCCAAGACAGATGCTTAACTGACTGAGCCAGGCACCCCAAGACCAATGATTTCTTTTCTAATTAGAAAAACATTCAATCTGGGATGCCTGGGTGGCTCAGTCGGTTACACGGCTGCCTTCAGCTCAGGTTATGATCCCAGCGTCCTGGGATTGAGTCCCACATCGGGCTCCTTGCTTAGCGGGGAGCCTGCTTCTCCCTCTGCCTCTGCCTGCCACTCTGCCTGCCTGTACTCTCTCTATCTCTCTGACAAATAAATAAATAAAATCTTAAAAAAAAAAAAAAAAGAAAAACATTCAATCTATTTCATTTTAGAATACAGACATTCCTTTTTTTTTTTTTTAAACATTTTAAAATTTTATTTATTTGACAGAGAGAGATCACAAGTAGGCAGAGAGGCAGGCAGACAGAGAGGAGGAAGCAGGCTCTTCACGGAGCAGAGAGCCCGATGCGGGGCTCGATCCCAGGACTCTGGGACCATGACCCGAGCCGAAGGCAGAGGCTCTAACCCACTGAGCCAACCAGGCGCCCCAAGACACTCCTTTTTTAAAACAAGTTTTTATTAACTGAAAAATATGTACACATGGTAAAAAATTCAAACAGTATAAAAATACCTGCAATAAAAAAATAGGTCCCACTAGCATTCCAGACCCTGAATTTCCCATTTCAGAAGCAACCACAGTCAGATTTCTGGTCTTTTAGCCTAGAAAACTTTCTATGCATGTACAAGAATATATGCCTAATATACTGTATATATTTTTAAACACAAATGAGAGTATACACTTGGCTATTTACCTTGCTTTTATAATTTAATAAATCTTAGTGATTATTCCAAATCAACCCACTTAGAAATATTTCATTCTTTTTCATGGTTACAGTATTCTATTATACATTTACACAATATACTTTAGAGTGTCTTATACTGATGGACACTCAGGCTGCTTTCATTTTTACAAACAATAAGGCAGTGCATTAAAATAGTTTTAACTACATGCATTTATATACATACAGAATATCTCTAGAATTATATGTAAGGGTTAATAGTAGCTGCCTCCCAGGAGAGAAGCTAGATGGCTGGGTTTAGAAGAAGAAAGAGACTTACTTTATTTATATAGTTTTTCTTTTATTCTTTTCTTGTACCATGTGTAATACATATTCTTTATTTTTAAAATAAAGTTAAAATAACATTAAAAACCATTAAATGCTCAACCACACTCATTATAAGGCAAATTAGAACTATGCAAGACATCATTTTTACTCTAGGAAATTGGGAAAAATTAAAAACGTTTTATAATTCTGTCTTGGAGAGATAAGAAGAAAGAGTCTCATTCACTTCAGAGTAGGAATATAAAATAATACAACTCAATAGAGGGCGATCTGCAACATCCATTAAAATTTTAAATGCTCACGTTCTTTGATCCAACAATTCCACTTGTACAAATTTATCTGACTGATATATTCACACACGGATTAAACAATATATATAGGAACAGCAACTATATTAGCAAAAGATGAAACAATCTAAAAGTCCAATAGGTGACAGGTTGAATAAATTTTAGTATAGCCATACAATGGATTACTATACAAGTTTAAAAAACCAATGCACCTAAGTAATGATATGAAACAATCTTTAAAATATATTAACAATTTTAAAGCCACTGTAAAAAATAAAAGTTTATCTATAGGAATATGCTTATATATATAACATAACCCAAAGAGGATACTCAAAAAGAATAGATGCCTCTAGAGAGGGGAACTGAGCGTCTAAGGCACAGAAATAGGGAAAGTCTTCAGTTATACTGTATATGCTTTTGAATCTTTAAAATTTTGCATTATATGCATTACTAATTTGCAATTTAAAGGAAACTTATTTGTTAGATAATATACTATATGACCATCCTTATAAAACAGATATTAAGGGCAAACTTCTTGGGTCTCTCCCTCTTCAGGAGTTTTGTACTATCACTTTACTTATCACATAAACTTTGCTTTGCACCCCACTGCAAAACAAAAACAAAAACCACAAACACCCACACACAAAAACAGATTATGTACAGAAGTCTGCTATAATAAAATCAATCAAAATAAAAACTACATTACGTTTGCTGCCCATAACATTTTAATTAATCACAGCAATAATTCTTACCTAAATAATTGTTGAAAGTTTGGTTTAACAAAGTTTGCTTCAATATTTTGTCTTATGCATATTATATGGGTTATTCCATATTTCTGTAGTATAGGTAGCTATAAAAAATGAGACAGGGAGAGAAATAGTTTAAAATACAAAACATCATCTTATTGTAACACAGATGTTTGAAAATATATAAGGACTGAACATTAGAATTAGTATAACCATATCTGAACTTTAAGTACAGGTAATTAAAGCTAATTTTATAATAATATCCCTGAAATGATCAGCAAGGTATTTCAGTGATTCAAGATTAATATATACTACATAACCTCAAAAGGCTAATAGGATTATTTAATGTAATTTTAGAGCTTGCTGAGACCTTAAAGATAATTTATTTCGGAAACAATACTAGATAGTGGTTTAAAGGCATGAGCTTTGGAGTCATGAGAGTCCAAGCTCTATATTCCAGCTCTGCTAATGATGTGAGCTCTGTGGCTCAGTTTTACCATGTGAAAACGGGGAAAATACTAACCTCTTCATTGAGTGGTGTGACAAATTATGTATGTCAGGTGTATGGCGCAATGCCTGGAGCACGTGGCAAGTGTTCAGTAAGTGGCAGTTACTGTATGTAAATTGACAATCTTTATTTTTTAGAAGGGACTACTATAAGGCATAAGCAATTATTGAACATCACTGACACAGTTAAAAGCTATTAGTACCATGGCCCAAATCTCTACACTACACCATGCCTCTCCCAATATACTTTTTCTACTACAAGCCAGAATTAATTTATACAGTTCACAGACTAATAACATTTCAGTTTAAAAATTCTTCTTTTAAGTTAAAACTGGAAACTCCAAATGATATTATACTCTGTGAGGCTTTTTTGGCTCTACATTTAAAGCAATTTAATATGACAATCTTAGATAGATCAAGTTTTTATTTGCAAGTGATTACAGGTTTCAGTGAATATAATATGCTTGATAATGTACACAGCATGTTATATACATATACAACATATGACATATATATATAACATGACATACTAATTTAATAGCTAGAATGTAAATTGCATGAGAACAAGGACTTTGTTCACTGATTCATATACATATGTGTAACAGTACCTTGAATATATTAACTGTTCAATAATTATCTGTTCAATAAATCAAAGAACAAAATCATCCTGTCAAGAGGAATCAGAATTCATAATCTTGGGTTTTCTAGGATACTTTCAGCTTATACTCCTATATATTTAATTCCCACTTTCTGCATTAAATAGTCCATAACAATAATACTAATAATTTGTAAGAGAAATCAAAGAGTAATTTATATTTGTTATGGACTGAATATTTGTGCTTCTCTAAAATTTGTATGTTGAAGCCCTAACCCCCAAGGTGATGGAGGTAGTAGGAGATGGGGCCTTTAGGAGTTAATTAGACAGATTTAGATGAAGTCGTGAAGGCGAAGCCCCATGATGGAATTAGTGCCCTGATAAAAGGAAGAAATATCAGAGCTTCATCCTTCTGCCATGGGAAGATGCAACAGGAACACAGCCATCTCTAAGCCAGGAAGAGGGACCTCACCAAAATCTAACCAAGCTGCACCCTGATCTCAGATTTCCCAGCCTGTACAACTGTGAGAAATAAAGCTGTTGAAACCACTGGTCTATGGTGTTTTATTATAGCAGCCTGAGCTAAAAATGTGAATTTCAAGTTTTAAATGTTAATTTTTGCAGCAACTTTTCCTATGTCTGGCAGAGATTAGATAGAGTTTAATTATCTTATTTCCTGAGAGCATCCTGAGTTAGAAGAAGGGAGGTAAGCATTTGGTAGGATTAATATTTAATCAACGTCCCATATTCACATTTATTAAACCTCCAAAATGTATTTAACATCTATTCTTGTTTATACTTGATCTGTGATACATAAAGTTTTCATATCTACTTTATTAGTGTGAGAAACCACAGAAGATATATGTAACTATGGATAAAAACCTGCTTTAACAAGCTTTAAAGGCATATTAGACTGAGTAAAAAAACAAACCTTAACAAAATAGGACTCAAAAGGAATAGCACACAATACCTTTAACTTTTAATGGGCTTTCATTTACATAAACCAAATTATGACCTAATCTCATACCTACAAACTACAGAAAAACTGCACACAAAGTAACAGTTCAAATGCATTTGAATGCAATAAAAGGTAGACTTAACTAAATGAGTATTAGAAAACGAGTTTATTCCCTAAGGTTTATCTTTATTATTATTTGTTATTGTTATATAAATTTTAGATGATGGTATGAAAAGGAATATGAGCTGTACTATGGTAATTCAGAGTGGGAAATAATCAAATTTTGCCATAGAAACTTCTCCTCAGTCTAATTATTAGACCTTAGTAAAATTGAGGGGGAAGAGTTTTGTTTCTTTTTTTAAAGATTTTATTTATTTATCTGACAAAGAGAGATCACAAGTAGGCAGAGAGGCAGGCGAGGCGGGGCGGGGGGGGGGGGGGGAAGCAGGCTCCCTGCTGAGCAGAGAGCCCAATGCCAGGCTCTATCCCAGGACCCTGAGATCATGACCTGAGTCGAAGGCAGAGGCTTAACTCACTGAGCCACCCAGGTACCCCAAGGGGGAAGAGGTTTTGAGGAGATCTGTAAACAAATACTTGTAGTTTAATGTGACAAATACTATAATAGGTATATTTCTAAAATGCTATAGGAATACAAAAAGCAAATAATCTAAAACCATCTTGAAGGCCAGTATTTTGTGAATACTACATTATTTGATTTTTGTTTATCTTAAGTAAGTTACAGTTAAGTCAACAGTTCTCTATATTTTCCTTAGTACTTTTTATTTTCACCAACACCCCCTTTCCAACCTAGCTGTAGGCCATCAAAACTAGGTTTACTCTTATATATGCCTCAACAGTCAAAAGGGCTTCCAGTTTCAAAGAAATTAATTAAAAAAAAAAACTCCCTATTCATCGAAAACTCATAAATACATTAAATCATTAAAGTTAAAAATTCTACAGTTTTTTTTTTTTTAACAAAACTTACTGTAGGTAGATATCATACACAAGAATATTGACTTCTAAATAGGGTATTGGGGAAAGCATGTGGTATGTTTCACATTATAATTCAAAACCAATTAGTAGCACTGTCCTAATTCACAGGACTGAATCCTCTAGGAAGTGGCAACAGAATTCCTTCATATATTAAAATGAGATTTACCCTGTTAACTGTGTTAACTAAAGAAATCTGTTTCAGTTTGACTACATAGGAGACAGATATACATAGTATAACACTTTACAGCCTGGAGCACCCAGGATTTTACCAATTAAAATAAACGTGCAGGGGCACCTGGGTGGCTCAGTGGGTTAAAACCTCTGCTTTCAGCTCAGGTCGTGATCCCAGGGTCCTGAGATCGAGCCCCGAATCGGGCTCTCCACTCAGCAGGGAGCCTGCTCCCTTCCCCCCCCACCCCCGCCCTGCCTCTCTGCCTACTTGTGATCTCTGTCAAATAAATAAAATCTTTAAAAACAAAACAAAAAAGTGCATACACATGCACACACACACACATTTACCTTTGATAAAGAAAGAGTAACTAAAATGTCAAATATACTTATTTGTGATTTGTGATGACACACTTGACAATCCCTGGTCCAGTAAGATTTAAAAAAAGGTAGGTACTCCAGAGTAACATGCAATATTTATAGACCTTCCCTCAAAACTCTTTACTACTAAAAAAAATTTATTCCAAAAAAGCTGGTTAATAGTCTCCTGATGAACCAAACCCGAAGTTCATACCTTGCTTTTCATAGCAGAAGAATACGGACCTAAAAACAATCCAGGTAAAATTTCCTAGGGGAAAAAAAAAAAGTTGAGATATTTACCATTAACAACTTAAATCTATACAAACTATGTACCATATAAGTGGATTTGTGGAGTATTTTCATAATTGTTATAGTAATTTGCTTTAAGAGTCTCATGCTCTACAGACTGAGCTAGCCAGGCACTGAGTAATTTGCTTTAAAAGCTTGTAATTTAGGGAACATTTCCTAGCCACACAGAGCAAATGACTGGGAAGAGAAATGGATATGTGTTTTATATATCAAATGAGACATTTAAAATTTAAATATAGTTCTGAAAAGTCAGATATCTGGGGGCGCCTGGATGGCTCAGTGGCTTAAGTCTCTGCCTTCGGCTCAGGTCATGATCTTAGGGTCCTGGGATGGAGCCCCGCATCGGGCTCTCTGCATTGGGCTCTCTGCTCGGCAGGGAGCTTGCTTCCTCCTCTCTCTCTCTCTCCCTGCCTCTCTGCCTACTTGTGATCTCTCTCTCTGCCAAATAAATAAATAAAATCTTAAAAAAAAAAAAAGTCAGATATCTGAACTTCTACAGTGCTTTTTATAGAAGCAGTTTGGGTAAAATTATCATATTATGTGACTCTTTTTTTTGAGAAAGGGGAGGGTAGAGAGACAGAGGTGGGAAGGAGAGAGAATCTTAAGCAGGTTCCCTGGCCAGCACAGAGCCTTAGGAGAGGCTCAGTCTCATGACGCTGAGAATCTGACCTGACCCAAAATCAAGAGTCCCAGTGCTTAACTGACTGAGCCATATAGGTGCCCCTATATGACTGTCCTTCATATTAATAAAAATCTCTAATTTTACTTATAGTCTCTACGATAGTTTAGAAATAAAATAGGCATAAAGAAAATTACCCCTTTGGAATTACACAAAACCTTATTCAGCCAAATCAAAAGTAGGACAAGACACAAGATTAGAACTGTTGTTACTTATTGTTAATAAAAGTATTATTGCAAAGTTTAAAAAAGACCAGTATCAAATGTTTGCCTACTGACAAGAGTTTCAACAATTTTAAATAAATACCTTCCAAACACTGGATTAAAATTTATTCTATGTAAATTCAGTATAGAAAGATTTTAGTTGGGCTATATCATATCCTAGATATTAATACAGTGTAATTTTTCAGTTCAGTTCTATGAAAATTGTTACTATTTGTGTAGAGGTCTGATTTCTCCTACCAGCTTCTTGTGGGCAGAAATTACATTTAATCATCTTTGCATTCCCCACAGCACTAAGTAAAATGCCTCATAAGTACTCAGATACTTTTAAAAAGAGAATTTTCACTAATAGAGAAAAGAAATAGATTTTTATAATTCAAGGTACTCCTGGGAACAGGAGACACTGATTGATTCTGGGGTTGGCAGAGTGACTGTAAATGGTAAGAAATGCAAAAGAAAAACAAACTGCTATGAGGGTTAACTATCATTTTATCATTCCATTTGGGGAATATTCCACTCAGGCTTCTGGAGGACTTCATTATGGAAGTTGACTGGAAATCAGACATAAAAAGGAACAATTATTCAAGAGTGATCTGCTTTATAGTCAATTCTTTTGGACTTATCTAAACTAGACATTCAAAGAAAACAGTTTTCAAAAGGAATAAAATATTGTACCCAATTTTTCAGATAAGGAAAAACAAAGTGATTCTTTAAGCATATACACATATTACTATGTCCATGATTCTAATCTAAGGAAGAAAGGCAACAATTCATTTCCCATCTTTTTAAGAACCATGATTAACCTTAAATAACCTTGATTTTTAAAAATACTTAATGATGAACCTACAGACCATGAGCCAACAGGTCTCAAATCCTTTGTGAAATTAGATTATTTAATAATGATAATAGTAATACATGTGGTTTGAATATTATCTTACCTGCATCTCTCGTCTCATAGGGTAGGTCCATTCCTTAACAATGGAAAGAAAACACAAGAATAAAAGTGAATGACAAAAAAAAGTTACCCAATTAAAAGTTAAAGATGTGACATACAAGTGTATGGATTTTTTGAAAAAATACATTGTACTTTAAGAATATTCTATAGAGGGGTGCCTGGGTGGCTCAGTGGGTTAAAGCCTTTGCCTTCGGCTCGGGTCATGATCCCAGGGTACTGGGATCGAGCCCCGTATCAGGCTCTCTGCTCAGCAGGGAGCCTGCTTCCTCCTCTCTCTCTGCCTGCCTCTCTGCCTACTTGTGATCTCTGTCTGTCAAATAAATAAATAAAATATTAAAAAAAAAAAGTCTTTAAAAAAAAAAGAATATTCTATAGATTGTTAGCTTTGCAAACACTTCAAAATTTAAGTTAAAAGAAACAATGATTAAGGGGCAGCCTGGGTGGCTCAGTCGGTTAAGCATCTGCCTTCAGCTCAGGTCATGATCTCAGGATCCTGAGATAGAGCTCCACCTCATGCTCCCTGCTCAGTGGGGAGTCTGCTTTTCCTTCTCCCTCGGCCTCTCTCCCCTGGTTTGTGTACTCTCTCTTTCTCTGAAATAAATAAAATCTTGGGGGGGAAAAAAAAAGCAATGATTAAGGTATTCTTTAAGTAACTATGCTTCCAAAATTACGATTATGTTACTTCGTACAGTGGATGGGATAGCTATTAAAGAAATTTCTCCCCAAAACTGATCCTCCAAATCAGAAATGCCAAAGAGCCTTCTTGTGATTCATGTCAACTTTAACCAACTGGCAGCAGATAGCTAAAACACTGTGTGAGGAAAGACTTAAGAAGAGTACTGTGATCAATGAGCAGTTTATGTAATGGATGAAAGAATGTTAAATCATAGGTATTTGCCATCCCTGATCTAAACCACTAAATGGTTATCAAACAGCCTTTTTCATATCTCACTTGGGCTTGATCTGTCTTTTAGCAGTCTGATTCCCTTTAAAGATACACTTTTTGAAAGTATAGCATTTATTCTCTCTTTGGAATGCAGACCAAAGTAAACAAGTTGGAAAATAAAGCACATGTCAATGCAAAGGACAGAAAACATTTAAAAGGTAAAGGGGCGCCTAGATGACACAATCAGTTAAGCACCTGATTCTTGGTTTCAGCCCCAGCACCTCTGCACTCAGCAGAAATCTGCTTG
Organism: Lontra canadensis; assembly: GCF_010015895.1. Lineage (NCBI taxonomy): Eukaryota > Metazoa > Chordata > Mammalia > Carnivora > Mustelidae > Lontra > Lontra canadensis. The sequence continues at coordinate 215,856 of NW_022631036.1, forward strand.
AAATTTTCTCTCCCTCTCCCTCTGCCCGTCCCACTTGTGTGTGTGTATACCCTCTCTCTTGCTCTCCTCTCTCTAACATTAATAAATGTTAAAAAAAAAAAAAATGGGAAGGGCGCCTGTGCGGCTCAGTGGGTTAGGCCTCTGCCTTCGGCTCAGGTCATGATCTCAGGGTCCTGGGATCGAGCCCCATGTCGGGCTCTCTGCTCCTCAGGGAGCCTGCTTCCTCCTCTCTCTCTCTCTCTGCCTGCCTCTCTGCCTACTTGTGATTTCTGTCAAATAAACCAATAAAATCTTAAAAAAAAAAAATGGGAAAAGAGGAGCACCTTGGTGGCTCAGTCGGTTGAGCACCTCACTCTTGATTTTGGCTTATTTTGGCCCAGGTCATGGTCTCAGGGTCCTGGGATCAAGCCCTACATTAGGCTCCTTGAGAGGTAGCGAGTCTGCTGGAGATTCTCCTCCTCTCCTTTTGCCCCTACCTCCCCAAAATAAATAAATAAATCTTTTCTAAAAAATAAAGAAAAACTTGGAAAAGAAAAAAGCAGTTACAATGAATTGATAAGAAGAATCAAATATAGTACAGATAGTCCTCATTCGTAAACAGACTGCATCCCAAAAGTTTCTAACTTGGTTGCTTACAACTTAGAATTTAAACAGAAATGAGGTTTCTAAAGTTAAAACTGGAAAAGCTTTTTAAAAAATCCTTTATTTTCAGGGGAAAGGAATTAAGGGATACAAACTTCCAGTTATAAAATAAGTCACATGGGGTGCCTGGGTGGCTCAGTTAGTTGGGGAACTGCCTTCGGCTCGGGTCATGGTCCTGGAGTCCCAGGATTGAGTCCCACATTGGGCTCCCAGCTCTGTGGAGCGTCTGCTTCTCCTTCTGATCTTCTCCCCTCTCATGCTCTCTCTCACTGTCTTTCTCTCAAATAAATAAATACAATCTTTAAAAAATAAAAATAAAATAAGTCATGTGGATGAAAAGTATAACATCAGGAATATACCCAATAATTTGGAATAACTTTGTATGGTGACAGAAGTTAACTACACTTATGGTGAGCAATGGGCAATGTACAGAACTGTCCAATCACTATGTAATATACCTGAAACTAATATAACATTATATGTCAATTAGAACTACCCTACAACCCAGCAATTACACTACTATGTATTTATCCAAAGGATACAAAAATAGAGATTGGAAGGGCACATGCACCCCAATGTTTATAGCAGAAATGTCCACAATAGCCAAAATATGGAAAGAGCCCAGACGTCCATCGACAGATGAATGGATAAAGAAATGGCATGTATACATAAGGGAATATTACTCAGCCATCAAAAAGAATGAAATCTTACTATTTGCAGTGATGTGAATGGAACTAGAAAGTATTGTGCTAAGCAAAATAAGTCAGTCAAAGAAAGACAACTACCAAATGACTTCACTCAGATGTGGAATTTAAGAAACAAAACAGAGGAACATAGGGAAAGGGAAGGAAAAATAGAATAAGAAAAACAGAGAGGGAGGCAAACCCTAACAGACTCTTAACTACATGGAACGAACTGCGGATTGATGGGTGGAGGAATAGGGTAACTGGATGACGGGCGTGAAGGAGGCACTTGATGTACTGCACACTGGGTGTTATATGCAACTGATGAATCAACTAAATTCTACCCCTGAAACCAGTAACATACTATACATTAACTAAATTTATTTTAACTCAAAATGTTATTTTAAATGCTTTGTGACTGAAATAATTCACAGAAAATATGTGCCTTGTTAAGCCAATTTCCAGTGAATGCTGGATGCAGACAATTTCTACAACTATATATAGTGACATGCTTAGAAGTACATTTGTGGGGGCACCTGGGTGGCTCAGCTGATTAAGGGTCTGCCTTCAGCTCAGATCATGATTCCAGGGTCCCAGGATCCCTTCTCAGCAGGGAGTCTGCTTCTCCCTCCCCCTCCTCAGGTGCACTTGCTCTCTCACTCACTCACTCTCTCCCTCTCAAATAAATAAAATCTTTAAAAAAAAAAAAAAGTACATCTGCATATCTATTCTTCTAATCTAAACTGAATTTAAGTAAAATTAACAAATAATGAAGGGGTGCTTGCCTCAGTCAGTTAAGTGTCAAACTCTTGTTTGTCTCAGATCATGATCTTGGCGTCGTAAGATCAAGCCCTGTATCAGGTTCTGCGCTCAGTGGAGTCTGCTTTTCTCCCTCTCCCTCTGCCCCTTCTACCTATCCAAAAAAAAAAAAAAAAAAAAATCAAACAAACGCCTTTTCACTTTTAATTTTAGGATTACAGAAAAGTTAAAAATAGTACAAGGAATTCCCTTTACCCTTCACCTAGATTTTCCAAGTCAGAAAAGTATTTTTAACACATAAGGTAGAAATGTTATACCTCTGTAACAGAAATCTAAGCTAGGATGCAATGGGGAATTATTCATATCAGAGGGCTGCAAGCTATCAGAAGGGAGGAGGGGAAAGGGGGAAACGCAGAAAAGGGGGGAAAGAAAGTGTCTGTTTTGTAGAACAAGAAGCTGTGGTTAGGTGTTCCACCAGATACCCTCTTCTGTGAGCCAGTCTGAGCCAGTTTGGAGGTGACATCCTGCAAAGAAGCCCCCCCTGAGTTGCCCTAAAGTTACCTCTGGCTCATTAGAATACTAATATCTCCTCCCAAGGGTGAGATTTTCCAACCATTTTTTTTTTTTTAAGATTTTATTTATTTGACAGACAGAGATCACAAGTAGGCAGAGAGGCAGGCAGAGAGAGAGAGAGAGAGAGAGGAGGAAGCAGGCTCCCTGCTGAGCAGAGAGCCTGATGCGGGGCTCGATCCCAGGACCCCGGGACCATGACCTGAGCCGAAGGCAGAGGCTTTAACCCACTGAGCCACCCAGTTGCCCCCCAACCATTTTTTGAACATACAATGTACACACTAGCATGGTGACATACTAAGCATGAGCAGTTGAAACCAAGTGCCTAGCTAACAAAATGTGTAAGTTCCTTAATGTATCAAGCTCCCTGGCCCTGCTCCCTAGCACACAGAATAAATGTTTCATGGATGAATCCCAAGAGGAGACAGACAGTATTTTGAGAGCCATTTCCCTGTCTCCTTGTGACAAGTAATAAAAACTCTTTGCTTTCTTTTCTTTTCTTTTTTTAGAGAGAGGAGAGAGCAGAGGGAGAGGGAGAGAGAAAAAATCTTAAGCAGGCTCCAAAACCCTGAGATCACCACCTAAGCCGAAATCAAGAGTCAGACACTTCAGTAACTGTGCCACCCAGGTGCCCCAAAACTCTTTGCTTCCTTGGGTTATGTTCAATATAATGCACCTTGAGCAGCAAACCTCTTGAATTTGGCTACAGAAAAGACAGAATAGTACTCCTGCAATATAGTCAGCAATTTTTCTTTTTAATAAAGAAGAGAAACAAAGTACTTTTTTGTCTTTAACAGATCCTGGCAATGTGATATTAGTAGGCTATAAGCCCCAATAAGTTATATCAGGAGAGGACCTGCTGATCTTTCATGGCCTTGTATATCTGTTCTTTTAAAATGGACGTATAAAAGAACACACAATGAAGTGTTAAAATGCCCAAATCTGAATGTAGAGCTCAATAAACTTTCAGAGGCAATACAACCATGTAATCACAACCCAGATCAAGATTTTCGTCATCTCAGGGGTGCCTGGGTGGCTCAGTTGTTAAGCGTCTGCCTTCAGCTCCGGTCATGATCTCAGGGTCCTGGGATCAAGCCCCACATCAGGCTCCTTGCTCAGTGGGGAGCCTGCTTCTCACTCTCCCACTCCCCCAGCTTGTGTTCCCTCTCTCACTGTGTCTCTGTCAAATAAATAAAAATAAAATCTTAAAAAAAATTTTTTCGTCATCTCAGAAAATTCCCTCCTCTTCTCCGTCAATATCCTCTCTTCAGAGGTGACCACTGACTGCTGTCACTATAGATTAGTTTTGCCTATTCTTGAACTTAGTATAAATGGAATCACAACAGTACTATTTTGTTTGGCTTCTTTCACTCAACCCAATGTCTGTGACATTCATCCATGTTGTCTGTCACATGGCTGGCTCAGTTGGAAGAGCATGTGACTCTTGATCTTGGGGTTGTGAGTTTGGACTCCACAATGGGTATAGAGATTACTCAAGAAAATAAAATCTTAAAAAAAAGGAAGGGGGGTGAGGAGGAGTAACAGGGTCATGGACACTGTGGAGGGTATGTGTTGTAATGAGCACTGGGTATTATATAAGACTGATGAATTACAGACCTGCACCCCTGAAACAAATAATACATTATATGTTGCTGGGTTTTTTTAAATTTGAGACACAGAGAGAGAGAACACATAAGCGGGGAGGAGGATCAGAGAGAAGGAGAAGCAGCCAGATACGGGTCTTGATCCTGAGATCACAACCAGAACTGAAGACAGAGGCTCAGCCGACTGAGCCACCCAGGTGCCCCTATAAAATATTACATATTAATTTTTAAAATATCAATGGAATTCCTAAGTCACCGAGTAGGCCTATATTTGGCTTTATTAGACACTGCCAAAAGTTTTCCAAAACCAATTTACATTCCCATCAGCCATGTAAGGGAGTTCTAGCTGTTCCACATCCTTACGTTGGCCTTATTTAAAATGATACTGTATATGTAAGACCTAAGACAAAGCACAGGACCTGATCAAAGAGGGAAGTAAGATCAACACCAAAAAGCTGAGTTCCCAAAAGGCAACATTCTCATTGAATGATAAACTGGGGAGATTAGGGAGGGAGGAGAATTTACCTCATCCCCATAGAAATGAGTACTCTTGCCTTTCTTAGCTTTGAGTCTGAGCAAAATGCGGTGGTAACAGTGGGTTGGGATCTTCCTAACCACAATCTGGCCTTTGCTCAACTTTGGCATTAAAATTCAATTATTTTTGTGAGGCCAAGTGAAAATTCAATGTCAGGTGGTCCTAGGTAGATAGTGTCCATTGGTTTTTGGGAGAAGCAAATGCATTTTCTTTCTGGAGAAGCATGCCCTAAACCTAGATCAGAAATAATTCACAGAGATAAGTTTAAACGAGCTCACAATTAAAAAAAAAAAGAGGAAATGACCACCATAAAAAATAGATACAACTGAATCACATTCACAAAGGCTGCAGATATTAGGACAATGAAAAATACAATACATTTAGAGTATCAAAGGTATGCGAGCATCAAAAGTATGAGCAAGGATTAAGAAATTTATTTTTTAAGAGAACCAAAGGGTATATGAAGAAATGAAAAAACACAAATGAAATTAAAAATTGGTGGGACAGGCTAAATAGAAGAAAGGTTGTAGTTAAAGAGAGAATTTGTGGGGCAGCTGAGTGGCTCAGTGGGTTGGGCCTCTGCCTTTGGTTCAACTCATGATCTCAGGGTCCTGGGATCAAGCCCATGCAGCAGGCTCATGGCTCAGCAGGGAGCCCGCTTCCCCCCCCCTCCCGCCCCAAGCCTTTCTGCCTGCTTGTGATCTCTGTCAAATAAATAAATAAAATCTTAAAAAATAAAGACAATTTGTGAACTGGAAAACAGAACTGAAGAAATGACCTAAATTCAGAGTTGGAAAATATGATCACTTAATACACATATAAGATAGAATTTAAAAGTCCAACATTCATAAAATCTAAGTTCCAGAAGGAGGATAGAGAAAATAGATATATTACTGAAAATTTTCCAAAACTGGCTAAAGACACCACACTTCGGAAATAAGCAACCCACTAAATCCCAAGCAAGATAAGGGTAAAGAAATACACAGGTAAATAGCAGTATACCAAACACAAAGCAGAATTTCTTTTTCCAGACTAAAAGCAAACACAGGAATGGAAAAGAAGAGTCTGAAAGACCTTCACATATGCAGCCAATTAATTTCCCGAAAGACAACAAGGCAATTCAATTGAGGGGGAAAAAGTCTTTCAACAACCGGTGCTGGAACAAGTAGATATTTATCTAGAAAATATTTGTCTAGTAAATAAAATGAATTCTGATCCTGACTTCTCTCACCACTCCCATCCCAAACCCTCCGCACACATAAACATCTTGCCTGTCTTCACTGTTTCATCTATTTCCAACACTTGATGACAGGTGCCTGGCACATAATAGGTATTCAATACATACTTGATGAATAAATGGGAAAAAAAAGTGTGTATGTATAAACACAAATGCAAAAATGACAAAACTTCTAGAAGAAAACAAAGAATACATTTACAACCTTGGAAAAAGCAAAGATATCTTTAAAAGGGCACAAGAGATTTTTTTAATTAAAAAAAATTATTGGGGCGCCTGGGTGGTTCAGTGGGTTAAAGCCTCTGTCTTCAGCTCAGGTCATGATCCCAGGGTCCTGGGACAGAGTCCCATGTCAGGCGCTCTGCTCAGCGTGGAGCCTGCTTCCTCCTCTCTCTCTGCCTCCCTCTCTGCCTACTGTGATCTCTATCTGTCAAATAAATAAAATCTTAGAAAAAAAAAAAATTAGTGGGGTGCCTGGGTGGCTCAGTGGGTTAGAGCCTCTGCCTCCGGCTCAGGTCATGATCCCAGGGTCCTGGGATCGAACCCCGCATCGGGCTCTCTGCTCAGCAGGGAGCCTGCTTTCCTCTCTCTCTCTGCCTGCCTCTCTGCCTACTTGTGATCTCTGTCAAATAAATAAATAAAAATCTTTAAAAAAAAAATTATTAAGGGCCACCTGGGTAGCTCAGTGGGTTAAGCATGACCTTCCACTTCAGTCATGATCCCAGCAGGGAGTCTGTTTCTCCCTCCCCCTGTTCTTGTGCTCTCACTCTCTCCCTTTCTCTCTCTCCCTCTCAAATAAATAAAATCTTTAAAAAAAATTTATTTAAGGGAGAGACAGCATGCAAGCACATAAGCAGGGGAAAGGTTAGCGGGAGAGAGGGAGAGAATCCCCAAGCACACACACTTCCTGCTGCGCGAGTAACCCTACAAGGTTACCCACAAGGGGCTCCATCTCAGGATCCTGAGATCATGACAATTATCACACAATGAAATAGTGTTCAGTAACAAGAAAGAATACTACTACTCCTAAGCACAATATAGGTGACTTAATATTCTGTTCCATGAAAAAAGCCATAAACAAGAGCACCTTGGTGGTTCAGCCGAGACGTTAAGTATCTGACTCTTGGTTTCAGCTCAAGTTGCAGTCTCACCAGTAGTAAGATCGCACCCTGAGCCAATGCCCTGGGTGACATACTCAGCGGGAAGTCGGCTTGTAGATTTTCTCCCTCTGCCCCTCCCCCATTCACACACACACACACACACACACACACACACAAAAAGTCATAAACAAAAGAGTCCATTTTACATGTCCCATTTATATGAAGTTCAAGAAGAGATAAAACTAAACTGCAGTTACAGAAATCATAATACTCATTGCCTATTTGGAGCCTGCTTAATACTGTCCCTCTTTCTCTGCTTCCCCCCAAAGAAAAGGTACTGTTTTCTCTATTTTGCATTTCTACTTTAGGTACAGAGAGCCTAATAACTTAACTTTGAGTCTAAACAGCTGACTCCAGAAACACTGACACTATAAAGCCTCTCAATGTAAGAAGGAACTATGTAGCAGACAGAGTTGTACTAAACAAATATTGACTGGGGCAACCCCTTCCGTCCGCTCCCTCCTTGGGAGCTTTGTACTATCACTTTGGCTATCACTCAATAAACCTTGCTCTGCTGCCCATCAAAAAAACCCCCAAAACCAAAAAATAAATAAATAAAAATAAACAAATACTGACTGCATACAATGATGATTAGCCTATAGGGATTAACAGAAATAAAGTATATAGTTTCCAAGCCAGTACAGGGGAAAATGTAATCAATTTTTTAAAAAGATTATTTATTTATTTATTTATTTATTTATTTATTTATTTGACAGAGAGAGAGAGAGAGAGAGAGAGAGCGCGCGCGATCTCACAAGTAGGCAGAGAGGCAGGCAGAGAGGGAGGAAGCAGGCTCCCTGCTGAGCAGAGAGCCTGATGCGGGGCTCCATCCCAGGACCCTGCAATCACAACCTGAGCTGAAGGCAGAGGCTTTAACCCATTGAGCCACCCAAGCGCCCCTGTAATCAATTTGTACAAAATGAATGAATGCGCATTTGATTTACCAATATGTTATAACCGTTTTACACTAAAAAGTTTTAAAGAACTTAAGCCAAAAATTCTGTCATTTTCATCATGGTACCCCTAACATTGAGCATAGTGTCTGCTACAGAATAAGCACATGATAGATGTACATTATGGATATATACGGTGCTTCCCCCCCCCCTTTTTTTTTTTTAAAGATTCCTGATTAGTCTAATAGTCTTATCTTCCTGAAGAAACTTATGAGAGTTGCAAGAAAGAAGAAAAGCAATTAAAGAAATGTGACTTTTGGGGCACCTGGGTGGCTCAGTGGGTTAAAGCCTCTGCCTTCGGCTCGGGTCATGATCCCAGGGTCCTGGGATCGAGCCCCGAGTCAGGCTCTCTGCTCAGCAGGAGCCTGCTTCCTCCACTCTCTCTGCCTGCCTGCCTGTCTACTTGTGATCTCCATCTGTCAAATAAATAAATAAAATCTTTTAAAAATAAAAAAATAAATAAATAAATAAAAAGAAATGTCTACTTTTGAGTTTATCTAAAATAAAATTTCTAAACTGTGCATGAAAAAACAAAAACATGGGGCACCTGCGTGGCTCAGTTGGTTAAGCGACTGCCTTCGCTCAGGTCATGATCCCGCAGTCCCAGGATCGAGTCCCACATCAGGCTCCCTGCTGGGCAGGGAGTCTGCTTCTCCTCCTGACCCTCCCCTCTCATGCTCTCTCTCACTCTCCCAAATAAATAAATAAAATCTTAAAAAAAAAAAAAAAAGAAAAAGAAAAAACAAAAACAAAAATAGGAGGACACATATAGTGAAATGATGTACATATATTCCAGGGAATATCTGGACCTGTATATGCTAGAAGGCACTCAAAGACACAGAATAAATGTGCTTCCTTCTGGAATATCAATTTTACCAAAAGATTTTTTTTTTTTTTTTGGAGAAAAAGTGTTTTAGGGGCACCTGGGTGGGTCAGTTGTTAAGTATCTGCCTTCGGCTCGGGTCATGATCCCAGAGTCCTGGGATATAGCCCCTCATCAGGCTCCCTGCACAGCAGTAAGGCTGCCCCCCAAACCCCCCACCTCGTGTTCCTGCTCTGTCACATAAATAAATAAAATCTTTTAAAGAAAAGAAAAGAAAAGAAAAGAAAGAAAAAGTGTTTTCACTGGCTGGCCACTAATCTTTATTTTTATTCCTTTTAAAACAAACATGACCAAATGGATAGAATGCAAAGCTTACTTGAAGTTTTAAGTGAAGTAAGAGGCTTCAAAGAAATTTTGAGCTCCCAAAAGACTGTATACAGTAGAACATGTATGCTGTATTTCTATAAGGAAGATATTATAGGAGTAAAAAGCAAGTTGTATTGCAGGAGAGAACGGAAAATTACTCCTATTCACCGGACAAAAAAGCACATAGCCTACTTTTGTGAGCATCAGACTTGCTGTAATAGGCATGGATCCTCTGAAATCTCAAAGGCTTTCTCTCACAGAAAATTTCATTAAACTATTCCTAGTGCTAGAATTAAATTTTGATCTCAAGCTTCTACCCTCTTTGTTTACCTAGCCCTGATACCTACCCTACAAATCTTAATCCTGTCTTGTCTATCAGTTCTGGTAATGCCTTTAGCATAGTAGATCAAGATGTTAAGTCATTCATGCTCACTGTCTTGCTCTACCAGATGTCCATCTATCTGAACATATCTCTAACAACCACGTCTTGCCTGTATCACAATCTTAATCTCAGCCTGCCCACACTGCTGCTAAAATCCATCACTTTAGAGATGGTAGTGGTAATGGGGCAGATTCCCAATGATCTATTGAGAATTACTACTGTACTTAATTAGTAGAATCAGTTTCCCAAACTCCCAATGACTAGCCAAACAGTCCCCACTATATTTTTCAAACCAAAGCAAGCTACCTAACCAACATAACCCTAATTGTGAAACACACTCTGCTTCTGATGAAAATTAATTCATAAGTATCATTCAATCATCAATATGTGCTAAAAGGTATGGCATATTAAAACATCTTCCATGTTCTCTCCTCCTTCTCAGACAAATGTAATTACATGAGCTATCAAATTGCACTTAGGGGACAGAAAAATGTTCAAAGATCAGTAAATAAGTAAATAAACATAGCAAAGAATATAGGCTGTAACCATTAGATAAAATAAAAACTTAATTCTTATTTTCAGATGGATCAGGCTGGATGAAACATAACAACCTTTAGAAACACCAAGACAGATTATGAATTTTAGTTGATGGGAGGGAACAGTCCAGAGGGAAAAAAAAATCATCACAATACTATACTAGAGCCGGGACATTTCACAAAACAGAAAAATTAGTACTGGGGTTTCTCTTCTCCAAAAAAATTTAGCCCTCTTCATAGTAAGCCCTTTCCTTTAATTCTCATCCCTATTTTGCTTCAACCAAAACACAAAGGAGTTTTTCACTCTAAAAACAAGAGACAGAAGGGCATTCAAGTAAGATCCTTTTAAGTCAGTTACTCATAAATCTGGCTGCCACTAGAATTATCTGACTCCATCACAGACCAGTTAAATCAGAATAGGTGCTGGTAGGGTCCAGGAATGGTTACTTTTTAAGAAGCCCCCTGGGTGATTCTACTCTACAGTCAGGTTTAAAAAGCACCATTCTAAATTTAAGGGATTCTCAATCAAAAATATTAAGCAATTCCCATTTTTTATTCTGTCTTATGGGAATCAAGAGAAAATAAAGTGACATTTAAATTGCCAAATTGCAACTGAAATAAATTATATTTCCCTATCTAAAAACATTAATTTCTGAAGTATAAAATCAATAGCCCTAACTATGCAACTAATTTATTTAAAATTTGACAGTGTAAGCTGCTCTTCATTTCTAAAAAGAAAGTACTATAATCTTGTCACCAGACTCCACTACTAAAACCAATCAAGATTCTTCCATTAATGCAACAAACATTTGTTAAGCTTAGGGTATATACCAGACAGTGTGTCAAGTGCAAGAAACAGTGAGAATAAGATAGGAACACATTGGTGAATAAACTCACTTATGAAAATTTCAGTCTATCATGGAAAAGAGACATTGGCCAAAACCATCAGTATGATGTCTATTACAAGTTAGGTATAAAGTACCAAGTGCTACAGAGACTTATAAACCTGGAGGATTAAACTATTCTGTGGAGTGAGAGTGGGAGAGGGAACAGGAGGAGTTAGCAAAATCAGGGAACTCCTTTCTCAAGAAATGATTACCTAAAGTTAGATCTAACCCAAGAGCAAATAGTTAATTAGGGGAAGGCAAGCATAGTGCTGGCAGCCACAGAGGGGAAAATGGCAAACACAAAGGTTCCGGTTGGAGATGGGAGAGTGGAGGGAACCAAAACATTCCAGGAACTGAGAGAAGATGAACATGGTTAGGGAAAACAGAGAAGAGGAAGAGTAGTAGCTCATAATAAGGTCAGAAAGGCACGCAGAAGCCAGACCACACACCACCCTGCAGATAATGTTAAGGGTTTGAACTTCATCCTTAAAACAGTGGGAAATCACAGCAAAGTTTTAAACAAAGGAGTGACAATCTTTTTGCAAACTGATCTGAACACAGCTAAATTTTTGCTGGGACTATCCTAAAAGAATGTCCCCACTAGTATTTCAAGAAATGTGGAAGTAATACTCTTATAGAGGTGACAGGTTCATCAAGCTGTCACAGACTGATCATATCAATCATTAAGAGCATGCATTAAAGTTTCTCTACTTGAATTCTATTTTTGCTAAAACAAGACTTGGATTGTAATTTAGGTTTGCATGAAATGCTTCCTAGGTGGAAGAACACTATTACCGGCTAGTCACCACAACTACGTAAGACCATTTGACACTTTACCTATCTCATGGGTATTAGAAAATTAAGGTTCTGTTTTATTAGTTTATCATGAGTAACTATATGCCCTATTTAATGGTTATTTATAGTTCTGTCTGCCTAGAAAGCACCCTCCATCCCCTGTGGAAATGCTCTTATGGTTTTGGTGGGAGGGCTACCAATGATGAACTTCACACCCCTGGCCACAGAAGTAAGTATATAACCTAGACTGGGCTCCTCATTGTATTCCCCCTTTATGGCTATAAGGATTGATCCAAAGGATGGCACATGACCTAGGTTAAGCCAATCCTCCAGATTTTAAATATTGAAGCTCAAAGAGATATTATTCCTCAATGTGTAAGCTCTGTAAGGGTGTGATCTTGAAGGAGCTGACAGTCAATCTCCATATCTGTGGAGAAGCCAGAGTAAAAGCAGAAACCCTAAGAGAAAATAGGACAAGCATTGACAAGAGGCAGAGGCAGTTCTGATGCTTTATGATACAGTCTAGTCAAGTCTCCGAGACCAACTGCACCACTACCTTTCTGGATTTAATTACTTCTTCCCCTTTTGCTTAAGCTATTCTGAGTTGGTTTTTGTCACTTGGAACCAAAAGAAAACTAACATCCAATGCTATGAAAAAAGGAATGAAGTTGCTTTCAGTAAATAATATTTGCTTCATTATCTCTATGCTTTAAGCATTACTTCTGTCCTCGCAGAGGAAAGCTATATAAAATATTTTATAAAATATTTATAAAATTATTTTATAATAATTTTAAAGAAATAAGACATATACACAATAAAAGATTAAATCCAAGTCTATAAACATTTTGAACTAGAAATCAAGAGACCAAGGCCCTCAACTGTGTCTTACACCACTGTTACTTTGGCATATCACTTATTCTCCGTAAGCTACAATGTCTTCACCTCAAAAGAGAGAATGCTCTACACTACTTTTTAAGGTTGCTTCCAGACTGAAATCACTGAATCATGTTAAGGACAAAAAGCATATTCCTCATTCACATTATTCCGTATTAAACAAAGAAAAAAGTGTAAATTTATTTTTAAAATAATTTAAATTCAACTCTTTTTCCTATTTAAGAGTCCAATCTTAACATACGAAATTGTGAAAGACTACTACCACAAGCAAAGGATCCCTCCAAATAAAAAAATAAGACCCCCCCAAAAGATATTCAAAAGAATATTTGGTATAAACGAATGGTTTCTTAAAAATATAGCCTTATTTTCCAATTATTAAGATATTTAGAACTAGAAAATTTTACTCTTTCTTGATCCTACTAGAGCATAACTGAGTATCCTTGTCTTGTTACTAATTTAGTCTTCAGAAAACTCTAATTTAATAGAGTGTAACACCATTTTATTTTAAACTAGCAGTGTGGGGGGACGACTCAATACAAACTTTAGGCAAGGAAAAAATAAGGTGGAGTACAAAGAATCCCGAATTAGATATCAGGGGAACAGGTTCAAGGAAATTCATTCTCAGTATCAACTGCCCTCCAAAGGGAAAGTTTCGTGGCTGAAGTTTTTAGATTCAAATGTGCTAGCTTTGTGACATTTTATTCTGCAGGTCAAGGTTTCGCCTCAAACAAACAAAACAACTACTTTGGAAAACTTTTAAGGCACACTTCGAAAGTTCAGGCCCCAGATTCATTTCACATATGGGGACATGTGTACCACAAGTGAATCGATGACACCAAAAAATCCCTCAAATTGAGATTTAAAACATTACCCTCGTATTGCCTTGGCAATAAAAAGGGGAACCTTACTCAAAGTAAGTCCTGGACGCCCAGTCTCGGGGAGAAAAGACTGCTTTTGCCCTTCCCATTTAATTAAGTAGACCAGACCCAGCTGCCCCTCCGCCAGGGTCTCAGGAGAGGAAAAGGTACTCAGTAAGTGAGGGTCAAAGCACACCGCCCCTGGGCGGGAGGCTCCTCCCTGAGGTCCCAGGACGGTCTCAGGAAGCAACAGGGCTCCGGGAGAACCGGAGACTTCGACGGTTGGGGCCTGGGGTCGCCCCGCGGCCGAGGAGCCACACGGGGAGGCCTGTGCGTGGCAGTCACCGGACAAACTCACCTCGGCGTCTTCTTTGCACTGCGGGAGCGAGGGGAACTCCAGCTTCACGTCCTCCATGGCCCCGGCCTGGGGCTCGTGGGTGGGGTGGGAGTGGGAGTGGGAGTTATCCGGCCCGCCCGACCCTCAGGCTGCCAGTAGCAGAAAAAGGAAGAAGGGCGGGTGGACCGGGGGACTGACGGGCGGGCAGCGGGCTTAAAACTAACACACGCAGACTAAAGGGTCCCAGCGATTCCGGCGGCGACGGCGGCGACAGCGGGGAAGAGGAGGGTTCGGCGGCTCATACCCGGCCGCCATGCTGCTGCCGTCTCCCTCCCCGAGTCTCCGCGCCCCTCAGGCCGCACAGGCTCGGGCACAACCGAGAGCCCTACAACCGTCTCCCCTCCCCGCACTGCCCCAACCAATCCCAGCCCACGCTTGCCTTCGGCCCGCCCCCCGCGGCCGCCAGGTGTCAGCGCGCCACCGCCCCGCCCCTTCGCCAGAGCGCAGACGCGGGGGGGGCGGGGCCTCGGAGGAGCAACGGCCTAAGCTCACCCGGTGTGTAGAAGGTGGGGCTGCGGCAGAAGGGAGGGAACGACTGAAGGTCCTGGGAAAGGCAGTGGGACAAATCAGACCAGCTCTGCCCTTTCCAGAAGGGACGTAAATCCCTTCTGTAGTACACGAACGGGCAAAACATCTAGCCACCAGAAACTGGCATCCAAAAGGGAAACTGTAGTTTCTGCCCTCAGAATCCTACGCAATCTGTGGTGAGGTTATAACCAAAAAAGTAATAAATGAAGAGGTCATCTTAAAACTGTTATGCTACGCAAAAAATGAAACACCCATCACCTTTAAGTAAACTGAAACGGTGGACTTTTAAGAATACTTGGGAACCTGACTAGAAAATCTCAAGAAACAATGGCAAGTAGAAAATCCTAAGAAAAAGAAACTGATAGTTCACTCAGTAAAATATACATCATACTGAAGGAAGGTCTCTCCCTTTATGTTTATGTTGAAATGTTAGTATTATATATAATTATATATATTAGTAAACTACATGGCTTTCAGTATCTTTTAAAAACGAGTTGAGTTTGTTAATACTATATTGTAAATGGGGGTGGCGGTACAGGATACTTTCTCTGGGCTGAGGGAGATACTGTTATCCTTTTTTAAACAAATGAGTAAAACCAAACGTAGAAGCAGAAGAATCCACACTTTCAAAATTTGTACACCAAACCGATCCTTTAAAAAAAAAAAAAAAAGTTGAAAGGTGAGAAAGTCATTAACTAAATTGTTAATTACAATGAATAAAGTTGAATCACATGGATATTTGACCAAGACCCACTTGACAAACATCCTACTATTTTTATATTGTCATTTTTATGAAACACACTGCCAACATACATAGAAAAAGAACTATTCAATAATTTGAGTATTAGATGGTTAGCTTGAGTGCTCCATTTTCTCTACCACTATGTAAACTGTTCTCTATCTTTTAAAGTTATAAAAAGACACACAATACTCTGCTAGTCAAGTTTTTAATTTGAAGAATGTGTAATTATCGATGTCATATTAACACACATTCTTTAGTGTTTATTAAACTGAGGTCAAGTTGGGTTTTTTTTAAATAGCACCTCTAATAAGATCTCAGTTGATGCCCAATGATGATTTCCTATTTTAATCTGTTAAGGCTTTAATTCCACATGATACAGAAAGAATTGTGTGTAGGTAACAGAACTTTTGCTTTGAACATTTCTGACATCAACATCCCCTACATCAGACACTCTTAGCTTGGTATCCATAGATACCTACAGAGTCAATGGGTGAACTTGGGAAATAATAAATCTCCTTTAATTTTAGTATATGCAAAATTGTGTGTATTTTTGTGTGACTTTTTCTTGGAAGAGGGTCCAGACCTTAACATTCTAAAAAGGGAACAATCATCTCACATAAATCAAGAAAACCAAGTCACATTTGTTAGCAATTACTTTTAATCATAATCTAAAAAAAGGTTATGGATGTGCATGTACTTTTCCAATTAACTATAACAGAGCCTAATCATAGTAAGTAAAAAGTAAACAAAACCTTCCATTATTGATATAACATACATGTCTATGCTTTGTATAACATGTTCTTAGGAAAACTGAATGTGGGTACAGTTTTAAAATTCAAAACTTATCATCTAAATAAAATTCATTTTGGTTATTAAATAGTTTATTTACTAAAGAACCTAAAGAACTACAATAAATGTACTTTTAAAAAAGACAAAAATTTGTGTAGGAGAACTGAATCAAACAGATTTTATTCAACTTTTCAGGATGAGGAAAACAAATGATATAAAATAAGTCATAAGAAATGCTCTCGTACTATTTCAAACTACTTTCAATGTTTTACAAAATGCTCACACAGCAAATACGAAAAGCTTTAACATAGTCTTATAACTTTTGCTGCAATAAATGCAACATTAACAAACATACAAATTTCTTCTGTATCAATCTTAAAAGTAGAGTTACTGAATTACTAATTTTTACAATGTTATTCATAGTTACTTTTATTCATGTTTTTAATTAGATCATTGCCAATACATACATTATTTTCCTTAACTTTATTTTTACATTAAGCCAGTATCTGTCATGCAGTCATCAAAAACCTTCCAGTAAATTACACAGGTTTGTAGTCCAATTTAGACTCTAGCTTCTTAGAATCAGCCACTTTTCTGACTGCTTTCATGAAGTCTTCCTGTACTACAAAATCATGATCAGCACGAATTGCAAACATACCTGTGGAGAATAAAACAACATGACTGCTATATATAATATGTGAATGATTTCAAGAGAAAACTAAGGGGGGTGGGCAAAATGGGTGAAGGCAGTCAAAAGGCACAAACTTCCAATTATAACATAAGTCCTAGAGATGCAATATATAGCATGATACCTAAATTTAATAATATTGTATTGTAGGGATGCCTGGGTGGCTCATCAGTTAAGCATCTGCCTTCAGCTCAGGTCATGATCCTAAAGTCCTGGGGATTTGGTCTACATTTGGTTCTGGGACTTGAACAAGGAACCTGCTTCTCCCTCTGCCTGCTGCTCCCCCCTGCTTGTGCCCTCTCTGACAAATAAGTAAATAAAATCATAAAAAAAAAAAACTGTACTGTGTATTTGAAAATTGCTGGAAGTTGATCTTAAAAGTTCTCGGTACCAGAAAAAAATATCTTCTTAACTACATGTGGTGATGGATGTTAACTAGATTTATTGTAGTGGTCATTTCACAATAAAAACAAATATCAAATAATGCTGTACACCTGAAATTAACATAATGCTATTTGTTCAATTATATCTCAAAAAAAAAGTTTTTTATGAAAACTAAGTAATTCCACGAAGTAAATGTGAAGAAACCTACTCTGAGCCAGTAGCTCTAATTTGTTAAAAACAACCATCATTGTTCAATTAATTTCCTTAACGACAGCAAGCATTGTTTTCCAAACCTAAAGCTAGACATCAACGAGACAACTATCTGGATATTAAAAATCTAGCTCATACAGTCCCTGTATCCAATGACATTCTGAAAAAGCAAAAGTAAAACTATCAACAAAACACATTTTTAAGCCGTACCTTCTTAACAGGCAACAACTGCCTGGAAGGAGGGAACACAAGTATGGTTTGGAAAAACACAAAACACCTCCAGTAATTTTGATGGTCTTTCCTTGTTAAAAATCAAAAGCTTAGAGAATAGGAATTATAGAAATTAAAGAAAGTCAACACTGGGCTTTGTATCAAAAACCAATGCCACTATTCACATATTAAAATTTACCTTATTTATCTACAAACTGATATTCTTATATGACTAATGTACAAATTTTTATATGACTTTGATATTCAAATATCACAACTTGGAAAACTCAAGTTATTGACAAGTTATTTGTCAACTACTACTTGACAAAGGACTGAAAGTTGTGTGTGTGTGTGTGTGTGTGTTTTGAAACATTAGGTATATCATGGATATGGGCTCAAGATTTTGTGACAATCCTAATTTCATGATAAGCTAAAGCTAGTAAGTTTTCATTATCTGCTAATTAAATGAATCCTACTAATATTTTCATTGAAGATCTGCTTATATTGACTTTCACTTACCATCAGTGGAATAGAAAATTTCAAAGGTTACTTTCTATCTTTCCTCTTAAGATTTCTATATAGTCTTTGAAATAGTCACTCCATGTTGTACTCAGAAATCAGGTAAGTGGAAATTTCTAGTCTTTTAATAGTGAAGTTACAAAACCTGTTTTGAAGGCTACAACTAAAATAGGAAAGTTATTTTTCCAAACTCTGTGCATATGACTATTTCCAAATCATTGTTTAATGAATGAATGAATCTGAGATACATTCTAATCCAAAAAGGACAATAATGTTAGGATTTGAATGGAAAAGACAACTATAATTTAATCAAGTTTATTTTCAATTACAGAAAGATATGTCAGCAAAAACGGCTTGAAGTCTAATAAAGTCTAATAAAAAGAAAACCAAAGAATTTCAGTGTCTACAAATATGAACGTCCCGGGCCACTTAGAAAGCTAAAATTATAATCCACACAGAAGTTATAGCTCTTTACTGGAAATACCACATTCTTTTATTTATTTATATATATTTATTATATATACTTATTATATATAATTATATATAATCGATATATATATATATATTTTGGGTTTTTTTTTTTAAGTGTAAGCTCAACATGCAACATGGGACTTAAACTCACAATT
Organism: Lontra canadensis; assembly: GCF_010015895.1. Taxonomy (NCBI): domain Eukaryota; kingdom Metazoa; phylum Chordata; class Mammalia; order Carnivora; family Mustelidae; genus Lontra; species Lontra canadensis. Next base: position 234,629 of record NW_022631036.1, read on the forward strand.
TAGAGACAAAAAGTTGCCATGCTCTACCTACTGAGCCAGCCAGGCACCCCATAAAAATAACTTTTTAAAAAATATGTGAGGGTGCCTGGGTGGCTCAGTGGTTAAAGCCTCTGCCTTCCGCTCAGGTCATGGTCCCGGAGTTCTGGGATCGAGCCTCACGTCAGGCTCTCTGCTCAGCAGGGAGCCTGCCTCCTCCTCTCTCTCTCTCTCTGCCTGCTTGTGATCTGTCTGTCAAATAAATGGAAAATCTTTAAAATAAATAAATAAATAAATAAATAAAATAAAAATAAAATAAAAAATAAAAAATATGTGAGATATAAACTTCTAGTTATAAATAAGTACCAGGGATGTAATGTACAACATGACTACTGCTAATATTGCTATATGATATATAGGAAAAACAGTAAATCTTAAGAGTTCTTATTATAAAGAGAAACTATTTTTCCTTTTTTCTAATTGTATCTCTATGAGAAGATAAATGTTAGCTGAGCTCTTGTGGTAATCATTACACAATATATGTAAATCAAAGCATCATGCTGTACACAGACTTATGTGGTCATATATGTTAATTACTTCTCAATAAAACTGAAAAAAGGGCATCTGGTTCAGATGGTTAAGCATCTGCCTTAGGATCAGGTCACATCTTCAGGTCCTGGGAATCAAGCCCCATGTTGGGCTCCCAGCTCAGTAGGGAATGGGCTTCTCTTTCTCCATCTGCCTTTGCTCCCTCCCTTTCCTTGTGCTCTCTCTGTCTCTCTCCCTCTCGCTCGCTCTCTCAAATGAATGAAATCTTTAAAAAATAATAAAAATAAATAAATAAAACTGAAAAAAAAGTGAAAAAAGCAAGTATTATAATCTGATGATATCAACCTTTAGGATTATGACATTGCTTCTGTTTGGATTCCAATTTTACCAAAACAGTACTCTAATAATAATTTGGTCCAGTATAGATTTTGGAAAGAGAATGTCCTAAGTTATTCCAAATGGTTACAACCACATGCAAGTTTACCACACAACATTTGAACATTTGTTCAAAGATTTTATTTATTTATTTATTTGACAGAGATCACAAGTAGGCAGAGAGGCAGGCAGAGAGAGAGGAGGAAGCAGGCTCCTTGCTGAGCAGAGAGCTCTATGCGGAACTTGATCCCAGGACTCTGGGATCATCACCTGAGCTGAAGGCAGAGGCTTTAACCCACTAAGCCACCCAGGTGCCCCTATACTAGTCTTTGTGATTCTGATTTACTCTGATGTGTATGGAGACCTGCAGATTTTTGATCCAGATACTCAGTCACAGTATACCCATGAAGATACTCTTATGAAGAAGCCATGTCTGAGCAACACCTTTAAACACTAATCTATTAGAGGGGAGGGGGGTGGGAGGATGGGTAAACCTGGTGGTGGGTATTAAGGAGGGCATGTATTACATGGAGCACTGCGTGTGGTGCATAAACAATGAATCTTGGAACACTGAAAAAAATAAAATAAACACTAATAAGAAATGTTAAAATAAGGCTATAGGTGATATAAAAACAAGAGGAAATCACATCTGTATACTTAAAAACTATTCACCCACAACGTATGACAGTTAGTAACTATAAATACTGCAAAAATTATTTTTTAATTATTACTATAATAAATTCACAACCTTGAGATCAGGACCTGAGCTAAGCTCAAGAGTCAGTCACTTAACCAAATGAACCATGCAGGCACCCCTAATTTTTTTAATTTTAAGATTCTGTATGGAAGACAAAGACTAAAGGAATCTATGGTTTTAAAGCCACCTGGTACCAGAAATAAAATAAAAATAGAATCACACAATCCACAGAGAAAATATATTAAAAAACAGTAACATCTGAGGTGCCTGGGTGGCTTAATAGGTTACATGTCTGTCTTCGGCTCAGGTCATGATCCCAGGGTCTTGGGATCAAACCCCAGGTCAGTCTCCTTTCTCAGACTGCCTCTCCCTCTGCCCTTCCCCTGCCTGTTCTCTCTCTCTCTCTCTCTCTCTTTTTCAAATAAGTAAATAAAATCTTAAAAAAAAAAAATTACATTTTATACAAGTTACATGGTCAGAAAATTCATAAATCAATCTTACAAAGCTTATTATTAATGGACTAGTATGAGAAAACATGTTATCCATTTTGCAGATTACTTCTGGTGCTGGCCCAGTCTGATTTCAGCCAGAGGTGTGGCAGAGTGTTCTGTACAGTCCCAGACTTACTTCAGGGGGCCAGCATGCTATCACATGCAGGTCTTTCCACATTCTGCCCTAAGGCATCCGTAAGTATAAAGGAGTTAACATCCCCAAGGGCAAATTCTCATGGGGGATGAGAGCTGGTAAATAAATGCTCCAGTCTCCATACTTCAGCCAAGTAATCCTGGAAAGCATTCAGTATGTTTCTCTGAGGTCTCACCAAATCAAATCCCCCCGTCTACAGCATCTACCTCAGTAGTGCACCCTTATTATAGCTTTGCTTCTTTCCTACTCACTTGCCTGTTCTCTCCTGCTTCTTGGAATCAATTCTCAAAAATCCAAGCACCCATACCCTTGCAAAGCCCAGGCTCTGCTATTGAATAAACCCAAACACATTTTAGCCAATTAAACAAATCAAAATCACTGAACTTTAAACTCATACCTGCTTCAGTACAAACATTTCTCAGGTCTGCTCCATTAAAGCCATCTGAAAGCTTCACAATTGCTTCATAATCTGTTTAGGAAAAAATACTGGAAATTAGTAATAAACAAAACAAATAAATAAATAAACAAATAGACATTTTCTTGATTTATGCCCATATGGAAAACTTAGCTGCAGAGCTTGCTCTGAATTTGATCAGCTAGGCATCTATCTGTTAACATTCCTCCATAATATTTAGCAAGTTCTCCACAACATTAACAACCAAACCTATGCTTTTGTTAAGCCAGTACTAAACAGAAATATTTAACTTCTGAAACTTTAAAACCAAGAAATACCATCAATACCTGAAAGTATCTTAACCTGTTTCTATGCATTGAAACAGTTATGGATATGTGAACTTGAGTTATCTGTGAAGCCATGACTCATAAAAACTGTAACCAAATCTTTGATTTGAATAAACCTAGAATATTCAGAACCAGCTATTAACCAAAATGAAATTTAGTGCATTAATATAAAATACACCAAAACTGATCATCAGAAATATTTTTCATATATTTTTTTAATTTTTATTTATTTATTTGACAGACAGAGATCACAAATAGGCAGAGAAACAGGCAGAGAGAGAGAAAGGGAAGCAGGCTCCCCGCCGAGCAAAGAGCCCAATGTGGGGCTCAATCCCAGAACTCTCGGATCATGACCTAAGCCGAAGGCAAAGGCTTTAACCCACTGAGCCACCCAGGCGCCCCTCATCATATTTTAATCATATATTTTAAGCAACTATTTTTCTTAATATAATTTTATTTTTTTAGTGTTTCAAGATTCATTGTTTATGTAAACAACTATTTTAAATGGCTAGCTTTTCTGGTTCCTATGCAAGCTCCAAGTGGTGAGGTACCAGATCTATGTTAACAGTAATGGTTATATGACTTTTTTATCCACATGACAGACCTGAAATAAAGAGCTATTGGTTTGGAATAGCAGTTATGGACTCGATATAGAATAAGGAGAGAAATAAGAGACAGCATGGGCTACTACAGTACAATTCTGATGAGACACCTTTGTCAAGCCATCTGCAGTATGTCAATCTGTATTTGAAATTAGATACTCATTCATTAATTTTCATTCAAGTTCATGTAAGCATCCTGACAGCAGGGATTCCCAAGGTTAGCACAGTATTTGGTATCTAGCAAGAACTCAGTATTGGAAAAAAATCTACAAATTGGCATCCCTAGCTTAGCCTATTCTTTCCAGCTCACAACTATTTTCATATAAGCAATGAGGAAATTAGTGAGAGGCAATAACCAACAATTTTAATCATTTTTGGACCATTAGCTTCTAAGGGTAAAGCTGCCTGGCAATTATACTAGAACAGTATAATGACCCCTAGTCAAAGAGTCAGCAAATTTTCTGTAATGGGCTAAACAGTAAATATTTTAGGCAAGCCATGTGGTCTCTGTCAAAACTATTAATTTCTGCTATTGTAGTGGGAAACCAGTCAGACAATATATAAACAAATTGCAGTAGCTGTTAAAATAAAACATTACTTACAAAAAGAGAAAGCAGATAGAACTTGGCCCACAGCAATCGTTTGCTGACCTCTATCCTAGACTGCACTCTCACTTCTGGCGATAACGATTTTATCATTTCTCCCCTGTCCTCAAATGTCTAACAATAATTCCCCATCCTCACTCTGAACTTGCTTCCTACTTCACTGAGAAAATAAACGTATTCAGAAGAAAAATTCTATAAGTTTTTGACATATATGAGATACTGTCATCATTAGCAACTATTTACTCTGCCTTTCCTCCTATTCTCATAAGTGCAAAGTCCATGCTCATATACAGGGCCAACCTTTCTTCAAGGAAAGTGCATCACCAATTTCTCTCTCTCTTCTAGATCACTCACATTAGCATTAAAAAAATGTTGTAAATTCTTCCACCTTAAAGAAAGCTCCTCCAAATCTTTATCTCCATTTCCACTATAGCTAGTTTTTTCTCTTCTCCCTTTGCAGCGAACTCCTTGAAAAAAATGTCTGCACTCAAAGCCTCTCCCTACAATCTTCTTGAAACCCATCTGAAGTAGGCTCTTACTCTTACTGCTACGAAGTAAATGCTTTGATAAGGTTACCAATAATCTCCACACAGCAAATTCAAAGGTTCATTCTCAGAAGTCTTTTTATCTGACCCACTGTCAGCATCTAACAGGGAATTACCCCCTTTTTGTAATAATTCCTTCATTTACCTTCTAGGACATCACCAGCTCCTGGTTTAATTCCCCACTGTGTGACTATACCTTCTCAGTCTCCTTTGATGGTTCATCCTAACTTCTTAATATTGGAATTATCCCAGCTCACTTGTTGAACCTCTTCTCTATCCGTATTTACTTCCTCGGAAATCTCATCTAATCTCAAGACTTTATTTTTTTTTAAACGATTTTATTTATTTGACAGAGAGAGCATGCTCACAAGCAGGGGGAACAGCTAGCAGAGAAAGGAGAAGCAGGCTCCCCAATGAGCAGGGAGCCTGATGCGGGACTCCATCCCACGACCATGGAATCAAGACCTGAGCTGAAGGCAGCCGCTTAACCAGCTGAGCCACCCAGGCAACCCTAATCTTAAGACTTTAAAAAAAATTTTATGCTATTATTATCCATAATTACATCACCAGCATAGACCCCCCCAATAAACTATTGATGCATATAGATTTACTAATCAACATCTTTACTTGGTATTGAGTTGACATCTTAGCTTCAATATATTCAGAATCAAATTCCTTATTCTCCCTGTAAAACCAAATCTTTCCAGTCTTCCCCCATTATAATCGATGACAACCCCATCTTTCCATTAGCATGAGTCAAAAATCTAAGTCTTCCATGGTTCTTCACTTTAGCTCACACCCCACATCTGATTCATTAGCAAGCCCTATCACCTCTATTTTCAAAATATGTCCAGAATCTCATTATTTTAAGACTCTGGTACTACCTTGGACCACACCACCATCTTTTGTCTGGATTATTAAAATATCCTCCTAACTAATCCTCTTGTTTCTATCCTCGCCCCTCTAGATGCAACCAGAATGATCTTATTTAACATCTGTTTCAAAATATTTATAGATGAAACAATACAATGCCTGGGACTTGCTTTTTAGAAATCCAGGAAGATAAGAGGTGAAAGAAATTACAGATGAAACAAGACTGGCCAAGAGTTAATAATTATTAAAGCTGGGTAGGGGATGAGTAACCTAGGGTTAGAAGTTTGTTATCTCAATTTGTATGCATTTCTAATTTTCGACACTACAAAGTTAAAAATAACAAAAGGTAAGACTTTATCATTGCTCTGCTCACAATCCTTCAATGACAAAAATAAAAAAATAAAAGCAGAAGTTCCTACATAATGACCTCAATATGGCTATATACAATCTGATTCCCATCACTTCTATGATTTCTCTTGCTACCACTGTCCCATTTACTCTGCCATAGATACCTTGGCATCTTTGCTACTCCTGGAATGTTCCAGCCATACACCTACTTCAAAGTCTTTCTCTTGCTATACCCTCTGTATCATTTTCCCCCAAATTATCTACACCTAGTTTCTTCACCTTTTTAGGTCATTGCTTAAAAATCATCTTCTTGGTAAGTCTTCCTTCTGCTCCCTGCGCCTCACCTCCATTTAAAAATGTATCCATTCATTCTGGCTCCTGGCATTATCTATTTCTCTTTTCTTGCTTCATTTTTTTCCATAGCACATATCACCATCTAATATACTAAACATTTTACTGACCTTGTCTGTCTTTTCTGACAAGAATGTAAGTTCTGTAAGGCAGGCATTTGTCTGTTTTGTTCATTGCTATATCCCCAGCACTTGAAACAATTCCTAACCTACAAAAGATGCTCAACAAATATTAGCTAAATTTAAGATCTCCATGTTTGCTGAATTTGAAACCAGATTTGGTAGGCTATCAGTGATATCTATTAGCATTCTGCTTCATTTACGAAATGTAAATATACATAAAATGGTTATTTCCTTACCTATTTCACCATGCTTTGTAATGGGACCTGCATGGATTTTCAATATGTCTAATCTTGCTTGTTCGTTTGGTAAGTCAATATCTGAAAATAAAATTTTAAGAAATTCTTTTGCAGTCAGGTTTTGGTTTTATTTTGTTTTGTTTTTAAAGACTTTATTTATTTGACAGACAGAGATCACAAGTAGACAGAGAGGCAGGCAGAGAGAGAGGGGGGGAGGCAGGCTCCCTGCTGAGCAGAGAGCCCGATGCGGGGCTCCATCCCAGGACCCTGGGATCATGACCTGAGCCAAAGGCAGAGGCTTTAACCCACTGAGCCACCCAGGTGCCCAGGTTTAAACAAAGTAGGGGGTGAGGAAGAGATACGGAAAGAGAAGTGGACACAGACTAAGAGAACACACAGCAGGTGAAGAACTTTAACTCACGTATTTTTCTGTCTAATCTTCCAGGACGAAGCAAAGCAGGATCCAGTGTATCTGGTCTGTTTGTAGCCATGATCATTTTAACTCTATGTAGAGTATCAAATCCATCCATTTGATTCAGTAACTAATATATTTATAAATAAAAATCATTGACAGATTTTTACAAAACATCCCATTGAAAAATAGAGAGTACACAACTTCTATATTTCTAATACTATGAAATACATTGTCTACAGAGAGCATGCCATCTCCAGAATGACCATTTGATGGACTCTCTCTTCCTTTCTAATATAAAGGTAGAGGTTTTCCAGCCTTGGAAGTTCCAAGATACATTACTGAACTATGTACCTTGTTATAGCTATCAAAAAGTTTTAATAAATTGGAAGGTTTCCATCTAGTCAAGTATTATAAAATTAAACTATTTTGATCTGATTTCCAATGTTCAAATTTTTTTCATAGCTACTTTTAAAAACATTACTAATAAAATCTAATATATACAGTACTATGGTATGCCAAACATAAAATTTACATTCAGAAAACCAGATACAATGACATTTCCACAAATCTGGTAATAAATCTATTACATATCTTTTCAAATAATTCCACTACATACAGAAATACTGAGACACTAAGCATATTTCCTTCAATTACTAAAGTTTTCTTGAATATTTAAAAACCTAATTGCATTCAACAAACTCTTTAAAACATATCTAGCTTAACAATATGTCTATCTCTTTTCCAAAATATCTGAGAGCTGACAACATATCAGTTACTTGTATAAAACTATCATCAACGTGGGCTGTCTGGGTGGCTCAGCCGGTTAAGCATGGGCCTTTGGCTCAGGTCAATGATCCCAGGGTCCTGGGATCAAGTCCCACATTGGACTCCTTGCTCAGTGGGGAGCCTACTTCTCCCCCTGCTTGTACTCTCTTTTTCTGACAAATAAACAATAAAATCTTTAAAAACAACAACAACACAACAACAAAACTAGCATCCGTGTTGTTTCAAAATACCTCAATTAAAGGTTTCCAGGAGTATAGGATTTGAAAATGCTATATATACTCTCAGCAGATCACTATATTTTATGAAAAGTCCTTTTCAACTACCCCTACTGAGATGGAATTTGACACTATTACTTACGCTACCTAGCTTCGTAGAAGCTGAAAAATACGTTTGGGATCTTGCCATCACTTTCATAGAATTTGGAGTGGGGAAACACTTTATGTACATTCTAATATTACAACATCCATCTTCTTCAATTATCAAAACTAATTTAGTTTCTTCTTATTCTCAGGAAAAGTTAGCGATTTTTAGAGCAGCCTCATTCATAATTATAACTCACTTATTGCCACTAGTTTTAGTATGTCGATTACTTATAAAATGTCTTAATGAAACAAGTGCAAGACCATGTTCACAGAATGTGAACATCAGAAGAACATACAATTTAAATATCTGAATGGTTTGTGTGCTCAAAATACATGGAGTAGTGTACCTATGTATCATATAGAATTTTGTAACTACTCCTATTACTTTGCAACAGACATTTTCTTACTAGAGATTGTGGTACAGAAATGTGTTTATTCCTGACAATATTTTCAAACTTTATACTTAAGTGTGTTCTTGTTTGTTTTTTTTAAGACTTATTCATTTATTTGAGAGAAAGCATGTAAGCACGGGGAAGGGCAGAGGGAAAGAATCTCAAGCAGACTCCCTGCTGAGCACAGAGCCCAACTTATGCCTTGATCCCATAATCCTGAGATCATGACCTGAGCTGAAATCAAGAGTTGGGATACTCACCCAACTGAGCCACACAGCACCCCTTAAGTGTTCTTCATGTAAACCACTGTCCACATTTTGACCTTCAAATATCCAGTGTTTTCATTTAATACACAGTGGTTTCTTTTTAAACCATCTTTACCAAATATTACCTCCATCAAAGTTCTCTGAATCTCTCTATCAGCTGAAGTACCCTCAGAAAACCGACGACCACCTAAAATAATGATATGGAAACTCAAATGCGTTACTCTTTTCCTCTATAACCATCTTTTAAGATAACAGAATAACAGTATCTGGAGTTAAAAACATTAAAATAAAAATTAAATAGTAAGAATTATACTGATGAAGTTAGAGTTGATTTTGATATGACATTTCTCATTTTGTCGATGTCAAATTAAAACTGGTTAAACTTTCTTAAGAATTTTTTTTAAAGTAACCTTTAATTCATTTTGCTATTTCACACAATTTGCAGTTATAGATGAAGGGGGTTTCCTTTAGATCTTTAAGAAATTTCTTAACACTTTCAAAAGAAGTTCAAAATAAACTTTAAAAGGTGTTATTCTTACCAATGGCATCTATTTCATCCATAAAAATAATGCATGGTTGATGATCCCTGGCATAATTAAACATTTCTCTGATCAAACGAGCACTTTCACCAATGTACTTGTCTACAATAGAACTAGATACAACCTGATTAAAGGAAAAACATTAAGGTAAACATAAGATAATTCGAATAAAATTTAATTTCAACAGCTACAAAAAGAACCTTTCCTTTACCTTTAAGAAATTGCAGTCCAGCTGGCTAGCAACAGCTCGTGCCAAGAGTGTTTTTCCTGTGCCTAAAATGACAGAAGAAGTCCTAATTAGATGGAAAGCAAAACAAATTTTCAAAAGCCTTTTATGTTATCCTCCAGCCAGTAAATTTTATAAAATGAAAGCTAAATCCTAAAGAGAATTTCCATTTAAAATTCTTTTTTTCCCATTTAAAATTCTAAAGCATTTCAACTTTCAATATTAAAATTTTAAATTTTATTCAAAATATCCCTTGTAATTCTAAACATGCTGAATACGTACCTTCAAAAATTATCAAACCCAATTTACAGACGCTACAGAAGTCTGTTACATTATTAGTCTGTTACATCCACTGGTCTCTCCTGTGTAATGAATGCATCTTTTACCTATGCATGATATTATAACATCAACTATTGGTTATTTGGAAAACTACTGGTTCAGTGAGTTATGAAAATCTTCCAAATGTTGGCATTTTTCATTATATAATATTTAAGAGCCACATTTATTAATATTACCAATCTCATCTCATCTTTAAAGTATTAACATCAGAAAGTTCTCAGATGGGGGTGCCTGGCTCAGTTGGTTAAGGTCCAACTCTTGATTTCAGCTCAGGTCATGATCTAAGGGTTGTGAGCTAGAGCCCAGTGTCAGGTTCCTTGCTGAGTGTGGAGCCTGCTTAAGATTCTCTTTCTCCCTCCCTTCTGCCCTTCCTCCCACTCACTATACATGCGCACTTTCTCTCTAAAAAAATCTTTAAAAGCTGTCAGATATAAGTTTTGAAAATCTAATTTTCACCTGAAAGCTCAAATTTTATCACTGGCTACAAATGGTGTCAGATGTTTTTAACATAACAGGCTAACTACATTCATTTTTGAAAAAATGTTTGCCGGATAAGCAATAATCAATCTGAATAATCAAAAACCAGTCTGACAATGACAGAATGTCTATAAATTATGTTTTCAAGTAAAAATGATATCCTATGAAAAGCAGCTTATTTCAGCTGACAACTCAAGGCACAAGTGCTTCTCCTAGAGATAACTATCCTATTCAGGATGAAAGAGAAGTACTTTACATGTATTTCCCATCTCATCACATAGAATATAAAATGTTATTCAAAAATCAGGACTTAATAAAAATAATTTTTACGGCTTCAACAAGAATATCTAAAAGTGAAACTCACATTTTTTTTTTAAATACTGCAAGTATGAACAGTCAATAACACGATGACTACTTGTACCATTTCATGCCACTGACGTAACAGACCCATGCTATGGCATGAGCAGTTTTACCCACACTGCTTTTGCACCATCAGCACAAAAGTCAACAGAGTGAACATGGTAACTAACGTCCTAAATATTATCAAAGTAAGGTCTGACCTTGCAGACTCCCTGAAAGTGTCTCAGGAACAGCCAGAGGTCTGTGAACTACACAGGACCAATGCACCAGAATCATACAGCATGTTAAGATGCACATCCTATGAAGCAAAGAGGACTAAGCATATCTGAGAGAATAGCAGACAGACATCATGTATTCCTTTCTTACTCTGAAGAGAGTGGAGGCTGGAATAGCCCACATTAAATTTTCACCTTACTTTTTCATTCCTTCATTCATTTATTAGTAGGTCAGACATAATTCAACACTAACCTGGTGGTCCATATAACAAACAGCCTTTTGGAGGTATTATTCCTACACGCTGGAATAATTCTGGATTTGTAAGAGGCAATTCTATCACCTAGAAAAGAAGTTGACTGTTTCTTAAAAAGTCGGTAAAGATTTTGATAAGCTTTAAAATACTTTAAGTGTAATATCAGTATAGTTAGATATACACGTTATAATTCATAATAGATCTAGAATTCCATGCTATATATATAATGTATATAATATAAAGCCATTTATATTAGAGGTTATTCTTCAGGTAGATTTAAGATTTTTTTTAATTAGGTAAAAACTAATTTAAAGTCTGTAGCTATTTTAACTAACTATACACTTGAATGAAGTGATGGTTACATAAGCATATAATTTGTCAAGACATGTGAATTGTACATTTATTATCTGTGCATTTTACTGAATGTAAATTATGCCTCAATGAAAAATCACACTACAAGCAAAAAAGAAAAAACAAAAATGGTCTATATTATTTTGCATTTGGGACTACAACACAAAATAATTATAAAATGGGAGAACTGAATAAGTTAGAACTGCCATTAGGAGAAAAGGCAAATAAAATTTTCATATTGTCATTTTGTTGGAGCAGCCTTAAAAGAATCATATTTCAGGGCACCTGGCTGGCTCAGTTGGTACAGCAGGTGACGCTTAATCTTGGAGTTGTGAGTTCAAGTCCACAGTAGATTATGAAAGAAAAATAAACTTAAAAAAAAAAAAAAAAACATATATTCTGCTCTCAATCTCCTACTAAGATTGATTCAAGCAAAGAAAGCTGGAGAATAGAAAAACTGAGGGTTTGACTACCCAAATTTAACTCTTTATAGTACCAGTAACTTTGAAAAACAAGCTTCTATTGAATAGTTGTATCATTAAAATAAAATAAAACAAAAAAATATAAGGTGTGATTAAAATAAACAAAAAGTATAAGAAATCAATATTCTTAGTGTCTGCAGATAGAAAGGAGTATTGCATGTGCATGTTTTGTGGGTTGTGTAGGGGGGTGTGTGTGTGTAAGATAAGAGAGACAGAGACTTTCTGCTTCTATGGCTGATACAGCAAATCACTGTAGACAAGATCTCACAGTTTCATGAAGCACTCGTTGTTCTTCTGCTGCCCTTTCATTAACTACAAAGTAAGAATAGACTTTTATTTGTAATGATGCTAGTGCTTCCTTAACTATGGTCAAAAACAATTTGGGGGCGCCTGGATGGCTCAGTGGGTTGGGCCTCTGCCTTCGGCTTGGGTCATCATCTTGGGGTCCTGGGATCGAGCCCCACATCAGGCTCTCTGCTCAGCAGAGAGCCTGCTTCTCCTTCTCTCTCCGCCTGCCCCTCTGCCTACTTGTGGTCTCTGTCTGTTAAATAAATAAATAAAATCTTAAAAAAACAAAACAAAACAAAACAAAACAAAACATAATTTGGCTCCATAATCACCTGGAATGCTTGTTTAAATGCTAACTTCTATGTCGTGATCCCCAATCTACGGCATCAAAATCATGCAGAGGGCCTCGGAATCTGTATCTTTAATAAGAGTTCTGGAAAACTTAATATGCTAAGGTCTGAAAATTACTGGCTTGGTGCTTAAATCAGATGATATAAGCCATAATAACTGTTCTCATCCATTCCTAAATATTTCCATCCTATATTAGGATGAAACCAATAGGAAAATGCTTTAAATCTGCTTTAAAGAGAATGGTTGGGACGTCTGGGTGGCTCAGATGGTTAACTGTCTGCCTCTGGCTCAAGTTATAATCTCCAGCTCCTGGGATTGAGCCCGCCATCAGGTTCCCTCCTCAGTGGGGCTTCTCCCTCTCTCTCTGCCTCTCCCCTCTGCTTGTGCTCTCTCTCTCTCTCTCAAATGAATTAAAAATAAATAAATAAACCTAAAAAAAAAACATTGTTAAAAAGCCATCTGTGTTATGAACCAAGGAAAGCAAAGAAATCCTCATTTGATTCTTCACCTAAGAGTTTAAAAGGTTTAAGCTATCCTAAAGCCAATATTTTTCTTAAATGGCAGCAAATATTATTTTATTTATCAAATAAAATATTTAAGGTCCAGGGGCACCTGGCTGGCTCAGTCCATGGAGCATGCGACTCTTAGTCTTGGGGTTGTGAATTTGAGCCCCACACTGAATGTGGAGATTACTTTAAAAAAAATTTTTTTTTAAATCTTAAAAAAAATTTTAAGGTACAGGTGACTTACTTTAAGGACGGGAAGCTAACATTAATAAGGTTATGGGAAAAACTGTATTACACGTGACCCAAAAGAGCTCTGACCCCAGTAACCTATGATAACCAAAACCACAAATGGCATGGGCATTAGATTTTTATCAATTATTAGCTTTTTCTTTTCTTTTTTTTGTCACAAAAAGAGCAGGGCTTTTCCAACACCAAATTATCTCCAAATTAACAATACCTACAATTTTCATAGCTAAAAATTCAGTGCTATTAATCGCTCAGCGAGAATATTAAATGTATAATATTTAGTAACCACTATTTGGACAAAGTAATCTTTCATTCTCTTTCTCCCTTTGGGTATCTTAAAACCAGTACTATTTATTATTAAGTTCAGAGAACAAAGCATATACTACCAACCTCTCTTAATTCCCGAATCTGTTCTGATAGTCCTCCAATTTCAGAATAAGAAACATTCCCAGGGTCCTCATGGGACATGTTGTAGACCAATGGATCCACCTCTCTTGGCAAATATCTATAATGACAAGATATGTATTTTTCTTTTATAAGATATATTTTCTCTCAGCCTATAGACAGAGTATAAATGACTTGCTTATGTAAGCATCTGTAGATGATCTCATAAAAATGTATTTACATTAATTAGAAATTAGTAAAAGGGAAAAAGTGGCAAGATACTCATTGATTTCAAGAAGCATATATTTGGTGGGGGGCACCCGAGTGCCTCAGTCAGTTAAGCACCTGCATTTGGCTCAGGTCACATCTCAGAGTCCTGAGATCAAGCCCTACTTCGGGCTCCCTGCTCAGCAGGGAGTCTGCTTCTCCCTCTCCCTGGGCCCTCACCATCCCCTCCATTCCCTCTCTCTCAAATAAATAAAATCTTTTTAAAAGGCAGCATATATTTTGTTTTTTTTTTAAATTATTATGTTTAATTAGCCAGCATACAGTACATCATTAGTTTTTGATGAGGTGTTCAACAAATCATTCGTTGCATATACCACCCAGTGCTCATGACCACACATGTCCTCAATACCCATCACTCAGTTACCCCATCCCCCTAACCCCCCAAGAAGCATGTATTTTGGCTAAAATCTTCCCTCTATGAAAATAAAAGTAAAATAAATAGAATAAGAAACCTACCTCATGATTGTTAGTGTAGTCATATCCAAAGCAACTCTTGTTCCTGGCTTCAGCTTACTTTTGTCAAGCTAATTTTACAAAACAAAGTGTTACATAACACTTAAAAGGGGAAATACTTTAACAAGAGCATAATATTTAGAAGCCAAATAATCATTTTCATTCTTCAGAGAGAACACTAATATCAGATTATAAACACATGCCAACAGAAGGGCTTATAAAGGTAATTAATTCAAAGTTATTTCCCTTAAAAGAATGCCCACTATGCAACTCAGTGTGAAATATAAAATCACCAATATATAAAGTTTGTGGTGGAAAAGGCCTTATTTTTTTTTAAAGATTTTATTTATTTATTTGACAGACAGAGATCACAAGTAGGCAGAGAGGCAGGCAGAGAGAGAGGAGGAAACAGGCTCCCTGCTGAGCAGAGAGCCCGATGTGGGGCTCGATCCCAGGACCCTGGAATCATGACCTGAGCCGAAGGCAGAGGCGTTAACCCACTTACCACCCAGGTGCCCTGAAAAGGCCCTATTTTTAAAGAAAGAAATGAGTATTAGTATTTTAGTTTCAAAGTCTCACTATCTGATACAGTTTTGCTCATTATTTTGATTTAGGCACTATAATATAATGACTGGCAATTAGTACCAAAGTATTTATACAGAAATCTCTAAGTTAACATTTTGGGGGAAGGAAAGGGAAGCATTTTAAAGGTATGCCTTTCATTTATTTTTCATTTAAAGTCTTTTTATTTTTTATTAAATAAATTTGGCACATAACATCATGTTAAGTTTAAGGTGTACAGTGTTACTTTGGTAATATGCCCTTTAGATTTACTTTAAAAACTATAGCTTTGGGGAAGAACATGTTACTTGACTACAGGAAATAAGGGAGAAATGCACTCATTCTGTATCCCCTTAGAGGTTTTTATTAAAATGCTAAAACCGGGGCGCCTGGGTGGCTCAGTGGTTAAGCCTCTGCCTTCAGCTCAGGTCATCATCTCAGGGTCCTGGGATGGAGCCCCGCATCGGGCTCTCTGCTCAGCAGACAGCCTGCTTCCCCCTCTCTCTCTCTGCCTGCCTCTCTGCCTACTTGTGATCTCTCTCTTTGTCAAATAAATAAATAAAATCCTAAAATAATAAAATATAAAATAAAATACTAAAACCAAAACTAAAAAAAAAAACCAGCAATCATCATTCATGCTTTTTGCTACGTGTCAGATATTATGCTAAATACATTATATATTAGACTGAATCATACTGAACAACTTACTGGCAAATTTAGGCAGGGTAACTTACTTGGATAGAGTAAGAATCTAACCAACAGATTCACCTCATACTCAGGATGTTACTTTTCTAAAATTAAGTTATTTTTGAGAGTTTAAAAAACTACTTGCCAATACAATTTCAGAATCATACAAATTACTAGTTTTCACAGGATTTTATAAAGAACTCTAAATTTAGGATTTAGTGCCAATGAAAATGAAGTGGAGATAAGCAAAAATACTAGCTTTAATATAACAGATTAAACTTTAAAAAGTTGCTAATAAATGAAGTACTTGAAAAGAGCTACACAAAAATCAATGTAAAGCTATTTCAACATTTTTATGTATAGAAAATATATACCCTAGCTTTTCTTATCTTTTCCATTTTTCAAATACTCTCTTGCCCTCATACAATTATGAAGTATCTTAGAAATACCAACTTTTGGAATCCAGAAGGCCCTGTAAAGGACACAGAACTCCTTTGTCAGGCTAGACATTTAATATTTTGATTTAGAAAATGTCTTTCCACTTATATGCTAGGCAAAATACTAGGATAAGATTTAGTCCCTGGGTTAAATTCCACTCTACGGCCATGTTGTATCAATGTTTTCAAACATGAACCCGTGATATGACAAACACTCAGAAAAAGTTCTTCCAATGAATCTATAAGAAAGTTCTAAGGATACTTCCTGAAGAATAGGATAGTACATGAACTGACTTCTGAGCCTCCTAAAATTACTTAAAGCCATTGTTGACATTTTTTATGACAGCAAAATGAAATCGGCAGTTATTTCAATTTGCCTATCCTAATCTAAATGAACTCATACAAAATCAACTTAGGCTACAGAAAAGTCTTTGAGTAACATTTCTGAATGTTTAAATATAAAACATAAGTAATTGATAAGGTCTAAGTCTCTTCAAAAAAGACAATAAGGGGCGCCTGGGTGGCTCAGTGGGTTAAAGCCTCTGCCTTCGGCTCAGGTCATGATCCCAGGGTACTGGGATCGAGCCCCACATCAGGCTCTCTGCTCAGCAGAGAGCCTGCTTCCTCCTCTCTCTCTGCCTGCCTCTCTGTCTACTTGTGATCTGTCAAATAAATAAATAAATAAAATCTTTAAAAAAAGACAATAAAATAAAATGATCTGAGATATTTTCCAGTTCTAAAATCTTAGATTTCTAAATATGTAGAGCTTACTGAAGCAATGTGATAAGAGTACAGAAAATAGAGAATACCAGGTCAATGCCCATGGTCTGAGTTCAAGTTTTGTGTTATATCTGAACAAATCACCTTTAGGAGTTATGAGTATAATGCTTGACCTGCTTACCTCAAGAATGAAATAACATATACGAAAGCACTTTTACCAATTATAAAGCACTGTACAGAGGTAGAGTGTTACCTGTCGACGACAACCCACAACATATCTTGGTCCATTTGTAGCTTTAACAATGACTAGAGGAAGAAAATGAAAGGACAAATTGAAACATAGAAAGTGAAAAATATATATATCCACATTGATGGTTTATTTCTGTCCTCCAAGAAGATAATAATTGAAAGAAAACTCCGTCTATGCAAGAATATCATCTACCTTCATTATTATCATTATACTAATAAGCATTTCAAAAGTTCATGGTGGGAGGAAGGGGAATCCACTCTTTTTTTCCTTTACTAGTTAACAGTCCATCCACTTACATTTTTCCTCAGTTAGTTGCTTAAGTACTTCACCCACAATCTGGGAAATGAAAAAAAAAAAAGCATTATTTTTTGCCAATAAGTAAAAACCAAATTGCCATTACTCCCTATACCCCAAACTCCATTACCTACCTGCCCAACACTTTGTAAGGCCTTCAGATCATTTTCAGATTTTTCATACTGCTTGGTAAGTTCTTTTAATTGTTCCCTTACTGAAATAATATAATTTGAACATTTTTAATTAAACAATAATCTTAGTGAGTTTAAGTCACTAAGTATCACTTTACTTAAGTTTATTCCAGTCTCTTTTACTTTACATATATTTTATATCCACTGTATGAAACCACAAAGAAGAAATAATCCGCTTGTAGGGGACATGCTTAAAAATGAAATGTTACAGGAAAAGCACCTAATTCTTATTTTCTTGATTGGCAATACTTGTTCAAGCACATTCATAACAGATAGTGACACTCTTTGAGACTACAAATCCGAATGATAAAAGAGACCCTTCCTCACCTCTTCAGCTACCCGCATGTATTATTACTCTATGGCTTTTCACCCTAAATAAGGTCAACAAGAGCAGTGATCTACAGAATTAGGTGGTTCTTTCTCCATTTAATCAAACCACTCAGGCTTTTCAGTGAAGGTGCACTAGGAAAAAATGTAAGCGCCTTTTTAGTTCAGGAGGTGAGAGAAACTTGTATGCCTGGTGGAGTACAACTCAAAATAGGAAGACCACGAAGGTTATTATGATCCACCGAGGGACTCCTCTCTCAAGCTCCGCTCTGGCTCTCCACCGCAATAACAAGCCAGCACCTCGAGTCTCATCTCTTGCTGGAGCTTCCTTGACCCAAGTCTCCTCTCCTCTTTGGGTCCCGGGACTCACTATGCCGCCCTCCTTGCACCCCAGTCTGGCAAACATCCCTGGCCCACTTCTTCCTCACTCCTCCTCCAGTCCTCTTCCACTTCCATCTCGGATCTGGGGATGTTCTCTCTGTCACCTGGACCAGACTGGGCCATTTCTACGCCCGAAGAGGCTGTGTTTCCCAAGCTCAGGGCCGGATGACAAAGCGCCTTGTCCCTGGACCGAGGCCTCCCTATCCCTGGGGCTCGGTTGCCGGGCTCGGCCAAGGGCCTCTGCTTTGTTAGAGACAGAAGCATGTCCAGGCATAGGACTGTGTGGAAAGAAAGGTGCACTCACACTCCTTGAGACGGCCGTCGATCTCCTTGTGCTCCAGTAGCTTCTTGCGGTAGTCCTGAAGCGCCTTATCTCTAGGGTCCGCCATGATGAGAAGCCGTCGCTCATAGGGGATGCCGGGAATGGCCATGGCCGCCCGGGCGGGGGAAGGGGCGGGGCGAGGGAGGAAAGCCTCCCAAGGGGCTCGGATTCGTGGAAGGCCCCGCCCCTTCCGGTTGGCTCCGCCTCTGTACTGCACTCCTCCCCCTCTGTGTCTCCTTTCATCTACGGCGCAGTAGTGCACCGAAGGAGGCCTCCAACTACACCGTCCCCTGCAGGTCGTACTTGGTAGAGCAGAGGGCTGTTGTCCGGGCCGTCCCCAGAGAGGTCTCGATATTGTTAAATCACCGCTCTCCCAAGAAACCTCGGCTGACTTTGTGATAAACTGAAATGGCAGTGAAGTAGGCAATGCGCAATCTCTCTAAATAGTTCCAGTGAACTATCGGGATAAGACAGCCTATTGGTATAACAGCGTTATCAAGGACCTTCAGGAACGGGAGTAGGCTATTTTATTCACTTACTCATTCAGTGAAAGAGGTACTGAGGTTATGATCTGGTGGGGAGATTAAAAAATAATTTCAGAGTGTAATACTGTAATGGAAATAACACATGGTAATGTTATAGAGTAAGGTAAGGAGAACTAATTTAGAAGGGCAGCTGACATAGGAGCCAGCCAAGCAACAAAGTGAAGAAAAACCTTCCAGACAGAGGAAACAGCAAGTGCGAAGATGTTGAGGTGAAAAAGAGCTTGGCTCATTTCTAGGAACAGAAGGAGGCCAATGAGACTGGAAGAGGGTGGGTTCTAGAGATATGGGGTACAAGATAAAGGCGATCAGGTAGGTTGAGTCAGGAACTTGAAGTCTGACAGAACTTAGATTTCTGTGCTTCAGACAAATTATTTAATCTCTCAAAATCTCTGTAAAATGCATAATAATTGTACCTATCTGATAGGGACATCATAGTATTAAATACGATATGTGCCTATAGCTATTAACACAATGTCTAGCACATAGTAAGCACTCAAGAGTGTTTTAAATATTGATTTTAAATTATTTATTTTAAGGGTAGTAATAACCTCGATTTTTGCAGAACAGATTCCCATTGCTGTACCTCTTACCAGCATTGTTCCTGGGTATAGTTTATTGTTGTTCCAATAGACTAAGTCAAAGGCCCCAAACAGACTCCATTTGATCTGATCTTATACAGTGGCCCTGGATAATTGAGTTTAAATAGGTATTTCTACATATACAGATAAAGTGCAAATTTATGTGAATTAAGTTCCCAAAAGTCACATAAAAGAGGTCTTCAGGGGCGCCTGAGTGGCTCAGCGGGTTAAAGCCTCTGCCTTCGGCTCAGGTCATGATCCCAGAGTCCTGATCCCCGCATCAGGCTCTCTGCTCAGCAGGGAGCCTGCTTCCTCCTCTCTCTGACTGCCTCTCTGCCTACTTGTAATCTCTGTCTGTCAAATAAATAAATAAAATCTTAAAAAAAAAAAAAAGAGAGGTCTTCAGATTTCTTCAGAAAAAATCTTATGGGTATTGCATGACTATCATATTCTGTTTTTCTAAGAAAAAATATGTTTCTCTAAGTATAATTGAAAATTGTAGTAGCTAATAAACAAGGAAGATGGACTGAGCAGGGACAGTCCCTTCTCCTTGGCTGTAACTATTCTGGCCAAACTAGTCCAACGATACCAAAATATATCACCTCTGACATTAAGAAGTAGAGAGGATGAGGCAGGGAAAAAGGACAGCTTGGTTTGGTTCATTTTAATAAATATTTATGAGCACATACTGGTGTGTTGTTTCCACATAACACACCAAAATTTTAAACTCCCTTGACCCTTGTTATTTTTCTGTCACCCATCTGGTAAAAGTCCAACTTCAGATGACCTTCCTATCTTTCACATGGCTGCTCCAGAACAGCGCTGTTTCTTTTTCATTTTCTTTTTCTTTTTTTTAAGATTCATTTATTTATTTGAGAGAGAGCCCGCACAGACAGGTGGGGGAAGGGACAGAGCTAGAGAACTTTCAAGCAGACTCCGCACTGAGTGCAGAGCCCAACTCTGGGCTGGATCCTATGACACATGAGATCATGACCTGAGCTGAAGACCAAGAGTTGGACGCTTAACTTCCTGAGCCACCCACACCCAGGAGCCCCCTGTGTCCTTTTTACACACACCCATAAGACTGCACTCCTCTCTATCAGAGACTGAAAGGCTTCCTGCCAGTGTGAGTGAGCCATCTTGGAAGGAGAGCCTCCAGCCCTAGGGAAGCCTTTAGATGACTGAAGCCCTAGTCTTGATTGCAGCACAGTGAGAGACTGAGTCACACACCCAGTTCAACTGCTCCAGAATTGCTGATCCACACAAACTGTGAAAGGATCAGGGTTCACTGTTTTAAACCATTAAGTTTTATGGTAATCTGTTACACAGTGATAGATAGCTAATAGGACAGGAGCTGATATTTTTCTAGAGAGAATTTGGGAAACTACCAGATAGGCAAGTAGCAACTATTTTTGCTCCTGCATCATCCGCAATGCTCAAGATTTTGGAAATTTGTCATCCCAAATATCTACCCCAAATGTCTACCAAAATGCATGTAATTGAATGTATTCATGGCTAAGCAGTAAGATATTGAGATAGGAATAGAAGTTAGAATCCTATGCTTCAAAAAAAAAAAAAGAATCCTATGCTTCTGGGAAATACTCTTCTTTAATAAAGTAATACATAAAGACTTCTTTTTAAAAGTACCACAACACTTAGATTGAAAAAGAGGAGTCTCTACCCTATTCTGCCCCTGGGCCCCATTCCTCAATTCTTTTTTTTTTTTTTTTTTTTTTTTTTTTTATGGAGAGAAAGCAAGAGAGCACAAGCAGTGGAAGCAGCGGAGGGAGAGCAGGGCTCAATCCCGGGACCCCAGGATCATGACCTGTGCTGAAGGCAGTCGCTTAACCAAATGAACCACCCATGCAACACTACAACAGGTACATTTGATTGTAAAAATGTTTGAACTTCCTAGAATTAAAAGCTGACTCATTTTTAAAATGTTCTTTGGTGTTGTTTTCTTTTAAATGACTTCCCCCCAACTTTACAATAAAATTGTTAAGTTCCCCTGAATAGTGTTTTCCATAAAGTCATTCGCATCAGATATCCCTCCAGTTCATCTAGTGATACTCCTCCTTAGGCCTCCCTGCTGTCGGTAATCTGGGCCATAGGGATGTTGCATGCCTGTCTTCTCAGAACTTCTCTAACTCCTCTCTTGGTGCTATCTTTTCTTTCTGAATACCCATGGCTCCTCATTTCTGGTTTACTCCTTTTGTTGGATCATATCCTCCCATAAATTGTCTGAGAAAGAATTTAAAGATGTACATTATTCTTCATATATAAAAAAACCTTAATTCTATTCTCAGACTTGATTAATAGCTTGGCTGGCTAAAGAATTCTCGGAATTTTGAGGGCCTTCCTCCATTATCCTAGGGCTTCCAGTGCTTCTGTAGTACCCTTCTGATTCTTAATTCTTTGTAGAGTACCAGGTATTTTGTTTTTCTTTCTGAAAAAGTTACCTCTGTTAGGGACATTTTTCATCCAGTAGACTGGGCACTCAATGTTCCCTATCAATTTAAGTAGCTATCCTTCAGTTTTGGCCATTTTCTTGAATAACCTCTAAGATGATTTCCTCTCTATTTTCATGTTCTCCTTCCTGGTACCAGACTCTGTACTTGAATTAACCCTCTATTTTTTCCATTTCCTCTCATTTGTTTCTACCTCTTTGTTTTTTTATATCACTATCTAGGAGATTTCCTCAATGTTTCCTCTAATATTTCGGTTAAAACTTTTTATTTTGGGTATCGTATGTTTAGTTTCCAAGATCTCTTTCTTGTTCTCTAGTTTTTCCTTTTTATAGATTCCTGTTCTTATGTGTTTGATGATATTGATTATAGCTGTTTGTTTGTCTTCCTTTCTTCCCTCTTTGTTTCCTCAAAGTTCTATTTTCTTGTTTGTTTTGGTCTGTTTCATGTTGGAGGCTTTCCTTAACAAACTTGTTAACCTGGGGGTATTTTATTTTTTGATGCTTTTGTTTATTCCTGGAATAATTCTCTACTCTCCTTATAGAATGGGAGAGGAAGGGATCAGGCATGAGGTGGTGACTGGAAAGCAGGTATGCATAAAGTCTTCAGTTTTGGAACTGAGTATTACAGGTGGTCTGCCGGCAATCAGGGCGGGGAGGGGCTTCACGTAATCCACTTTTTTTTTTTTTTTTTCATTTTGGAAATGTCTTCCCTCTCTGTCCAAATGTGCCGTGTCTAGAGTCTCTGAGTTTGTAGCCACTTTTCTTTCTTGACTGGACAATTTGATCTGGAAATGTGTTCTAAATGAATTTAGGTAAGTTTCTTTTATTTTTTTCTAATCCATCAACTGGTAGTTGAGCCCTTACTTTATCATCAGTTTTCCCACACCCATATCTTTTGTGAATTTTCTCTTGTCAATTCCAATTCTCTTCTGTCCTCTGCCCCATCCAAATTTACTTCTGCCTAAAATGGTTGCTTTGCCTTTAAGCTTATAATTTTTGTTTGAAACATAATCACATGTTGCCCCGTGACATCTCAGGCTGTTATCATTTCAAGTTCATTATTTAATTTATGTGTACGTTCATTAATTCACTTAAAAGTCATCTTGTGAAACTCACATACTAAGTGCTGAGGAAGCTGAGACTACTAACGTGAGTTCCCTACCCCTCTGTTGAATGAAGAGAATACATAAATTCATATTTGATTCCATGTACTAAGCACAATTATATGAGCTTATGGAATGAAAAAGGAGAAACCTAATCCAACCACATAGGAGTTAGGGAAGACTTCATGGAGGTAGCAGTTGCTTGAGCTTAATCTCAAAGGAGTTAGCCAGATGAATCGAGGACGGCCCATGTGGCACAGGGCAGAAAACATTTCAGGAGTGAAAACTTTGTAAAGACATGGAGGGAGGAAACAAGGTCAATATGGGGAATTGTTAATAGTTCAGTGACTATAAGGCAGAGAGGTATTAGAGACATAACTGGAAAAATAGGTGGGGCCAGATCATGCGGACCTTGAATGTCATGCTGAGAATCTTGAATTTGATTCCTCAGATAGTGGTGACCATTGGAGATTTTAAACAGAGGTGTGATGTGGTCAGATTTATATTTTTGAGAAATCAGGGTAGCATGGAGGCTGTTTTTTGATGGGTACAAGCCTAGACGCTGGGTGATCATTTAAGAAAATGTGACAAGGGGCACCTGGGTGGCTCAGTGGGTTAAAGCCTCTGCCTTCGGCTCAGGTCATGATGTCAGAGTCCTGGAATCGAGCCCCACATGGGGCTCTCTGCTCCACGGAGAGCCTGCTTCCTCCTCTCTCTCTCTCTGCCTGCCTCTCTGCCTACTTGTGATCTCTGTCTGTCAAGTAAATAAATAAAATCTTAAAAAAAAAAGAAAATGTGACAATAAATCAGAAGAGTGACAATAAGTGCTGAAATTAAGTCCTAGGTCATAAAGATGGAGAGAAGGGAGTAAATTGAAGAAAGAACTGGTGGGACTTGGTTAACTAATAGATTAACCAATCTATAGATTGGAGGAAAAGAGGGAGAAACTGAGGGTGGATTCCTGCTTTCTGGGTGTTTAGATATGGATAGTGGTGTGATCAAACAGTTCTAAAGAAAGCAGATGGATGTGTCTGATAGGCAGTTGGATTTTGAAGGTCGAAGGAGAGATTTGAACTAGAAAAATAGATTTAGGAGTCATTGGCAGGGAGGAGGTACTTAAAATCATGAGACTGGGCAACTTTCTACATGGGCAAATATAGAAGAAGAGCACTGGACAGAGGATAGAATCCTGGGGAACAGCCACATCATAGAGGTAGGCTGGGGGAAAGGCCATGAAGGAGACAGTTAAATAATATTAGAGAAGTGTAAGGAGAATCTGGAGTGTTTGGTGCACAGGAAACTGAATTAAAGGAGGATGGAATAAGCATTTTCAAAATGCAGAAGAGATTTCATAATCTCATGAAAGTGGTAATTAGATTTGACCAAAAGATGGCCAGGTATAGAGGAGTAGGACGGTAGAGTTGTATCCCCGACTGCACAGTGGGATTAAGGGGAAGTTAATATGTCAGTTGCTACTATAAGAAGCTTGTTCTTCTAGGAATGTGAGGGAAAGGAGGTGAAGATAACACTTAGGTGGCATTTCTTCCCTTTCTCAAATAACCTCAAGTGTCTTGAGAGAAAATTCTAGCAATGTATTACATGCATATTTATATTTAATAAATACTAATTAGATAAATAGATCTAATCAACTACCAAACCTTTAGATTTTTACTTAGCCTTTCTTCCTCTTGAGTGTCATAATAATTCCTTTTCCTTGAGCAGATTTTTCCCTTTAAATTATCTCCTTCCAACCTATTCAGTGCCAGAAAGTGTTTAGGTACTGAGAAGCTTCCTACAGAAATCTCCATGTCTCATTTTGGGAAATTGGGCACAGGCCATTTCCTGCTTTGGTCATTAAAAAAAATAATAATAGCTGTTGTTTGCACAGGTAATCAGAATTCCATCAAGAAATGCTGTGTACACTAAATCTAAGTTATGTTATTGTTATAATCACTAGTATTAGAATAACAAGGTTGTGACCTTGTTCATCTCTAAAAAATTCAATGTTGTTTAGCTAAGGTATAATAGAAGGGAGGCTGGACTTTTGGAGAGCAAAGATTGAACTATGTGCCCTGTGGGTGCTCCTTAATAGTTACTGAATGACTAATCAGGTATTTCATAAGCCCTAACACAGGTGAGATGATTGCCAGAGCAGGCAGGTGGGAAAAGTAAACTCCCACAAAAAGGACCGACTTGAAGGATTCTCAGGGAAATAAATGTCAGTGGTATTGCGCCATGTGTTATAAAACTGTATTTTACACATTCTGAAATACCTTACAAAGCTGAAAGGAAAAATTATAATTCTCAAGACAATAAAGTAAGATCCAGCAATCCCACTTCTGGGTGCATATGAAACCACTGTCTCAAAGAGATATCTGCACTCCCATGTTCATTGCAGCATATTCCCAATTGCCAAAGTATGGAAACAACCTAAGTGTACTTCAGTGGATAGATGGATAAAGGGGATATGGTATACATATACAATGGACTACTATTCAGTTATGAGAAAGAAGGAAATCCTGCTGTTTGCTACAACATGGATAGGCCTTGAGGGCATCATGCCTAGTGAAATAAGCCAGACAGAGAAAAACAAATACTGCATGGTATCATTTATATGTGAAATTAAAAAAAAAAGTCAAACTTATAGAAACAAAGAGGGTAGAATAGTGGTTGGCAGGGGCTGGGGTTGGGGGAGGAATAGGGAGAAACTGGTAAAAGGGTACAAACCTTCAAACATAAGATGAATAAGCTCTTAGGATCTAATGTCTAATATGGTGACTGTAGTTGGTAACTATTTGTATAATTGAAATTTGCTGAGAGTTGAATTTAAATGTTCTCACCGAAGAGGAAGAAAGGGTAAATATGTGAGATGACAGATGTGTTAATGAACTCAGTGGTGGGGGGGGGGTCCTTTGACAATGCATCTGTGTATCAGATCATCATGACATACACTTTAAATATCTTACAGTTTTAGTAGTTGATTAAACTTTGACAATGCTGATAAAGCAGTAAAGTAAAAACTAAATTGTCTTATATGGTGATGGTTTCTGATTACAGGTTTGCTAGAAATTTGTTGTGGGCAAGAATTCAAATCTGAGGAATGGAGCTTTTGTCCTGGGAACATTCATACTTTCAAACTCCCCCAAATTACAGGTTTATTGCATCAGGGTGAAATCCAGAGCTGATTCACATTCAGATTGCTTCCTTCTGCACCTTTAGGCTTTATTCATTTAGTTTCTTCATTTTCGTATCTCTCAATTTTGATAGTGTATTCTTTAGGTATTAATACTGTATACGAACAAATACTCATTTTACAAACACAGGCAAAAAGAAGACTTGTTAAGATACTGCGAGTCACAGGTATGTTTGAGGCATAATTCCCACTTAAACAGTTGAAAGAGATTACAATTCAGTGGTAGAAACATGAAGTAGAATTGTCATAAAGGATCACATGCGAAGTTTTGTGAGGTGTCGCTCTACATGCAGGGACTTTATGTCTTTTTATCTCTAGTATCAAGCTCAGTCTGGTATAGAGTAAGTTTATTGACTTGAAATTCATTTAGAGACTGGAAATGGGTGAAGCGGAAACCAGAAAGACCATGTAGAAGAGAGAAGGAATGAGCTGAGTCTGGCCTTGGAGAGAGAAGTAGGATCAGTACACAGGCATGATGAAAAAGAACTTCCTAGGCAAAGAGGGAGATTGGATTAATATGTAAATGTAGCCTGTTGTAGATATTAGAATCTGAGCTTCTCAGGCCCACCAGGATCTCAGATGGTTGATGACAAGGATCTCAGATGGTTGATGACATTTTACATTTACATTTTACAGTCCACTTGGCGAGTGATGGGGAGAGCATAGGTTATGCGCATTGAAGTAATATCTGAAGTAATATCTGAGTAATATCTGAGTTTGGGTCTCACCTTTAGCATATCATGTGACATCATGGCTGATGACATTTTATGTGTCAGTCCACTTGGCAGGTGATGGGGAGAGCATGGTTTATGGGCATTGAAGTAATATCTGAGTTTGAGTTTCACCTCTAGCATATCATGTGACTTTGAATAAGGTATATAAACTTTCTATGCTTATTTTTCTCAGCGGGAAAACAGAAGTAATACCTATTTGGGGCGTACCATATCCTAAGCTACTTCATTAAATGACGGTTCTTTAAAAAATGGCATACCAAAAAAAAAAAAAAAAAAGATAATTTGAAATACTTGAAATGTTAATGTGTAAGATGTTGGGAAGCTTTCCAGTTTCACCTTGAAAATTTCTCCTTGGGGGGGAAAAAAAAAGCTTTTAGAATAGACCCATGGCTCGGAATCAAAGGACCAGTTGCCTCTTCTTCACGTCATCTTCCTAGAGTGGGGAGATGAAATGCGAAGGTAGTTTCCACCTGCGCTGCCGGATACAATCGTAGCCACTCTCTCGCTACATTTGACTATGAAATATGGCTAGTTTGCATAAAATGCACACCAGATTAGACTTAAAAACAACATGTAAAATATTTAATGAATCATTTACTATTGAGTATATTTTGAAATGTTTCACACATATTGGGCTAAATAAAACAAATTATTAAAATTAATTTCACCTGTTTCTTTTTGCTCTTTCGATTAACTACTAGAAACTCTAAGTTACCTTTGCAGCCCTGGTCTTGATGACCACTCATGTCCCTTTCAGCTTTAAGACTGCCAGGGACACTGTGGACGCGTAATTGATACGGTTTGCTTTCCACGCTTTGAGATACCAAAGGATTGGCCGGGAGTGCGCGGGGTGGGGGGTGGGGTGGGGCGGGGCCCTGCGGGGAGACCCAGACCCCTTCGGTTTTGCTCTCGCTCTCACAGCGGGAAAGACCCCCGACTCCAGTGCGGGGGTTGGGGCGGCCGCCGGCGAGCGAGGCACCAGGCGCAGGGCGTAGGGGGGCCGGGGCCGGGCGCGGCGCGCCGGGCGGGGCCGCACCGGGAAGCGGGTTCGTGCGTCAGCCTCACGCGCGGGGAAGGAAGCAGACCTGAGGCCCTGGGCGGCCCGCTGCGGGCGCCTAGGCACGTCCGCAGGCTCTGCGGAGAGGTGGTTGCCGCTGAGAGGCGGGAGAGTCGAGGGCGGGCCTGGGAGGCGGCCCGGAGGTGGGGCGCTACTGGGGGCCGGCCCGCGCGGGCTTCATCTGCGGACGCGCGGCCTGCGCCCCAGTGCTGGGACCGCGAGGCGCCGGGCGACAATCGGCCAGAGCGGCTATGGGGTGCCGCTGGGCCTTCCTGATCGGCCTCCTGGGGGCCGTGTGGCTGCTCGGCTCGGGTCACGGTGGGCAGCAGGCCCCTGAGACGGCGGCGCAGAGGTGCTTCTGCCAGGTGAGGGCTGTGCGCGGCCGTGCGGCCGCTCCCGTGCTTCCCGCCTCTCCCCTGCGCTTCGTCCCGCGCAGCCCAGCAGGTGAGGGGCTAGGAGGACCCCTGAGTTTCTACCCTCCCGGACGAATCCCCTCTTGCGGGGCTGAGTCCTCTGCAGCTCGTCTGGCTTGGTGTGGAGCGGTGTCCCAACGCAGCCGCCCTTCGGATCCGGTGTTGGGTGAGAGGTGTGGGTGCACGCTGTTGTGTTTTTACCGAGTTGGTTTATGCATCTTTGTTGGTCTTCCCTTCCCGGGAAGGGCGTGGACACTGTGCACGCATACTCACTCTTTGTTATTTTAGCAGAAACCTGGGTCTTCCTAACTTCTAACTTGACCTGGAACTGTGTACGTTGTGCCTGTGCTGGGTGCCTTCGGTCTGCTTCCTGGGCAGGACACGGTTTTGTAGGGCGGCTACTCTCAGATCGCGTTGTCAGGCAGAAGGACTTGGTGTGGCTTTTCTGTGTCTAAGCCTCACTGCCTTGTGTCTTTGGGGCTGCGGCTTGCCCTGTGGCTCCTCGCACTGTGTGTCCTTTCTTTTTCCCAAATGTGATGAGATTTTCTTAACGTGACGCCCATTTGGCTGGTCTGAACTGGGAGGATGAGCCTTACTCCTCAGTGCACAAGTTTAATTACATGCTTATTATGATCATTTTCCCTTTTTAGTAAGAGATGTGGGTTCCTTGAGAAAAATTTTCAAAGAAATTTAGAGGTTTTTGGATCTACAGTATTCTGTGTTTTAATATCATTACTCTTAAAGTCACGTTTTGGTTGGTTTATGTTGATAAAAATTACATTTTATAGAAAATTGAGGGTAGGCATCCACATTTTTCCTTTTAAGTGGATTGTACTATTATCAGAAATGACATTTTATGTGTGTAAGGACAATTCTACTATTTCACAGAGTAAAGAAACAATCTTAAATCTTATGGAAGGAAAAAAATAAATAAATCAGTATTATGGGGAGAAGAACTGTCTTTTTCACTGCTTTATATTCTTGCATTTTGTCAATTTGTGGAGTGATTTGGGAGTTGAGGTGTTATCCCAGCATGAGTAGGACAAGTTGAAAGGAAATTGCTCCTTTACTACTAAGACTGAAAAGCTCCTTTACTTCAGGGGTTGCAAACTGCACACAATCAAGTACTTAAAAGGAAGAAGGGTCATTTTTATTCAGATTACAAATACAACATAACACAAAGTGTCAACTTTTACAAATAAGTAATATTGAGGTAAAATATTTTAAAATAAGTTAGTGTTGGGGCACCTGGGTGGCTCAGTTGGTTAAACGACTGCCTTCGGCTCAGGTCATGATCCCGGAATTTTTCTTAAAAGTGTTTTTTAGGGAACCTGGGTGGCTCAGTTGGTTAAGCAACTTCCTTTGGCTCAGATCATGATCCCAGCTCCATGGGGAGTCTGCTTCTCCCTCTGACCTTCTCCATTCTCATGATCTCTCTCACTCTCTCTTTCTCAAATAAATAAATAAAATCTTTAAAAAATAAAATAAGTTAGTGTTGAAACAAGATGTGCAATATAACATTTTCAACTACATTTTAGATTTTTAGATAATGAAATAATAGTACATGTTGAGCTTTTCAACTTTCACTACCCCCCCATAACCTTTTTAGATACCTGATTAAAATTAGGGAATTTTTAATTTTTTAATATTTTTTCTTCTAATTAGTATTTAAGCTCCCCCACCCTTACAATTATTTTCAAGATTTGAATATTCCCCCAACACAGACGTCCATTAGATCCCTTTCTTTTTGTTTTAGAACAAGAGTGGCTGGCTGTTTTTCTTTTCAGAATCAACTTTTACAAATAATAAATCGAGGGTTACGTGGTAAAAAAGTTGTTTTGTTTTTTTTTTTTTAAGATTTTATTTATTTGAGAGAGAGAGCATGAGAAGGGAGAAAGTCAGAGGGAGAAACAGACTCCCCGTGGAGTTGGGAGCCCGATGTGGGACTTGATCCCTGGACTCCGGGATCATGACCTGAGCCAAAGGAAGTTGCTTAACCAACTGAGCCACCCAGGTCCCCTAAAAAACACTTTAAAGAAAAATTTAAAATGGTCTATTTAATCAGTTTAAGAACAGAGACCATCAGTTTTGATTCAATAGATTGAAACAAAAATACATTTTAGTTCTGTTATGGTCAGTAACAGAAGAGATGAGGGTAAGGAGGAGAAGGGACAAATGATGAATAGACATGAAGAGAAAATTGGAGATAAGCATATAGATATAGACATGTACAGAAACGAGAGAGACACACATAAAAGAATGGTGGAAGAAAAGATTAGAGGAGATGAATGGTGGAAATTATTCATTCAATAAACATTTATAAACACTGTGTACATTGACCTGAGTGTTTGGAATACCGAAATAACTATGGTGTGATCCTTGCCCTTAAGAACTTAGAATTTAGTGAATAAAGTCCTTTAGAGCTTGGGTAGAGGCAGAGGCAGAGATCCTAAGCACTTTATTTTAAAGATTTTATTTATTTTTTGGACAGAGTAAGAGCACAAGGAGGGGGAGTGCCAGAGGGAAAGGGAGAAGCAGGCTTCCTGCAATTTGGGGGTCCACCCCAGGACCCCGGGATGCCCAGATCTTAAGCATCTTAAAAAACAAGTGAGTAGGGACACCTGGTTGGCTCAGGCAGTAGGGGATGATACTCTTGATCTTGGGGATGTAAGTTCGAACCCTATGTTGGGTGTAGAGATTACTTAAAAAAGAAGATCTTTTTAAAAAGTTAGTAAATAATGCTAGCCACTAAATTAAAGGCTAACTTTCGACCTATAGTTTAGAAATAAAAGTTAAAATCTCTTATTCTCTTTGCAATACCAAATTAGCAAAGTTCTGTGGAGTCTGCTTTGTTAATAGTCATCTCCCTTCCTACTGGCAATCTCTCTCTTACAGGCTTCTGCCTTGAATTACCACATCATCATCCCCTCATCACATGGGTGCCTGGTAATAGGGGTTCGGTTAACAGAATACCACTTTAAATGGAGCCAAAGTAGCATGTAATTATTTGGCCTTAGAAAGTGATTGAAATAAAATGTACAAAGCTCTACAAATAAACACATTAAATTCAGTAAGCATTTTATTGAGGCCAATTGTGAATAAGTTTTGAGAAATCAAGAAATAAACTAAAAATTTTATTTTTTTTAAAGATTTTATTTATTTATTTGATAGAGATCACAGGTAGGCAGAGAGGCCGGCAGAGAGAGAGAGGTGGGGGGAGGCAGGCTCCCCGCCATGCAGGGAGCCCGATGCGGGCATCTTTTTTTTTCCAGTAAGAAGAAAACTTTTTTTTTAAGATTTTATTTATTTATTTGACAGACAGAGATCACAAGTAGGCAAAGAGACAGGCAGAGAGAGAGGAAGGGAAGCAGGCTCTGCTGAGCAGAGAGCCCGATGTGGGGCTCGATCTCAGGACCCTGGGATCACGACCTGAGCCAAGGGCAGAGGCTTTAACCCACTGAACCACCCAGGTGCCCCTAAACAAAAAATTTTAAAATTTAGTCCCATTTCTTGATACTCCAGGGTACTGAGCCTGGTACATAGTTGGTACTCAGCGAATATTAGGGAAGTTACAAAACAGGATGTGAGCACTGTGCTAGCAGGAGTATATTCTTTCAGTTATTCTGCTTAGCGAGCCATTTGCATGTTTTTCTGGAATTGATCTTTCAGGTGGGTGGATGGCTCCAAATGCATCTTTAAAGTTAGTCAGTTACTGCATATGTCTGTTGACATCAAGTCCTACTAAAACCATTTCCACTGTATGTTGTCAATTATTTCGGTAACGATGCTTCAGTGTTAGTTGCTGCAAATAAGTGATAAATTGCCTGGGACTTATAAGACATCCTTAAATATAGTGCCCCATTTTTTAAATCATTCTACTTAAAAATTTTTAAAAATGTACACTTGGTGTGCAGGTCTATGTGGTTTGTGTAAAGAACCCTATGATCATGACCCGCCCTTTCTTTCAACCACAATAATAATCATATTATTTGTTATAATAGTATGGGCTTGAAGTAAATGGAGACTCTTCAGACTTTCTTGTTTTCTTTTTTAGTTTTTTTGTTTTTTGTTTTGCTTTTGACAGGGTTTCAAATTTCCTTTTCCCCATTATATAACATTAGAGAGAAGCAACGTAACAGAACTTTAGTCCCAGTTCTTGGAATCCCAGGATGCATTTTAAAGAAATAACCCCAGGAGAAATATTGAAGCCTAGATATGCAGGCAGTATGGCCAGGTTTTTCATTTAAATTAATTAGAAATGAGTCTGTAAACTCTCATGTAGTCAAAATGTTTTATTAATCTTAATATGGCTAGTGCTGATAACACTCAGATCCACTTACTTCAGTGCAGTAAATATCAGGCTAATGAAAGGGAAGTAGGTCAGATAATTAAAAATCGATCATTTTTGTTTGGAGTGCATTGTAGATGCACTCTTCATACATGTATTTTGGCAGATTTACCTGTCCAGTGGCTTGTTTAGATCGATTTTATTTATTTACTTATTTATTTAATATTTTATTGATTTATTTGAGAGAGAGAGCAAGAGCGAGCACAAGTGAGAAGGAGGGAATGGGCAGGAGGGGAAGAAGAGGAAGAGAGAGAATCTTAAGCAGATTCCTCACTGAGTGCAGAGCCCAACGTAAGGCTCAATCCCGAGACTGTGAGATAATGACCTGAGCCGAAATCAAGAATCAGGCATTTAACCAACAGAGCCACGCAGGCTCTGAGACACCCGCCCTGTTTAGGTCTATTTAAAAAACAGTTTTTATTTGTTAGAGTGGCTGGGCCATGGAAGAGACACTCCAAAATATGTTGCCTGGTAGGTAGAAATACACCTGGATTAAAACTTAGAGGACTCTTTGAAACAGGTTATCCTGCAGAGATGTCCACTGACTGTGAGTACTTACTATTTGAACAAAGAATGTGGAGGAAAGCATGTTTCACATTGGTTGCTTCACTTTGGGTCACAACAATTTAAAGTTCTAAAGACTAAGGCTTCAAGGCAGAAATAGCTTGTAGCTTTCCATGTCCTTAGAATGGTGCCAACTACTGAGTATAGAATGTTTGGTGTTTCCATGCTTTCATTAACAGAGGTGTCTCAGTCAAATCTTTCAATAAATAGTTTTCATGTTCTTTTTGATGGTCACAAACCACTATAAAATTAAATATAACTAAAAGTTTCTGCAAAAAAAAAGAACACTTTGAACACTTTTTTCTTAAAAACGATTTATTTATTTGACAGAGAGAGAGAACTTGCACATGTGCAGGCAGGGGAGGGGCAGAAGAGAGAGGGAGAGAGAGAATCCTCAAGCAGACTCCCAGCTGAGTGCAGAGCCTGATGTAGGGCTCGATCTCAGGACCCTGAGATCATGACCTGAACTGAAATCAAGAGTTGGGTGCTTAACCAACTGAGCCACCCAGGTGTCCCCACTTTGAACACTTTTAAAAGGTATTTCATATTTTGTACAAGTATGAAGAATATATTTTCACAGTGCTTTGGAAAAAAATCATAGTCTGTGTTAGGACTAGAAGTTGTTTGCTCATAAGGAAACTATTTAGAAAGTGTTTTTTTGTTTTGCCTTTCATTGTAAATTCATTGTGAACAAAGAAAATAGTGAATAAGCAGGCCCATGTTGTTTTCTTTTCGCTTGCCTTTTGTATTTGGTATTTGGTCCAAACCAGTCAGTCTGTGAAGAAACTGTTTGAGACTACCTCTGCAGCTAACTGTTGGCTCTCCAGTTCTATGTTCCATTGGGTCTACAGATGTAAAATTTTGGGAAAATTTTAGCTACAAACTGGGCCTTTTTTTTTTCTTACTAAAAAAAAAAAAATGTAAGGGTGCCTGGGTGGCTTAGTTGGTTAGGTGTCTGACTCTTGATTTCAGCTTATGTCATGATCTCAGGGTCATGGGATCAAGCCCCACATCAGGCTCTGCACCAGGCTTAGAGCCTGCTTAAGATTCTCTCTCCCTCTATGCCGCCCCCCCTGACCCCCGCCAGCCCACCACCCTGGACTCGTGTTAGAATGCATGCGTGTTCTCTCTCTCTCTCTCTTTCAAAAAAAAAAAAAAAAAATTGTGGGTTGCTTTGGGGAATAGTAACATCCCTTTCCCTAGAAGCACTTAGGCAGCAGTAGGTGATAATACTAACACTTACTGGCCATTTATTCTGTAATTTCATCTTGATATTAACTCTTATAGATGGGAACTATTAGTATTGCCATTTTGTGTTGAGAGAGCAAACTGAGGCTTAGAGAGGTTAAAAAAAAAACTTGGGTAAGATCAGTAACTAATAAGTAGCAGAGATGGGATTCAACCCCAAGAAGGCCTGACCCCTCGGCCTTCGTGCTATCCATTGTCACATACTACCTCCTTGAGAGTGTGTAGGAGGGCATTGCTGTGTGCTTGGGAGGTTGCCGTCAAAGGCCCTCAAAGGCTTTTCAGCTCTTTAGAGGCTTGGACTTTAAACTGGGTGATTGTTATGTCAGGTCTACCCTGGTCCTTATATCTGCCATACCTCAGCAAGGGCCTTCTACTTGCCACCTGTTAATTTGGCTCCCTACCCAAAGCTGATTGCCACCTGAGGCCTAGAGCAGCAAATCTCAAATTTTAGCATGCATCAGTCACTTCGTCTGTGTGTGAGGCAGGGAGTTGGGGAGGGGGCATTAAACACATTCAGGTTCCTATGGTAGGGTCAGGTCAGAATTCCCTTGGAGTTTAGGAGATAGTGTGGCCATTATTTAAGTAGCCTTCGCACATCCCAGAGCTGCATCAATGTCAGGTCGTCCTTGTTCCAAATCAGCACCCAACTTTGGGTCTTAGTTTAGGTCCTAGGACATTGCTTTGTTTCCAAGCTTCTGTTCACTGGATTTCTTCCTTTGTCTTTCCCAGAGACTCTATTCTGGTAACATGCCTGGTTCTCTGGTTTGTAGAACTGGGCCTGGCATCATACCTGCCAGACTTTCCAGGGATTGGGTTTTGCCTGTTGGGAGGCTTATCTGAATAGTCACGTGGCTTGGATTTCTGAGTATCTTCCTGTCTCTCTTGCTGGGGCCTCTCCATCTATGGAAACTTCCCCACCTTTGCTCTACCTCCTTAGCTGCCCTGCTACCTTTTGTAGTAGTTGGAAATACCTCCTACTCAATTTCTAAGGTAAAGGTCAGAGGACTTTTAAATCTACCATTGTCCTGTCTTCTCTCTTTGAGGTCTTTGGGCTATAAGCCATTTCTGCTCTGAGTGCATCTTGCATTCCTTTATGGTTTGGGGCTTCTGCTAGCTTCCTTTGTGGTTAAGGTATAGATTGATAAAATGTTGCTTGCAGTAGGTTATTTACCTCTGCTGCTTGCCTTCCTTGTTCTGAGCTCATTGCTGCCACTCGGGCTTGTGTGGTCTGGAGCACTGAATACCGTAGGTAGCACTGAGCTACTGTAGGTGACATGATAGTACATAGTCCTAATTAGATTGTGGGGCTGGTGTCCAGTGAATGAGAGTGAGAGTGGACAATATTCACCAAAACATTCATTCATACATCCACTCCACAAATAATATTGAGCATCCCCTGTATGCTTTCTAGAAGTACAGTGCTAAGGACTGGGAATACAAAACATGATTTTGCTCTCAAGGAGTTTAAACTCTATAGGGAGGAAGTGAAATAGGTAAGTCCAATATAGCGAGATAATTTGTATATAGCGAGTATGTGAAGTGTCCTGGATACACATAGGAGGGACAGTTAAGCCAATAGGGATTGAGTGGTACCCTGGGGATAGCTTGAACTTGAATTTCAAGGATAGAATTCTACCTTAAAAATGAATTATTTAAGGGGCACCTGGGTGGCTCTGTCGTTTAAGTGTCTGCCTTCGGCTCATGTCATGATCTTAGGGTAGTGGGATGGAGTCCTGCATCGGGCTCTCTGCTCAGTGGGGAGTCTGCTTTTCCCTCGCCCTCTGTGTTCTCTCTCTCAAATAAATAAATAAATAAATAAATAAATAAATAAAATCTTTAATAAAGAAAAGGTGAACACATTTAAAAGAACTGAATTAAAGGGAAAAATAAGTTTCAAACCCTTTCTCTTGTTCGTGTGTGTGTGTGTGTGTGTGTGTGTGTGTTTGTGCTTGTTTCTTTTTGTGACCTAATGTCTCTACTTGGCATGTGTCACTTTGGCCTTTGCAGTCTTACTACCTGTTATTTCTTTGTGTAATAATTTGTATCCAAGGGGAAAACAGTAGCTATTTTATGTCCTTAGAAGTTTTGCTTTTAATGCTTGAAAGAAAGAGGTGTGAAAAGTCAAATCATCTAGGTTAGAAGCACTTTTGTTTTATTACTACCCCAAATTAGGAACTGAAGATTATTGTATATTCAGAGAATTTTTAGCAGGAAACAAGGACAAATTTGCATATGAAATGAAAGTAGTTATTGCAGTAACAAAATATGTAGATGAGATTTCTAGTACCCAAATTAGTCTAAAACAAGTCCAAAACAAATGAGACTAGGTAAATTGGTATAAAATCTTAGCTCTCAGATATTGCTGTCATCCTCCGACGTATTATCTGTCATCACCCAAATGTATTCACTCAGGTAAAAATTTGCATTATTGTTTTGTAAGAGCAATAGCATCATTAAATTACTGTCATACCCCATCTCTGAAAATTAGGAGGAGGAGGGATGAGAAGAGTTGTCTGAATCATAGCCTGTGAGGAAAAAGAGCCCTGTTATACATAAAGTATTTTTATGTATTATTTCATTTTCTTTGTAACAGGTTAGTGGTTACTTGGATGATTGTACCTGTGATGTTGAAACCATCGATAGATTTAATAACTACAGGCTTTTCCCGAGACTACAAAAACTTCTTGAAAGTGACTACTTTAGATATTACAAGGTATTTTTATTTTTAATTTTTTTTGTAAAAGAATACTTAGAGTTTAAATATACAGCTATATTTTCTTAGGAATTTCTGAACTTCAAAATTGTGGCCATTATTTAAAATTCAGTTCACAAGAGTGAACAATGTGGTTCTGAAACTGTCCATTGGATGCTTTTAATTTCAACAACTCAATTTTGCGCTCTGGAGTTAGAAACTTATTGGTTAAATTGAAGTCAGAACAGAAACTATTACACTGTTACCAAAATTGCTAATGCGTACTTTTCTAAAATACTGTATTGACTCCACTTAATTAAAATCATTAGATTTTTTTGAGAAGCATGATTTTATTCTGACCTGTATTATTTTAACTAGTCACTTGAGATATCTACAGAAAGAGTTTAGAAAATCTGATCATTGGAGTATGTAGTCCTCATCTGAGTTCACAAAGGCCTGGTACTTGCTTAAAAAAGAGTATCACTTGAATGGTGATGGTATGAGCTACTTCGGCTCCTAGTCACCGTCTGTTCAGGGTTTGTGTAGTAGTGGTCTATCTTTCTAATCAAATCTACCAATTTGCTTACGCAAGTTACACATTGATATAATTGCTGAACTTGGCAACAGGGACCTAGAAGAAAAAGAAAAACGGAAGCTAATAGCATGACCAGGTTCTAGCATCTTAATTCAACGCTTGTCAATAATAATCTCATGGTTCTTACTTTTATAACCTTTTTTCTTATCCTTAGGTAAACCTGAAGAGGCCATGTCCTTTCTGGAATGATATCAACCAGTGTGGGCGAAGAGACTGTGCTGTCAAGCCTTGTCAATCAGTAAGAACCACACATACATTTAAAACCTGTTACATCATTTTTCAAATAATTGCAATTTTGAAAAAGGGCACAATGCGACTAAAATAACATTTCAGTCCTTAGGTTAAATATAATGTTGTTTAATATTTATGGATTAAAAACCTAAACTTGGGTGCCTGAGTGGCTCAGTCGGTTAAGCATCAAAACTCTTGGTTTTTTGCTCAGTCATGATCTCAGGATCCTGGGATCAGCCCTATGTCAGGGTTCATGCTCAGCAGGGGGTCTACTGGAGATTTTCTCTCTACTTCTACCTTAACTCCCTCCCCCATCAAATAAATACATCAATCTTAAAAAAGAAAAAACAAAAACCAAAGGGCACCTGGGTGGCTCAGTGGGTTAAACATCTGCCTTTGGCTCAGGTCATGATCCCGGGGTCCTAGGATCGAGTCTCATATTGGGCCTCCTTGCTCAGCAGGGAGCCTGCTTCTCTCTCTCCCTCTGTCTGCTGCTCCCCATGCATTTGCTTTGCTCTCTCTCTAATAAATAAAATCTTAAAAAACAGAAAAACACAAAAGCAAAACCTAAACTTACTAATGATATATCCTATTTTGAATTATTTTGCTTTCATAATAATAGAACTAAATTTTGTGATAAATATAATCCTTTGATTTACTAGTGAGATTAGTAGTTCTTTTGGCTTAATGTTTGTTTTTCTTATGTCTTACCCAAAGTTGTGTTTATAGTATAATGAAATGAAATTAATTGAAGTATAAACAAAATCCCTTTTTTCATGGGTGTATTGTTTTCTTTGGGTGAGGAGGGGTTGGACAGAACACCTGGTTTTGCTTAAGAATTCTCAGAGCAGGGAGGCCTGAGTGGCTCAGTTGATTAGGTGTCTGCCTTTGGCTTGGATCATGATCTGGGGTCCTGGGATCGAGTCCCATATTGGGCTCCTTGCTCAGCAGGGAGCCTGCTTCTCCTTCTACCTATCACTTCTCCTGTCCACTGCTCCTCCTGATTGTGCTCTCTCTCTCTCTCTCTGACAAAAAAAAAAAAAAAAAATTCTCAGAACATTAAAATTTAAAGCATTTTACTCTGAAAACAATTTTACACTTTCAACAAAACCTTTTTTCCCTTTAAAAGCATATATTTCTATTTTTCTTCTTTATTGTGATAAAATATGCATAACAGAAAATTTACCATTTTAACCATTTTTAAGTGTACAGTTTATTGGCATTAAGTACAGTCATGTTGTTGTGCAATGATTACCACCATCCAGTTAGAGAACTTCTTCCTGATCACAAACTGAAACTGCACATTGATTAAACAGTAACTCCCTATTCCACCCTCCCTCTCACCCTTGGCAACCACTATTCTGCTTTCTGTCTCTATGAATTTGATTATTCTAGGTACCTCATATAAGGGGGATTATTACAAAATTTGTCCTTTTGTGTCTGGCTTGTTTCACTTAACGTGATTTCAAGGTTTATCCATAGTAACATGTATTTGAATTTTATTCCTCTTTAAGGCTGAGGAATACTGCATTGTATGTGTATCTGCTTTTCATTTATCCATTCTCCCATTGCTTGGCTTTTGGGTTATTCCCATCTTTTGGCCATTGTGCATAATGCTGCCCTGGATATGGGTGCAGAAGTATATGCTTGCGTCCCTAATTTCCATTCTTTGGGGTATACACCTAGAATTAGAATTACTGGATCATACGGTAGTTCTCGCTTTAATTTTTGGGGGGAACATCATACTGTCTTCACAGTAGCTGCACCATTTTACATTCCCACCAGCAGTGTACAATGTTTCCAAATTCTCTGTATCCTCACCAACACTCACTCTTTTCTGTTTTCTGGATAATAGCCATCCTAAAGGGTATGCTATAATTTTGAGTGGTTTATTTTATTTTTTAATGTTTTGTTGCTGTATTTCTTTTTTTTATTTAATTTTTTTTATTAACATAAAATGTATTATGTATTAACATAAAATGTATTATTTGCCCCAGGGGTACAGGTCTGTGAATTGTCAGGCTTACACACTTCACAGCACTCACCATTGAGTGGTTTATTTTTATATGTGTAAATATTGCTATATAGACCTATCTAGCATATGGAATTAAAGAAAATATAAAAATTTTATTTATGGGCATATTGTCATTAGATACCTGAGAATCAGGTCTTTAGTTATACTCATCTTCACAGACAAACTTTTTGAAAATTCAAGAATTAGCTTGTGAAACAACCTCTATTATGAAAATATCATTAAAGTGATGTCATCAGTTTAAATGTTTCATTTTATTTCCTAAGTTCTGGCATTTATATTTAGTAATCAGAAACATTAGTTGGGGAAATTCAAGTTTACCAATAACTTATGTATGACTTATTAAATATGATGAAAATAGGAGTGGCTGGGTAGCTCAGACGTTGAGCATCTGTCTTTGGTTCAGGTCATGATCCCAGAGTCTGGGGATCAAGCCCTGCATCAGGTTCCCTGCTTAGCAGGGAGCCTGCTTCTCCCTCTCTAACTCTCCTGATTTGTGTTTTCTCTCTTACTGTGTCTCTCTCTGTCAAGTGAATGAATAAAATCTTAAAAAAAAAATGCTGAAAATATGGTACATACTTAATAAAGGCATTTAATTGCACTTATGCATTAAATGGGCCATTATTGACATTGGTCAAAACAGGCAGGTGGGGGCGTCCTGGGTGGCTCAGTGGGTTGAAGCCTCTGCCTTCGGCTAGGGTCATGATCTCAGGGTCCTGGGATTGAGCCCCATGTCGGGCTCTGCTTGGCAAGGAGCCTGCTTCCTCCTTTCTCTCTGCCTGCTTCTCTGCCTACTTGTGATCTCTGTCTGTCAAATAAATAAATAAAATCTTAAAAAAAAAAAACAGGCAAGTGGTTTTACAGGTATTGAAAATTTGGATCTCATCTTTTTTTAAAAAAATGTTTCTTTTCTTTTAAGATTTTATTTATTTGAGAGAGAGAGAGCAAGCAAGAGAGAGAGAGAGTGTGCACAAGCAGGGTGTAGGGGAAGAGGGAGAAGGAGAAGCAGACTCTCTGCTGAGCTGAGCAGGGAGCATGATGCAGGGCTTGATCCCAGAACCCTGAGATCATGACCTGAGCCGGAGGCAGATGCTTAACTGAGTGAGCCACCCAGGCACCCCTCATCTTTTTTTTTTTTTTTAAGCAATTTAAAAAAAATTTTTTTTTTTCGGGGGCTTGAATTCATGACCCTGAGATCAAGACCTGAGCTGAGATGAGTCATGTGCTTAACTGACTGAGAAATTCAGGCATCCCTAAACGTTTTCTTTTAAGTAATCTCTACACCCAATGTGGGGCTTGAACTTGCAACCTGGAATCTCTCTATAAACTGACAGTCCAATTATTTATTATCTTTACAATGGGTCAAAGCAACATTCTTTCCCCTCCATTCTTAAATGACCAATGTGAAAATGAATAACAAAATCTAGTGTTAGTCTGTGAATAAGAAATGAGCACTCTGCTGGTTAAATCTTTTTGGAGATCAGTTCAGCAAATGTATCAACAAAATAAAAAAGGTACATGTCTTTTGGTATAACAATTCCACCAAGATTTTGACTTACTAAAATAATTGGACAGATGTTCAAAGATGACCATAAAGCAGTAATAAATACTGTAAAGGTGTTAATTCTGCTACAATTAGTTTATGAATTTGGCAAGATATGAAAAAATTAGAGACCATCTAAATATCTGGTCTTAAGAAAAAGAATTGTACATTGAGCTAGTTCAAAATCTGGAAAGTTACATAATAAAGTGATTGTCTCTGTGTGGGTCCTTCCCTTTTGGCAGGTATATTCTATTTCATAAATATACTTAGCACTGGAATAGGGCCCTGCGGTTTCAGAGTACATGCATCATTATGTCTATTCACAGCATCACTTTGAGGATAGACAGACATGTCCTATAGTTGGTAAGTGGCCAACACTTGACTAAAGACCAGTGTCAATCTCCTTTGAAAAGAACTAGGGCTTCTTAAAAAATTCTTGATTCCAAGATTGGAGCAAGAAATATACATGGTGGGCCACCTGGGTGGCTCAGTCGGTTAAGCATCTTCATTCAGGTCAGATCATGATCCCAGGCCTGGGATTGAGCCCCACTTCTGGCTCCCTGCCCTGCTCAGTGGGGAGTCTGCTTCTCCCTTTGCCCCTCCCTGCAACTCATGCTGTCTCTCAAATAAATAAATAAATAAAATCTTAAAAAAAAAAAAAAGAAATATACAAGGTGAGCCTGGAGTATCTTGTCATAACAGAAAACAAAGGGTGGTGCTAAAAGATTAGTAGGGTCATATCAATAGGGATACAGATATCAAGTCAGCACTTTGTGGGTCCCCTGGTTGCCAGTGTGGGACAATTTGGGTGTCAAAAGGAGTGGCTATTTTTACATTTCCATGCTGTTATGTAAGTAGTAAAATACATGATCAGCAGCCTGTACAATAATTTGTTGGGTTTTTGTGTACTTTTAAGAAGTGATATAAAGGGGGGGCGCCTGGGTGGCTCAGTGCATTAAGCCTCTGCCTTCGGCTCAGGCATGATCTCCAGGGACCTGGGATTGACCCCCATATCCAGCTCTCTGCTCAGCAGGGACCCTTCTTATCCCCCAACCCACCTGCCTCTCTGCCTACTTGTGATCTGTCTGCCAAAAAAAAAGAGGTGATATAAAGGGACACCGGGGTGGCTGAGTTGTTAAGCGACTGCTTTCAGCTTGGGTCATGATCCCAGAGTCCTGGGTTTGAGCCCCACATTGGGCTCCTTGCTTGGCAGGAAGCCTGCTTCTCCCTCTTCCTCGGCCTGCTGCTCTGCCTACTTGTGCTATCTCTCTGTCAAATAAATAAATAAAATC
The DNA here is from genome assembly GCF_010015895.1 of Lontra canadensis. NCBI lineage: Eukaryota > Metazoa > Chordata > Mammalia > Carnivora > Mustelidae > Lontra > Lontra canadensis. The sequence continues at coordinate 278,079 of NW_022631036.1, forward strand.
TTAAAAAAAGGAGAGTGATATAAAAACTGCTTAACTATTCTCAGTTTAAAGATAATCTCAAAAAATAAAAAATAAAAATAATCTCATAAGGTTGCCTGATTGACTCATTTGGAAGAGCATGTGACTCTTGATCTTGGGATCATGAGTTCGAGCACCATGACGGGGGTAGAGATTACTTAATAAAATAAACTTTAAAAAAATAAAAATAATCTCATAAATTATAGAAACTTAAATTTTTTTTCAGAAGGTAGAATAAATTTCTGATAAAAGCATTTTTTTTTTTCCAGGATGAAGTTCCTGATGGAATTAAATCTGCAAGCTATAAGGTATGTATAAGTACTTACTAATATAAGAAAAAAACCCATCACCCAGCTTCAGCAATTATTAGTCTGTGGTCAATTTTGTTTCGTCTGTACCTTGTGCTCCACTTTCCCAATTATTTTAAAGCCATTCTCAAGTCTTTATGGATATTTATTTTCTACTTAGAATTATAATTTAGTGTGACTTCATTTTACTGTTCAGATCATTCTAATTTGGCCACTGGGAGCTGTTTCAGTTGTTCCTGTGTCCCTTTGATCTACTCTCATCATTGTGGTTTTTCTCTTTCTTCAACACTTTCTTAGTTTCTGGCACTACTGGTATATTTCTGTCTCTTCAGTCTCTTTTAACCCATGTCCATTCCCTTTTCTTTTTTCTTCTTTGCAAACTTATATGTTGAGGAAATGAATCCTTATCCTATAGAATTTTCCACATTCTGGGTGCCTGGGTGGCTCAGTTATTAAATGTCTGCCTTCAGCTCAGGTCATGATCCCAGGGTTCTGGGATCGAGCCCCACATCGAGCTCCTGCTCAGTGGGGAGCCTGTGCCTCCCTCTCCCTCTGCTGCTCCCCCTGCTTGTGTTCTCTCGCTCTGTCAAATAAATAAATAAAATCTTTAAAAAAAAAAAAAAAGAATTTTTCATATTGTGTTTTAGTTGATTGTATCCCTATTACATCATTCAACACATTATTTTCTATAAACTGGCAGTTATGTTTTATGGCTTTTCAGATTCATTTCCTGATATGTATTCTAAGTGTTGCTGTATACTTCTTATTACATCATATCAGAAGACACATCATGTCTGGTTTTCTTTTTTTCTATGATAAGATTGATCATTAGGTTCATTATACATCTGATATAAAGTTCCCTAGTAGCTTTTTCTGTGAAAGTTTTGGTAGCTTTGATGATTATTACCTAGTTGCATTCTTTCATTAGGGTTTTGAAAATGCTGATACCCTAATTATATCGTTCTTTCTATACTTATTATCTGTTATCATTCTATAAAGATCTTTTCTTGTCAACTATTTGGATGCCCTGAAATACAGTTTATACAGGACAGACAGGATCAGTGCTTCATTCTTTTCCTCTCTTTACCAGTTTTCAGAATAATTATGAGTCTGGTCCCCTAACACCTCTGAAGATGCCCAATAAAGTTTTTATTTTTAGGTGTTATTTTGAACTTAAGATTTTTGACATAATTTATGTGTTGGATTCTATTGTACTCATTTCTTATGATTCCTTTTGATGTTTGAGTTGTTCTGTCTTTAGCTACTGGGAGCTCCTTCAAGTTAGTGACTATGGCCTTTTAAGATGATCCCAGTAATGGATTCTACCATTAACATTTTGTAAACTTACATTATCTCATATGTATTTGTCCATCTTTCTAGTTATCCATTAAAAAATGTTATTTTCTGGATATAGTTCAAAGTAGATTGCAAGCATCAGTACGCATTGCCCTAAATGTGTCATCAACTATATATATATATGTATATACATATATATATACACAACTAGAAGTATATCATTAACCAGAGTCCAATATTTGCTTCTACGTATTTTTTATAAAGTTAACACACAGTGAGATGCACAAATCTTAGGTGTGCCTGTGCTAAACGCAGGTACCTGTGTAATCTATGCTTCGATTACAATAGGGAACATTACTATTACCCTAGAAAGTCGCTTGATACCCTGTCCCAATTTTTACTTTTTCTCCCAGGGGCAACCACTGTTCACTTTTTCCACCATAGATTCTAAAGTAATTTTGCTCCTTTTTGGTTCCATGTTTTGTTGTTCACGTACAAAGAGTAAAGTCATAGCTATAAATGTGTTGGCTCTAGTAGCAGAACTTTGAGCATAGTTAAATGATGCCAGCATCATCAAAACTTTTGAAAGTTTATGCTGTTGAGGGAAAACATTTGTTCCTATTGTGAATGCCAGTATAAATTCATTTTAAGCTAAAAACTGAAGACAAAATATTTGTTTTGTGGTGGTAATATACAAATTCTGATAAAAACAATTCTGACTAAATCAAGAAATCTGTGGAGCAGAAATGAATTTGTAGTTGATTAAGATATACACATAATTCAGGGGTGCCTGACTGGCTCAGTCAATAGAGCATATGACTTTTTTTTTTTTTTAGGATTTTATTTATTTATTTAACAGACAGATCACAAGTAGGCAGAGAGGCAGGCAGAGAGAGAGCGGGGAAGTAGGCTCCCTGCCAAGTAGAGAGCCCAGTGTGGGGCTCGATCCCAGGACCCTGTGATCATGACCTGAGCCGAAGGTAGAGGCTTAACCCACTGTTACCCAGGTGCCCCTAGAACATATGACTCTTGATCTCAGGGTTGTGAGTTCAAGCCCCACATTGGGTGTAGAGATGACCTAAAATAAAACCTTAAAAAAAAGGATACACGCATAATTCATAATTGTGTCCAAATATGCTGTGATATTTTACCAATTAAGATTGAAGTGGTAATTGTCAAAATGTATAGGTTTTTGTATTTATATATATACTTAATGACCATAAAATTTTTGAGGTAAAGCTAATACAGAAGAAAATATGACTTTGGCATGGACAGGGGTACTTTCTTTGCTGTCCATCATCAATCAGATTTTATCAATGTTTGAGCCTTTGCGGAGCCTGGGTGGCTCAGTGGGTTGAGCCTCTGCCTTCAGCTTGGGTCATGATCTCAGGGTCCTGGGATCGAGCCCCACATTGGGCTCTCTGCTCGGTGGGGAGCCTGTTTCCCTGACTCTCTCTCTGCCTGCCTCTCTGCCTACCTCTCTGCCTACTTGTGATCTCTGTCTTTCAAATAAATAAATAAATAGAATCTTTAAAAAACAATAAACAATAAAAAATAAATGTTTGAGCCTTTGAAGACTATTTTGTAAAACAACCCAAGAGTCCTTCAGTGGTATTAACCAGTTTTTAATAAATGAGATCACTAAATGTCGATAGCTATATGTTTAAAATCAGTGGACAATTATTGTTCAAAGTATCAATGAATGGAATGCTTAAAGGAAAAATTCTTAGGTTTTGAAGGTTTAGCAAATTGCAGTTATTATAACAAAGCTTGTCGAAATTTATTTCTACAAAAGCTAGGAGGGATTAAACATAATAACGTGGGGAAAGTTGGTGCTCTAGGGTTTAATTCTGAAATTTTATAATTGTGTTTTGGAGTATCTCCTCTTGTGGGAAGAGTCTCTTCTTGATGAAACTCTTGTTTTTAATTGGATAAGTTTGTATTCTCATCTAAAATGAAATGAAATAAGAAGGATTACAATTTTGTAGCATCTATATTTGGCAAAATATTTAAAATAATAAAAAAATTATTTGATGAGTTTTGTCTTAAAATATTTAGTGAAGAAACATACTTTGAAGGCGAAAGAATAGACCTTGTAGAAATAATTTGGTTTAAAATATTTTCACATATTTACCTGTAGAGAGGATATTTTTCTCAATTAAAAAGTATAAATGCGGGCGCCTGGGTGGCTCAGTGGGTTAAGCCTCTGCCTTCGGCTCAGGTCATGATCTCAGGGTCCTGGGATCGAGTCCCGCATCGGGCTTTCTGCTCGGCGGAGAGCCTGCTTCCCCCTTTCTCTCTGCCTGCCTCTCTGCCTACTTGTGATTTCTCTCTCTGTGTGTCTAATAAATAAATAAATAAAAATCTTAAAAAAACAAACAAACAAACAAACAAAAAAGTATAAATGCAGGGAAGAGGTAATTGAAGGTAGTGATGATTTCAAATTGACTAGGCATAAAAATTAACTTTGAAGGAGATTATGGGCAGTTTTATGAAAAATTAAAAATGACAAATTGAAAAAAATTTTTCTTCAAAAAAATGCCAATGATAAAAAATTAAGACCAATATGTGACTTAACAAAGTCAATTAAATTTTTAAATAGAAACAAAGAATAGAAAAAGAACCTGAAGAATGTTTTGTTTAACGTATGTTTTAATATCCAGATAATCATAATGATAAGGTTTTTAAATTTTTTTGTTTTAATGTACGTAGGTATGTCATTTTTTGAACAAATTCTGTTCATTTTTTGATATGTATTTTTGACTTTTTCGTTTAAGCTAATTGTTTATAGAAAAGTTGCAAAGTTAGTATAAAGACATTGTGTGTACTCTACAGATTCACTAATTTTTAATATTTTGCCTCATTTTTCTATGTACATATTCTATATGTATGTATACATATTCTTATTTTGTATATACATATTCTTATTTTCAGACCATTTGAGAGTAGGTTGAGTGTACCATATCCCTTTAATACTTAATTATGTAGAAAGAATTTTAGTTGCTTTTTTTTTTTTAAGATTTTATTTATTTATTTGACAGACAGAAATCACAAGTAGGCAGAGAGGCAGGCAGAGAGAGAGAAAGGGAAGCAGGCCCCCTGCTGAGCAGAGAGCCCAATGTCGTGGGGCTCTATCCCAGGGCCCTGGGACCTGAGCCGAAGGCAGAGGCTTTAACCCACTGAGCCACCCAGGCACCCCGAGAATTTTAGTTTTAAAAATAGTGTTGGAATTGAGCTGTCTTATAGGTTAACCATTGTAATGAAACAAAGCTGTTATTCAGTAAATAAATATTTCAAAAAATTGTATCATTTCGGTTATCTTAGTGTTCCCTTTTATCCTCAGAAGTGTCATAGGCTAGGCAGTCATTATTAGTATGGTCACTCTAACAATAAGGACACTCAGTAAATATTTGTTGAGTGATTGAGTCGGTGCCTTCTGTTTCCATTGTTCTCTTTCAGCTCTGTGGTGGTGATGACCAGTGTGTTGTGAAATCGTATGATCTACATTCACTTCCTCTGTGCCAAATACATGCCTATCAGAATAATGTGTGTGTGTGTGTGTGTGTGTGTGTGTGTGTGTGTGTGTGTGGCTTAGATGTTGAGAAGAAATGTGGTTGTTAAAGAATATATTTTATTTTTTTATTTTATTTTTTAAAAGATTTTATTTATTTATTTGACAGAGAGAGAGAGAGAGAGACATCACAAGTAGGCAAAGAGGCAGGCAGAGGAAGAAGGAGCAGCAGGCTCCCCGCCAAGCAGAGAGCCAGCTGCGGGGCTCAATCCCAGGACCCTGAGATCACAACCTGAGCCCAAAGCAGAGGCTTAACCCACTGAGCCACCCAGGTGCCCCTAAAGAATATATTTTAAACACCTAAAGATGTCAGAATACTTTTTGTAAGACTTGGTGTGCCCCAGGGCATATTTAGAATCATGGCATTTGGAGATGAGATTGACCTAGACACACAGCATCTGGTCCAGCCACTTATCTATGGAAGAGAAAACTGATGCTTACAATTAGGCCATTAAAAAAGTGGGACACCAGGGTGCCTGGATGGCTCAGTCGGTTTAGTGTCAGACTCTTGATCTCAGCTCAGGCCTTGATCTCAGGATCATGAGTTCAGAGCCTGTGTTGGGCTCCACACTGGGCATGGAGCCTACTTAAAGGAAAAAAGAAAAAAAAAAAAAAGTGGGGCATTACCTCATGATCCCTTGCCTAATGTTCCTAAAACCTCAGAGATTTTCTTAGCGAGCAGCTTGGTAATGAGTTATCAGAACTACATTCTCTATTTTGTGACCATATAGTAAATGTGTTCACCAACAAAAACAAGGGGCAAAGCCTTTTTGTTTTTTGTTTGTTTGTTTGTTTGTTTTTTAACCTTAAGGGGAGATGTGAGGGCTTAATTTTTTTTTTTTTTTTTAAGTTTTGAAGCCAAGGAAATTGTGCTAGGTATGAAAGAACTTCAGATAATTTTGATATTCTTTTAAAAAGTTCTTAAAATGCAGTAAGTGGTCATCTGTTTATTCTCCTTTTCCTTTTAGTATTCTGAGGTAGCCAATAACTTCATTGAAGAATGTGAACAAGCTGAACGACTTGGAGCGGTGGATGAATCTCTGAGGTTTGATTTTTTTTCTTTTGTTGCAGTAGTATTTTTTTTTTTTTCCTTGTGAAATGGTAACTTTAAGAAAAGGGTAACAGTACCTGTTTTCTTTATTTGAAGTGAGGAAACACAGAAGGCTGTTCTTCAGTGGACCAAGCATGATGATTCCTCAGACAACTTCTGCGAAGCTGATGGTATAACAGTTTTCATAGTGTGCATTTTGTTTAAAATTGGGTTTAATTTTAAATTTGTTGTTTAAAATGGCTTTTAGAACTCAGTTTCTAAGGTTAGGCAGTTCGTCAAAAAGCTAAAGACAATTACAGTATGACCTAACAATTCAGCTCCTAAATATGTACCAAAAAAACCTGAAGACAGGGTAACACATACTTGTATGCCCGTATTTGTGGCAGCATTTTTCACAATGGCCAAAAGGTAGAAATGACCCAAATATCCATCAACAAATGAATAGAAAAGCAGAGTATAATAAATACATACAATGGAATATTATTTAGCCATAAACAAAGTTTTGGTATGTGCTGCAACATGGATAAACCTTGAAAATACTATGCTAAATGAAATAAGCCAGACACAAAAAGGCAACTATTGTGTGATTCCATTTACATAAAATATCTAGAATAGGTAAGGTGATAGAGACAGAGTAACCAGAGGTTAGGAGAAGGGGAGAATGGGGCGTTAATATTTAATGGTTAGAGTTTCTGTTTGAGGTCATAGAAAAGTTTGGAAACAGTTAGTGGTGACGGTTGCACAATGTTGTGAATATAATTAATGTCACTGGATTCTACTTGTAAACATGGTTAATATGGTAAGTTTTACATTACATACATTTTACTGCAGTTAAAGAAAAACAAACTGCCAGTTTCTGGAAAAAATTTACCTCCTGAGTTTGAGTATTACTGTTTTGTGTATCTCAGATATATGTGTGTGTGTGTTACTTACTTATTATATATATATATATGATTTTGTAATATATATAGGCATTTTGCATAAATAGCTCAAATGTAGAGATTGAGATTGCAAAACCTTGCTTCTGTTGTACTGGCCTTGGGTTATTGCATATTTTCCTTGATGATGGTGTGCGTTACTTTTGGAAAAGAGAAGAAAGAACCATGAGTTAAATCTGAGACAATGGGATGCTGGGCCAGAGTTCTGGGACTGTTCAAATCTAGGATCCCTAGGATGCATTAGAACCCTTTAATCAGATTTATGGATTCTCCTATTCTTCCTTTTTCCAAGTTGAATTGTTAGCCTTTTAGTTGGCTAAACAAATCAAATCCACCTGAGTTTTGGTATCCTTCATGGCTCTTTTGAAGCAGATTAATGATCTTTAAAAAATAAAATTAGCAAAAAGAATGATACAGATAATTTTAATTGCAAGTGAGAGACAGATCCTGCAATTCTCCAAAAAGAGGAAGACAGAGAGAAAGTACTTATTTTTAACTTTGTGGTTTCATTTTGGGAAAAAAAAAAGAGAAACACATGTTTTCCTTAACGTAACAGGATTATGCCTTGGCAAATAATATTTATAATCCTCTATTCCTAATTCCAAAATCTGAAAACTCTGAAAAATGAATATTCCCCCCTGAGTTTAGCACAGACTCATTTAGTGTGAATATTCACAATAATTATTCAGTATATGTTGCATACACTATAATACTTTTCTAAAATCTGAAAAGTTCTGAATTCCCGAAACATAGGCCCCAGCAATGTTGGATAGGGAGTTTTGGACTTACACCAAGTTTTAGACTAGAAAAGAAGGGGGATAAAATGCGCCAAGAGGTGCCTGGGTGGCTCAGTCCTTAGTTGTCTGCCTTTGGCTGAGGTCATGATCCCAGGGTCCTAGGATTGAGCCCCGCATTCGGCTCCCTGCGTAGCAGGAAGCCTGCTTCTCCCTCTCCCACTCCCCTTGCTTGTGTCCCCTCTCTCACTCTCTCTCTCTGTGTCTGTTAAATAAATAAAATCTTTAAAAAAGAAATGCTCTCCCAGCCTTTAACTTTACAGTCTCTTTTCCACAAGGATTCTTTGGCCTGAATATTACTATGAGATAAAATTAAACTCTTAACATGCAGCACATTTTTTTCAGACCTGCAGTGTTAGAGAAAGAACAGTAATACTTTAATTTCATTTACCAAAGTGTACTTTTGAGACTACCTGCTTAGATTTGTGTAGCAAGGACTGAGAATCTGTTCCATGAATCACTTGTCCATTCATACTTGTTTCTTCTGTTACGGTGAATATTTTTAAAAAGGATAGCTTTATAAGGAAGAAATTATGTATGTAAATGGTAGGTAGAAGACAGAAGATATGTTGTGAGTTTTAATTAGAAATTTGAGCTTTTGTCATCTGGCGAAATATGGCTATAGTAACAATTTTTTTTTTTTAAAGATTTTGTTTATTTTTGACAGACAGAGATCACAAGTAGGCAGAGAGGCAGGCAGAGAGAGAGAGGGAAGCAGGCTCCCTGCCAAGCAGAGAGCCCTATGCAGGGCTTGATCCCAGGACCCTGGGATCATGACCTGAGCCGAAGGCAGAGGCTTAACCCACTGAGCCACCCAGGCGCCCCTATAGTAACGATTTTTTTTTTAATATTTTATTTATTTATTTGTCAGAGAGAGAAAGGGAGAGAGAGCGAGCACAGGCAGACAGAATGGCAGGCAGAGGCAGAGGGAGAAGCAGGTTCCCTGACGAGCAAGGAGCCCGATGTGGGACTCGATCCCAGGACGCTGGGATCATGACCTGAGCCGAAGGCAGCTGCTTAACCAACTGAGCCACCCAGACGTCCCATATAGTAACAATTTTTAAAACTTTTTATTTATTTACTTAGAGCAAGTGAGAGAGCACGAATGGTGAGAAGGGGCAGAGGGAAAGGGAGAAGCAGACTCCTCACTGAGCAGGGAGCCTGATGTGAGGCTTCATCCCAGTCTGGAATCATGACCAGAGCCAAAGGCAGTTGCTTAACTAACTGAGCCAGCCAGTTGCCCCAGTAACAATTATTTTTTATTAAAAAGTTGAGGCAAGATGAAGTATTTGTTATAAGTAAAATTATGAGTCAACTAATACTTATATCTAATTAGGCAGAATATTAAAAATTTAATTATTTCTTTGTAATTTTTCTGTCTTAAAGTACTAGATGCTAGCATTATTTATATGTTTTAAAAGTGAGGGCTATTTTTTATGAATTTATTATAATTTGCTATACTGTGGCGATACTTGAGTTGAACAGAAATATCTGTTCCTGAACCAGAGGATCCCATACAAATTTGTTCTACTATTTTTTTTTTTTTTTAAGTAATCTCTATACCCAACTTGGGGCTTAAATTAACAACCTGAAGATCAAGAGTCACATGCTTTACTGACTGAACTAGCCAGGTGCCCCTGTTTTGAAGTTTTGTTTCTGCTTTCTCTAGTTACTTTGTCACTTCCGCATGGACTCTCAGTTATTTCTAGATGCTATCACTGTGCTACTTCTAGAAGCCAAATTTCCCCTAATTTATGTCTCTAGTGTATTGTCAATTGGGATAAAAATAACCATGCTTAGTTTTATTTTTGTTTTTGTCATTGTGTTTTTAATAAGAAATAGGTACTTTTGAGAGCCTAATGGACTTTCTTAAAAGCACCTGTGTGCTCAGATTTTTGTCATCTGCTTTAGTTGCTTTGAGGCCATTTTTGCCTACTTCATTTTTTTAATAAAGATTTTATTTATTTATTTGACACAGAGAGAGTGATCACAAGCGTGCAGAGAGGCAAGCAGAGAGAGAGTGGGGAAGCAGGCTCCCCGCCGAGTAGAGAGCCTGATGCGGGGCTCGATCCCAGAACCCTGAGATCATGACCTGAGCCGAAGGCAGAGGCTTAACCCACTGAGCCATCCAGGTGCCCCACGCACTTCATTTTTTGTTGGTTCATGTTGTTAAGCTTTACAAATGAGTAAGATATTACTGTATATTAAATAATTTCCCGAAGCTACTGGAAAACAAGGGGCCATTTTTTTGTTTCAAAGATAAAATACGTTATACAAAATTTATAGGACATATGAGTAACCAGCATCTCACCAATTTTTGTATGGTTTTCATTGGTATTTGTAGTGGACTTTTCTAGAATACTTACCTTTTCATTTTATTAGACAGCCTTTGTACTTAAGAGTTTTGTTGATTATAAAATGTAAGATATATCATAATACCACTAGCTAATATGTATTGAACTCTTACCGTGGTTCCAAGGACTCTACACATATAAACTTACCTAAGTCTCATGGTAATGCTGAGTATTAGCTCCACTTTATAAATGATGGCACCAGTGCATTGAGAACATACGTAAGTTGCCCCATGTTCCACATGAAATAAGAAGTAGGGCCTGGATTCTCACCCAGGCAGTCTGGCTACAGAGCCCCATGTGCTGGTCTGTTGGACATAGAGGTTGCTTCTTATTTTCCCTTTTATAAATAATGCTGATGCAAGTATATTCCTGCTTATAACTTTTTGCATGTTTAGGATTGTACCTTTGGGACAGCTTTGTGGTGGATCTTGACGGTGGTCTTGTAAGAAGGAAGTTTTTGGTAATGGTGTGTGGTAGTAATACATCTTCATCTACCCCGGTTGCTGATGAACTGCTTGCGGTTAAGGTGGAGGGAAAGGGAAATGAGTAGTATATTTTTCATCTGGACAGCTTATGAGAATCAAATTACCGTGTTTCTTTGATTCTAAAATTCACGCATTCCTATTTACCATTTTTAAAAGTTTGCAACCAGTGAGTACATTTTAATGTGGCTGTGCCTTCTTCTTCTCTCATCTTTCTTTCTTTTTTTTTTTTTAAAGATTTTATTTATTTATTTGACAGATCACAAGTACGCAGAGAGGCAGGCGGGGAGGGTGGGGGTGGAAGCAGGCTCTCTGTTGAGCAGAGAGCCTGAAGCGGGGCTGGATCCCAGGACTCTGGGATCATGACCTGAGCCGAAGGCAGAGGCTTTAACCCACTGAGCCACCCAGGCGCCCCTTCTCTCATCTTTCTTGTAAAAGGTTGTATTTAAAGTCTGGATGCACTTGTTAAATTTGTGGTGCCTTAGAATCAGTGGGATATAGTCTGTTATACAATTTTTTTAAGTAAGTGAAGAAAAAGGTTGAATGAAACATTTCATTTTACAGACATACAGTCTCCTGATGCTGAATATGTAGATTTGCTCCTTAATCCCGAGCGCTACACGGGTTACAAGGGACCAGATGCTTGGAAGATTTGGAATGTCATCTATGAAGAAAACTGTTTTAAGTATGTGTCACTTTCATTTAGAAAATCCTGACAGAGTGATTTTTATTTATATATCAACAAATCAACAAATCATAATGACTCTAAATTGCAAATCACATTGACTTTGTTAAAGGATGTATTTGGACATAGAAACATTCTTACTCATTAATCCAGTTCTCCTCTGGGAAAACATGTGGACATGAGTTTCAACAAATATTTTTTTCTTCTTCAAAAGACACAGACGTAGAAAAATAAATAAAAAACTCTTTAAAAAAATAAAGTAAAAGACATAGAAAAAAATAAAAGACAGTGACTAGTATAGGACTTTTATGGGAGTCTTGTAGACATTTCACAGATGTTCCTTCAGTGGATTATATAATCTCATTTTACAGATGAAATAACCAGGAGCCAGCCAGGTTTACTTCATTTTCCAGGATCCTAAACTTAGTAGTAGAGAATAAGTGACTCCTAAATCTTTTTTTGGTGCTCTGTATTCATCTTTTTGAGGTTCTGGTTATTTTACCTGCTTTCAAGTTTAAGTTAGATTAATTTCAGAGAATAATTATAATAGGTAACACTTGAACACTCACGGTGTGCCAGACCTACATTTTCTCTTTTAGTCCCTGCAATAGCCCTTGCCACTGTTGTAGTTGTCACTGTTTACAGATGGAGAAACATGAGACTTGGAAGGGTTAAATGATTTTTCCTGTGTCAGTCTAGTAAGTGGAAGAACCCATTTTGTATTCTTTACTGCTACCATGGAAATAGTCAATTTGATCACTGTGTGACTGGGACATGCTTCAAGTTTACATGCCTCTTGGAAGCCTCTGGCCTCTAACCAATGTGCTTATTGGTTTTTGGAAGGAATTTGTGTGTGCATTTGCATTATACTGTCTCAGAGATGGGGCGAGTTCTGGGAAAATGGAGTTCATAGATAAGGTAGTAATACATTTCACTTTGCGTTAAGTCAAATATAAGGGATAAGCAGTTATGCTTATACCAGAAAAATGTGTTTCTTTTTTTTGACTTGAAGAACTTCTCCAGTTTTAAAGTGGATAATTTTCATTATTTACTCATTTCTGCCATGTGTTTCATTTAAATTCCCTGGTTTATTATTAAGAATGTTTGACTTAATTGGCTTTTTTTTTTTTAAGATTTTATTTACTTATTTGACACAGAGAGAGAGAGAGAGACAGCTAGAGAGAGAACACAAACAGGGAGTGGGAGAGAGGGAGAAGCAGTCTCCCTGCTGAGCAGGAAGCCAGACACGGGGCTCAACCCCAGGACCCTGGGATCATGACCTGAGCCGAGAGCAGGCACTTAACAACTGAGCCACCCAGGCACCCCTTAATTGACTTACTTTAAGGTTTTTTTTTTCTTTTGCTTTGCTTTAGATTTTATGTTTAAGTAATCTCTAGACCCAACTTGGGGCTGTAACTTACAACCCCAAGATACAGAGTTGTATGCTCTACTGACTGAGCCTGCTAGGTGCCCCTAAAGGGTCTGTTTTTTTTTTTAATGTGAACTAAAATAGACTCAACAGAAGCATTTGTTGGATTTTACATTTGTATTATAGTTATTTCTTAACTAATTTATATCATGATTCCCAGTATAAATATTTCTAAAATATAAACAATATATGAGGCACAAAACTGAGTATGATATAATACAGCTTACATGTTCTGTTCTCAAAGTGTCTCAAGTTGTGCAAGTTCGTAAAATTTAAACTGCAGACAAAGCAGTCCCTACACTTTAGTAGTGTTACTAACAAATACTTAGTTTGAGATTTAAAGGCACTTCAGTGACATTAAAAAAATTTTTTTTTTAACTTTAGTGACATTTTAACTCCTTTTTTCATATTAAAAAAATGCCTTTTACTGAAATCCTAACAGACTTGTTGGTGGCCACAGGATCAGTTGACATATCTAAGATTTACAAAGTGGAAAATAATCTACCCAGAGTGTTTTTTCCCTTTTTATTTTCGTGCTTCGTTTGGGTATTTATATTTCTTGTTTGTCTTTCAGTCAGGAGTGCACTTTGTGCCACATGCAAACACACGTATGTGTACACGGATATATGTATTGTAACATATTTAAAAACATTAGTGACTCTGGGAGAAGAGCTTGACTCGGTGTAGTCTTCCTTTGAGGAAGTGATTAAGAAATGGCTTTTTGGCTGCTACAATGGGAAAAGATCAGAAACTATTGCTAAGACAAATAACAACTACCCTCCCTTAAAGCAATTTGAGAACACTAAATGTTTTATAAGCTCAATAAAACAGTTTGATTTTGGATGTAGTCATTAAGCAATTATCTCTCTGAGATAATTTCACTTTTACCTAGATAATTATAACAAGATAGGTAACATAATTATATTTTACAGTTTAATTCTTTCGTTTCTAGGCCACAGACGATTAAAAGACCTTTAAATCCTTTGGCTTCTGGTCAAGGTGAGTTATTTATTTGCACTGTTATATTATTTATCAGCCAGTGAACTTTGGTTAGAAGGAAGAGGAAGGCCAGATAAGGGTTTTGGCAAGAGCATTTGAGGTCATATATTCCCGTTTCCATAGAAGTTATACCTCACCCTTACAGACAAGTTGGTGTTTAAAATATTTATACCTCAGTAAGGAGTATTTGTGTAATGAAGTTCATGGTATTAGATTATCATAGGGTGGAGAGTAGGTTAAATGTTTATTCTTTTGTGCATTTTTACAAAATGTGTGTGTTTAGTTTTTACTATTTTTATTCATTTTCTAGTTAAATGAATATCCAAAAAAAATGATTATACATATTGGGAGTCTGATTTCAAATTCACACGTCTTTATATTTCATTAAGATTTTTCATTTAAGGTCTTGCCCAAATGCTGCCTTTTCTATCTTCCCTGACTCTCCTAACTGGAAGTAACCCCTTTCTCCTCATAAAGTGATATTACGTCATGTTTTGTGTCTCTTACCACCTTTCCACTGGCATTATTTTATTATTATGCATCTATTGATCTACCCTAGCACTCTGGGTATTTGGGGAGTATTTATTGGTTTCATCTCTTAATAGAGAGCCTGACACCTAACAGATGGAGTTGTTTGTTAAGTGAATGATTGATGAAAACTGCTCTCCTCATTTAATGGTCTTGTCTGCAGTTAGGAAGATCACTGTTCCTTCAGCAAATGATTATCCTCCATTTACTGTGCACTAGGCACTGTGCAGAGGCAGAGGGGGTGTGAAATTGCAACTCAGAAACCCTGCTCAGTCTGTAATAGGCAGAATGGTTTGTTGAATAAACCATTTCAGTGCTATGATTTCAGACTTTTTGCTTAGGAAATATATATCCCTGTTCTCATAATATGTGCTTACTGATGAAATCTTTGGTGTGCTTTTAGCAAATGTGTGAGTTTTTCATTTTTAAAATTTATTTGAAAAGCTGCTGATCTCATATAGTCAATAAACATAAATTTCCTCCTGGAAAGCAATGAGATTGCATCATTCCCTAAATGTTGGCAGCCTAGGCTTTCTTAGATTAGAAATGAAAGAACATCTTTAAAGAAGAGTTTGGGTTTATCTGAGTCACATATGGTAACCCTTTGGAAGCTATTGATTTAATATCAGATGAGTGCAAATTCCTAGGTAAGGGGTGATCCTCAGTATGAACTCACATTATGATCTGATTAATTAACTACCCTCACTTATCATGAAGATAAATGGGAACAATTTAAATATTTATCATTAAGGAGCTGGTTAAATGATTCACCGTATGTTCATGGAGTAAAATACACCACTAGAAATATTGCTGAAAATTTGTGTTCATTTAGGTCAGTAATGACCAATAGCACGTTGAAGAAAAGAAACAGGCATCAAATCGTACGTATATTTTTGTAAAAACATACTTATGTTTTGTAAAAACATAATATCTAAATGTCTATATGCGAAGAAAAAGGACATTTACCAAAGCATAAATGGTATTATCTAGGGCAGAGGGAGTTCAGATGACATTTTTTATTTCCTCTGTGTCTTCTTTTTTTTTAAACATGTATTTGCAGTTAGCATATGTATTTTAATAATCAAACAATGATGGCATTAAATAAGCATGGGCAAAATGAAGACAGTTTTTTAAGAGTAAATGAACAGCTGCTTACAAACTGCTGAATGGTGCATAATTTGAATCTTCACAAATTGTCTTTTGAAATATTCCTGAATTAGGTAAAATTTTACAGTGTCAGTCTAGAGGTTTCAAAGCAAGAATAATTTTTTAGCAGAAACCATATTATAGATTTAGAATAAATAAACGTGAAAAAAGGCTCTGCCAACCAAATAACTGTTAAGTCCTTAAGGTATTTGAGAGTACTCTCAGATGATAGGTTAGATTTTTCTCTCCCTTCAGCCTGTATTAAATCTTGTGTGAGCTGAAGCCACTCCTTCCCCAGGCTCTTGGAGATGATGCCCTTGAAGTGAATCAGGCATAATTCCTATTTGCCACTAGATAGGGTTGTGTCACGAGTGACTGCCTCAGATTTTGCTTATGTGCGTGAACTGATGGACTAAAACTAACTGTTATTTAAAGTCTTATTTTTTATGGAAGTATAGCATTTTAAAGTGACATCTGGAAGGACTTTATAATAATCAACCTTTTGTTTTGTTTTTCAGGGAAAAGTGAAGGTAAGTATAATTTCTTTATCATATATATATGAATTTGCTGATACATTCAGATGTTTATTTGGGAGACTGTTCTTCCTACTTCTAAGAACTCCTGTTTATCTAAAATTCAGGAGGTGAAAGCACAGGGAAAATGACTGCGCCTGGGATCAGGCCTTTACTTCTGGAGCAGATCTCTAGGATCTGCTGGGTCCTTATAGGAAGCTTTAGGCATCGATCGTCACAGTGTTGCTCTGTGGCTTCCAAGGCTTGTGTTCGCTCTTGGGGGTAGTTATTACCAACTCTGAGTTGTAATGCTAAAATTTTTAATGTATCTTAGGTTTACTTTGTCTTTGTGAGAATCTTTTTGCTTTCTGAGTGAAATTGAAATGATTTTTTAAAAAGATTTTTCTTTATTTATTTGAGAGAGAGAGAGAGAGAGTGCACAAGTGGGGGAGGAGAGGCAGGAGGAGAGGCAGAAGGAAAGCAGAAGCAGCTCCCCGCTGAGCCCGACATGATCCCAGGACCCTGAGATCATGACCTGAGCTGAAGGCAGACGCTCCACTGACTGAGCCATCCGGGTGCCCTGAAGTGATTTTTCTTATTCTTAAGGCCATGTGTTTAACCATATGAAAAGACAAAGCAGTACTTAGCTTTAATCCAGCCAGATGAAATTGCTAAAATGTGAAGTATCCCTTTCCTCTTTGGAGAGGAACATTAGTTTCTTCTGAACATTAGTTTACAAATTGCTTTTGTGGGACGCCTGGGTGGCTCAGTGGGTTAAAGTCTCTGCCTTCGGCTCAGGTCATGATCCCAGGACCCTGGGATGGAGCCCACATCTCTGCTCAGCAGGGAGCCTGCTTCCTCCTCTCGCTCTGGCTGCCTCTGCCTACTTGTGATCTCTGTCAAATAAATAAATAAAATCTTAAAAAAAACAAATTGCTTTTGTATTCTGTCTAAATAACAGAATACCAGTGTCTGATAATATTGGATTTCTTAAAATTATACTTTATGTTATAGAAACAATAACAGCTTAGTAAAATACTGGATCAGAACTATACTAGTTGGAACAGAAATTCTTTAGTATAAGAT
Source organism: Lontra canadensis (assembly GCF_010015895.1). NCBI lineage: Eukaryota > Metazoa > Chordata > Mammalia > Carnivora > Mustelidae > Lontra > Lontra canadensis. Next base: position 295,276 of record NW_022631036.1, read on the forward strand.
TATTCTTCCAAAGATGCCTTATATTTTATTACTGTTAGTAATGATCCTATAATTTTCAGAGGTTCCCCCCTCCTTCCTTATAATTTTTAGTTTTGAGAGATTTTATTCTACCTTGGTTAGAATACCTTGGGTATTCCTAGCTATGTTAGAGGATATTGTTTCAGTTTTTCAATATTATTTAAAGATCTCATCCTGTCTCTTATTGTCAGAGAAAAGATTGTTAACTTGTGGAGTCTATCTTTAGAGAAATCATCTTGTTTATGAGTATATTTATAATTTTTCATTTTAGTCAAATTTGAAAGAGTTATCCCTGACAGTTTTCATATCAGGTGACTAGATTCCTTTTCCCCCTGATTCATGGTCCCAAACTTGAAAAAAACAAGAAAAAACTCTAAAGGTTGTTCTTTTGTTTTTGTTTTTGTTTTTGTTTTTAAGATTTATTTATTTATTTGAGAGAGAGAGTTTGTGTGTGCCTGGGGAAGGGGAGAGGGATAGGGAGAAAGTGTCTTAAAGAGGAGACTTCCCACTGAGTGTGGAGCCTGACACTGTTCAGTCTCATGACTCTGAGATCAGACCTGCAATAAGACCAAGAGTCAAAGGCTTAACCAACCATCACCCAGGTGCCCCAACTTTGAAGGTTTTAATAAGGAGACAAATCACTTGGAATCCCATAACACCAAGAGAATTGATAATGGTAATGGCTAAGACTACATGCCAGTACTTTTCCAAGCAGTTTACAAGTATGATTTCATTTAATCCTTCCAACATTCTCAGGAGGTATTACTTTTATTTCCATTTTGTAGACAAGGAAAATAAGTGCCAAAGAGGTTTAGCAACTCAGCTAAATCATGTATGACTTGTAAGTAGCACAGTTGGAATTGAAATTAGTCAGTTTGGCTCCAAGGTCTGTTCTCAGTCACTATCTCATACTGCTTCTCCGTTAACATTGTGATAATTTAAAAAAAAAAAATCTTATTTGTCAGAGAGAGTGTGTGTGCAGGCAGAGGGAGAAGCAGGCGCGATGTGGGACTCAATCCCAGGACTCTAGGATCGTGATCTGAGCCGAAGGCAGATGCTTAACCAACAGCCACTCAGACATCCCAACATTTTAATAATTATGATTATTTACGTGCATGTATGTTTATACTAGATATATTTGTAGTTGTGTATATTGTTATCCCCATGCCTGCTTGCTTCCTTAGCCTATGTCTTGGGTCAGGCTGCTCAAACAAAATACCATAGACTGGGTGGCTTAAATGAGTTTATTTTCTCACAGTTCTGGAGGCTGGGAAGTGTAAATCAAAGCACCAGCCAGTGGATTTGATTCTTCCTAAGGCCTCTCTTTCTGGCTTGCAGATAGCCAGCCTTTCACGGTGTCCTCACTGGCGGAGAAGGAGCTCTGGTCCTTTCAGAGATCTATGAAGACACTAATCCCATCATGGGGACCCTACCCTCCTGACCTCATCTAAACCTAATCACCTCCAAATACCATCCCCTTGGGGCTTAGATCTTCAACACGTGAATTTTATCTGGAACAGTTTAGATTTCTAGAAATGGGTTTACTGCATCAAAGGTTATGGACATTTTAGGCTCCTGACTGCATTTTGTCATTGAGAGAATGTGCGAATTTGTAACCTTTCCAATCAGTGTGCCGCTCATTTTACCTGACCCTTGTCAGCATTAAGTATTGTCATATTTTCATCTTTACTGTTAAAAGTGCTATCTCTAAGATTGTAATTTGCATTTTTTATTACTAGTGAGGGGGAGTACTTTTTATATTCTTACCATTTGTGGCTTTTGTGAATTCTCTATTATTTGCCCACCTTAACTGAGCATTTGAGCATTTTTATTCAGTTTATGAGTTTTTTATGTAGAATATTATCCTTTTGGGGCACCTGGCTGGCTCAGTCGGTTAAGCAGTTGACTTTGGCTCAGGTTGTGATCTCAAGGTCTTCGGAATGAGCCCCATGTCAGGCTCTCTGCTTGACGGGGAGCCTGCCTCTCCCTCTCCCTCTGCCTGCTACTTCCCCACTCCCCCTGCTTGTGCACGCTTTCTCTCTGTCAAATGAATAAATAAATAATAAATAATTTTTTAAAAAATTTAGAAAAGCATACAATGAGTTCTTAATTTTCATAGCATCACCTGTTTTCAAGGCTAAGTAGTTTTCTTGCATTGATTTATTATTTAAATTGTGTGTTCTGACATCCTATGAAACATTTTATCTGGAAAATTACGAGATTTAGGGCTACCTAAGGCAATGCTGAAGCCTTCTAGAGACGGACCAAGAGAATGGTACTAAATTGAATCCACACCAAGAACTTTTCTCCTTCCTTTGGATAAATAGCAAATAAAATTTGGAACTTTCGTTCATTTTTAAATCACTATTTGGCACAAATTGCTGTTATATATTGAAAAACGTACACTTTGGCATTTTTACAACTTTGTGACTTCTTTTTCTTTTAATTTCAGAGAACACTTTTTACAGTTGGCTAGAAGGTAATTGGAAACTTTTAAACAAATTTAAATGTTAAACATTTTTTTCATCGTTAAAGACATATGAAATTAGTTTTAAAATGGTATGAGTTCCACATATAAGATTTCTGTTACCAAATTACTATTTTTAGGCCTCTGCGTAGAAAAAAGAGCATTCTACAGACTTATATCTGGCCTGCATGCAAGTATTAATGTGCATTTGAGTGCACGATATCTTCTACAAGGTATGTGACATTCATGTTTATTTATTTTACCATACTTATGTTTAGATATTCTTAAAATGTTTTGGTATTTACCTTAGCAAGACAAAATTGACATGATTGAATATTAGGCAGTAACTAATCATTCTTCAGTGGTAGTAATCAGGAATGTAGGAACTATAGATATTTTAAGGACATATTTAGTATGATCTCACTTCTGTTTACCTTCTTTTTTTTTTTTTTAAAGATTTTATTTATTTGACAGACAGAGATCACAAGTAGGCTGAGAGGCAGGCAGAGAGAGAGAGGAGGAAGCAGGCTCCCTGCTGAGCAGAGAGCCTGACGTGGGGCTCGATCCTAGGACCCTGGATCATGATCTGAGCCAAAGGCAGAGGCTTTAACCCACTGAGCCACCCAGGCACCCCTGTTTACCTTTTTTAAGAAGCAGCTCAAAGCACATCGCTTTGGAAATATTCTTTTGTTTTGTTTGTGAGAGTTAAAACAGCTCCTAATGGCACGGTATGTTATTCAGTAGATACTTTCATTGTATTAAAACCGTTCTATTTGTGTGCCAACGTAAGGCCTGGAGTTTAACGGGTTAAAAAGTATTCTCTGCTGTTCTTTGTGCTTTAAAAATGCTTTGGCAAAACAAGGCCATGGTTGAGTTTCATCAGTAACCTGTTTCTTCTGGAATTTTAAAGGACTTCAGACTTATCAATAATGTCAGGCAGTCATTTTTAAATTGTGTATTTTGGTTTTATAAATATGTTTATATTCAGAAATTTGATTTCTGTGAGATCATACTTCTCAGTAAAACAGTGAATTTATTTTCCTTCTAAGGATGGGTTCTAGAAGATAAAATATTAATGTAGAACCATAAAAATCTATATTATGAAAAGCAGCTTTCATTGTTCTGTATTTTCAAATATATAATGAAACTAACTTCTCTAGAAAAAATAACTCAATGTAAGTAAACCGAAACTTAATTTTAAAATTCAGATTTTAATATTTAATTCTTCTTTCTTCTCAGAAACTTGGTTGGAAAAGAAATGGGGACACAACGTTACAGAATTTCAGCAGCGATTTGATGGAATTTTGACTGAAGGAGAGGGTCCAAGAAGGCTTAAGAACTTGTATTTTCTCTACTTAATAGAATTAAGGGCTTTATCTAAAGTGGTACCGTTCTTTGAGCGCCCAGATTTTCAGCTCTTCACTGGAAATAAAATCCACGATGCAGAAAACAAAATGCTACTTCTGGAAATACTTCATGAAGTCAAGTAAATTACATATTTTGATTCGTACAACTTATTAATAGAAGAGTGACAAGTGGTATCAAAGTTCAGGTCTTAAATATTCAGTTTAGAGAAAGGAAAAAATTTTTTTAAAGATTTTATTTATTTATATGAGAGAGAGAGAGAGCATGAGCAGGAGGAAGGGGCAGAGGGAGAGGGAGAAGCAGACTCCTGGCTGAACACAAAGCCCTACATGGGACTTGATCCCCTGACCGTGAAATCATGGCCTCGGCTGAAGTCAGATGCTTAACCAACTGAGCCACACAGGCATCCCAAGAAAGGAAAATTATTAAAAAAAAATAATTAAAAGCTAATTTTGCCTATAGGTCTTTTAGAATTGAGTTTTGTTTTTGTTTTGACTTAGGTACTAAGTGGCACAAATTTTTAGTTTTGAGAATCATTTTGTAGTATTTGATACCTGCATTCTTTTCTTTTCTTTCTTTCTTTCTTTTTAAAAAATATTTTGTTTATTTATTGAGAGAGAGAGCATGTGAGAGAGAGCAAGCAGGGGGAGGGGCAAAGGGAGAGGGAGAAGAAGGCTTTCTGCTGAATTAGGAGCTGATGCCGGACTCAATCCCAGAAACTTGGGATCATGACCTGAGCCAAAGGCAGATACTTAACTGACTGAGCCACCCAGGTGCCCCCCTGCATTCTTTTCATATGTGGTTGAACGTACTACTATTTTATGTGGTTGTTTAAGACTTTGTTTTGGGGCAACAGAGTGTTGATTTTACTTGATTTTCTACTCTTTTTTATTATAGTATTCATCGCCAACCAGCAAAATGTTATCTTAGAGGTATTTTTAATATTTTACAATACCTGAAAATGAATCTTCTCTGTTTTAACCTGTAGGTCATTTCCTTTGCATTTTGATGAGAATTCCTTTTTTGCTGGGGATAAAAAAGAAGCAAACAAACTGAAGGTAATTATTTCACATTGTCTTTTTTTAAAAAAGATTTTATTTATTTATTTGACAGTCAGAGATCACAAGTAGGCAGAGAGCCAGGGAGAGAGAGGAGGAAGCAGGCTCCCTACTGAGCAGAGAGCCTGATGCGAGGCTCGATCCCAGAACCCTGAGATCATGACCTGAGCTGAAGGCAGAGGCTTTAACCCACTGAGCCACCCAGGCACCCCAATTATTTCATATTTTAACTTAAGTTTTAGATTCAAACTCGTATGCAGATTTGAATATAAACCCCATGTTTTTGTAGTTAACAATAAATCTTATTCTGTATTAGGAAATGATAAGAAAAGCCAGAGTCATAATCATTCTTTTCCTCTAAAAAAGGAAGTCCTAAGGCAGGCCAACTTAAGATCTAGTTTGTGTTGTGTTCAAAGTAACAAAGTGTGTCACTGCACACTTTACAGATGGCTTTCATATCAATGGTCTCATCACAAATAAAAGTTATAAATTAAAGGAAAGGGATCCAGAGCCTGAATGGCAGTATTTGTCTTTTGCTGAGGAGAATTCTGAAAATGGCTTTGGATAGAGTAAAGCCATTTAGGGGGGGACAAGGGCCCAGGATTTGTTACTCATCTTATTTATCGGGAATGAAAGGTATTTAGGGAGGCCAGAAGAAGAGAAGACATGATGCCCTACAAAATAGAGAGATTAATCTCTTACCTAGAGGTATAAGCTCATACAAGACCATCTTGGTGTATATTGGCATCAAAATCCTACAAATATAAAATATTGCTAGGAAGACTTATTAAACACTCACTATGTGCAAAATATGATTCCTGTCATTAAAGGAAGGGACAGCTCCTAACCTCAGTGGATTTCTACTCTGTTTGGAGACTCAAGTAAAATTGTATTACCATTCTCTGTTACAAAGCTAAAGTAAGTAAAGGCAGGTCGCTCTCAGGAGCACTGGGCTTGAACTGATTTCTTCAGAGTATGACAATATGCCTCTGTTTTGTATTCTTTGTTTCCTTCTGTAAGGAAAGAACCTGATTTTATGCAGTTTGCAAACAATACTTCTTGCACTGATTCTTTTGCTGTTAAATAATAGTTATTTTTGATCTCCCATCTACCTCCTACAGAAAGCATTCTTGCTAGAAATACATACTTCATGCTTATATAACCTGCCAGGCAGCTTCCAGGAACTTGGAAGTGAGGGGGAAGATACTGTAATAAGACTTTTTTTGTCTACTAGTTTCACTTTCTTCCTTATTTTTAGTACACTTGCTGGTTTATTGGAAAGTGTTTTGGCATCAACTCTTTTTATATTGTGCCGATTAGAAATATTGCTCATGATGTTTTAATTTTATCAAAACTCAAAAACACTCAGATTTGATGTTTAACATATAATTTTAACAGATAATTTTTCTGAATTCTTTTATAATAAAGAAGTAAAACTTGTTAATATCAGAGATTTACTTTCCTAAGAAAAAGTAGTTTTATGGTGAACATCATGGATTTGAACAGTAACATGAGTTTTATTTATTTATTTATTTTTAAATATTTTTAAATTTTATTTTTATTTATTTTAAGTAATCACTGCACCCAAGGTGGGGCTCAAACTCATTACCCTGAGATCAAGAGTCACATGCTCTTCTGACTGAGCCAGCCAGGTGCCCCGAGTTTTATTTTTTTATAATTAGCATAGATTGTTATATTAGTTTCAGGTATATTATAAGTTCATTTAAAAATATCATCTTTTTTTTAAAATTTTATTTATTTATTTGACAGACAGAGATCACAATTAGGCAGAGAGGCAGGCAGAGAGAGAGGAAGGGAAGCAGGCTCTGAGCAGAGAGCTCGATGCAGGGCTTGATCCCAAGACCCTGGGATCACGACCTGAGCCAAAGGCAGAGGCTTTAACCCACTGAGCCACCCAGGCGCCCCTAAAAATCTCATCTTGTCTGCATTATACTCTATCCATGGATGGTTAGAAATTGAAGATGGTATGGGGTGCCATAATAAACTTCCAGCTTATTAATTGGGTGTTGCGTATTAAGTTAACTTATGCATTTGTACTTGGTTTTAATCTTGCAGTGTTATTTTGGCGATCATAAGCAGCCATGCTTACTCTCTGTGTGCGCCGGACAGAGATTTACTCAAGAGGTGCCGTGTTCAAGTGTTTGAATTAACAAACATAACCACATACCGAATTTAGACAATGTCTACAAAAACAAGCATGGTCTTGTAGAACAGAAGCTTTCAACTTTTACAAGTGTGAGAGTCTCTAAAGTCAAAAACTTTCAAAGCCTCTCCTCATGGTAGCAGTATTTTTAGTATCTATTAATCAATAGATGTAATTGCCAAAAGGCCGCTATACATTTAGAAACCTTTTTTCAAAAGATTTTATTTATTTGAGAGAGAGAGAGTGCTCACAAGCTGGGGAAGCAGCAGGCAGAGAGAGGGGGGAAGTAGGCCCCGGGGTGAACAGGGAGCCTGTTGTGAGACTTGATCCCAGGACCCTGGGATCATGACCTCAGCTGAAGGCAGATGCTTACCTGACTGAGCCACCCAGGCGCCCCTTAGTAACACTTTTTAAATAAAAGCTGTGTTTTATTGATCATAATATTTATATTCATTTGGAAATTTATAGTGCATACCTGTGACTTATTTATTCTGTCTGCATGCAGTGCTTGTCTACATATGAATTGTTCAGGTCTGTATAATAACTATTAAGTCCTCCAGAGGTCAGCAACTCATAGGATGGGAACATTGACTTTAGAGTAATTTTACTATGCTGTTATTATTGTTAAAAGTGTATTTTGTTTTTTTTTAAGTCGAAACACAAGTTTAAAGGAAGCCTTAAATTACCAAAATTTTAGTAGTATCACGGGGTAAATGTTTTTTAAAAGTTGGTTTAAAGTTCAAATTACCGGGGCACCTGGATGGCTCAGTGGGTTAAGCCTCTGCCTTCAGCTCAGGTCATGGTCCCAGCCTCCTAGGATCGAGCCCTGTATCAGGCTGTCTGCTCAGCAGGGAGCCTGCTTCCCCCTCTCTCTCTGCCTGCCTCTCTGCGTACTTGTGATCTCTCTCTGTCAAATAAATAAATAAAAATTAAAAAATCTTTGAAAAAAAATTCAAATGACCTCCTACTGAACTCCGTCCAAAAGCACAGAAACACAAGATGTAGAATATTGTTAACATGTGGTAATAATTAATATTAATAATATGAGCATTGTATTAAATTAATACAATATTTGTATGAATAAAGATGCAAGATCTGGGATCCATTAAAAATCTTTTATATAATACGGCTGTTTCAGAGTCTCAAGCTGAATAAAGCATCTGGGAAAGAACTGTCCCCAAAATGAATTGAGGTCTACTTTGAATAGTGGGTACCAATCTTTGCTGATTTATTCCTATTTTTAGATCTTTGGTCCTGCTCTGTTCTGGTTGAGCCTGGTATGTGGTTTATTACTAAAAAAGAGAGAGAGAGAGAAACACTACATGATCCTCAAATTGTAGGCTGATTGATACAGTGGATTTTCAATCAGAAATATATGTCAAGGGGCACCTGGGTGATTCATTCAGATGTAGGACTTTTGACTGTTGGTTTTGACTCAGGTCATGATCTCAGGGTCATGGGTTGGAGCCCTGTTTGGGGCTCTACTCTCAGCACAGTCTGCTTAAGTTTCTCCCCCCGACCCCGTTCCTTCCCCCACCCCTGCTAGTGTGCTCTCTCTCAAGTGAATGAATGTATGCTTAAAATACTGTAAGTCTGAGATGCCAATGCAAGTCAAGGACAGAGGGAGTCACTTGGTGGATCAGTTAATTTCCACTGGTAAAAGAAGGGTGTGTCCTTGTTGTCCCTTCTTTTTTACTTATCCCTTAAGGACATATACTACTTTTGGATGAATTGGATTCATTTTGTCCAATTACAAACAACATAGTACCTTAGTGTACATAGATATATACATATGTATTAAAAGTATAAAAAAAAGGAACGATAAACACCAAATTCAGAATAATTATAGAGGGTAGGGTATAGGACTTTCGAGGGGTACATAGAGGGCTTCGTGGTACTTGTAACGGTTTCTTTCTCAAGATTGGTAAAATGTACATGGATGTTCACTATATTCTGTATATTTATGTATGATAACATTAATTATATTTTAAAATAAAAGATATAATAAAATAGTATTAATAATAGTAAAATATCTGATTGTTTTACCTAATTAATACTGGGATTAAAGCAGGACGTAATAGGAGGCCATATTTTGAAATTCCTCCCTCTCTCTCTTGCACCCTCTCTTTCCTTCTTTCTCTTTTTTCTTTTTTTCCTTTTTTGGTAAATGATGCCACTCTACCCCTGTCCCCCTTCCTCTGATATTCACATGTAATTAATAATCACATAAAACAACAACAGTGGCAACAAAAACAATCAGAAAAAAACAGAACACTTCAGCTCAGATGGTGTGTATTTACAGATAGTTTAGTTTCTGAGTCAGGCAGGCCTGGGGTCTAAGTTTGCTGTTTACTCCATGTGGGAATTTGGGCAGCCTAAACTCTCTGAGCCTTGTGTTTTTAATTCATTAGGTATAGATTATAATAAATTACTTTTGGATTTGCAGTGAAGATGAAGTTGCATATGTAGATTCTGGCATGCAGAAGGTGCTCAGTGAACGTGGATTTTAATTCTCTTCATTTTCTTTGGTGCCCGCGGGGACCCCTGGCACAGTGCTAGGCACATAGAAGGCACTCAGAAAATACCTAGTGTTTGACTAGATGCTACATCTTAATAAAAATCTTGTTAAATTGTTTTTAGGAGGACTTTCGACTGCATTTTAGAAATATTTCAAGAATCATGGATTGTGTTGGTTGTTTTAAATGTCGACTATGGGGAAAGCTTCAGGTAAGCAAATCTGGTTCAGTCTTATTTTTCATTTATTCTCTGCACAAAGAAGTTTCTGACTTTTCTTTCTTTACTATTTCTCTTTTACAGATTCAGGGTTTGGGTACTGCTCTGAAGATTTTGTTTTCTGAGAAGCTGATAGCAAATATGCCAGAAAGTGGGCCCAGCTATGAATTCCATCTAACCCGACAAGAAATAGTATCATTATTTAATGCATTTGGAAGGTGAGTTTGAAAGTAGTGAAATTGTTTCTGTTAGCCAAGTAAGTCTAAAACTGGATAAGTAATATCCTTTTTAGTGAAATTATTTCACTACCGAATTCTGTAATCTTATGAAATACCTTAAGTATATACACACAATCATCAGGTGATATTCTTTCCTTTCCTCTATTGATTTTTATAATTATGATTAATTACTGATTGGACTTCAATATTCATCTTACTGAATTTGTACATTTTTTTGTAATTATTAAAAAGTAGTTTTTGTGCTGCCCAAATATTTTTTGAAGGTCCTGGAGAAATCATGTTGTTTAATATATGCATACGTATAAAATTGATCTGCAAATTCATTATCATGTAAAAAGGTTAATAATGCTTTAAAAATAATTTTCATGAAAACGATTGGAAGATAAGCTTGAAATAAGGAACTTAGCATTACGAAATGTAGGTATAGATGCCTTTCTTTTTGGCCCATCATATGTAAAGAATGCAGAGATTTATACCAACTGATATTTTCTAAAGACTACATTTCTTTACTTTAAAAAAATTATGATTTACTATTTTGGGTTTGAAACAATTGACCTTCAGAATTATTCTCTAGTACACAAAAACTTAATAGATATGGTTCACTGAGAATTCAGAACTAAAATACACTTAGAATAGTGAACAAACTTTTTATAGTAAGTAGTGAAAACAGTTTGGTTACACATTTACTGTTCTCACTTTTTTTTGTTGTTGTTTAAGATTTTATTTATTTATTTGACAGACAGAGATCACAAGTAGGCAGAGAGGCAGGCAGAGAGAGAGAGGAGGAAGCAGGCTCCCCGCCGAGCAGAGAGCCTGATGTGGGGCTCGATCTCAGGCCCCTGGGATCATGTCCTGAGCTGAAGGCGGAGACTTTAACCCACTGAGCCACCCAGGTGCCCCCTGTTTTCACTTTTTATAGTCCAAAAGCTTTGATTCTTTGTATATTTACTAACTGTGGAACATTGATTAGTTTTCAGTATTTGTATACTTACACATATTTAAAGATTTTATTTATTTGTATATTTTAGAGTGAGAGAGCATGTGTGTACAGGGGGGAGAGGCAGAAGAAGAGGGAGACAGAATCTCAAGAAGACTCCATGCTGAGCGGGAACCCTATGCAGGGCTCGGTCTCACGTCCCTGACATCAGGACCTGAGCTGAAATCAAGAGTCAGATGCTTAACTGACTGAGCCACCCATGCACTCCAACTTATGCATATTTAAAATACATATTTTAATGCTTATGTAATTTATATTTATGCACTTTAAATACTACACGTGTGAATATACTTAGGAATACTTTAAATACCTAAGTATTTTGGGGCACCTGGGTGGCTCGGTTGGTTAAGCGTCCGACTCTTGATTTCAGCTCAGACCCTGATCCTAGGTTCATGAGCTCAAGCCCCATATTGGGCTCCACACTGGGTGTGGAACCTACTAAAAAAAAGAAAAAAAGAATAAAAATTGCCCAAGTATTTTAATATTTATATACTTTCTAATTGTGTATTTTAAAACTTTTAATACTAAGTTTTGAACACTTAAAAATAACTAACTTCAAGGCAATATTATCTTGGTTTTACCATGTCAGATTAAGAACTCAGGTACATCGGGGTGCCTGGGTGGCTCAGTCGTTAAGTGTCTGCCTTTGGCTCGGGTCATGATCCCAGGGTCCTGGGATCGAGCCCCGCGTCGGGCTCTCTGCTCAGCAGGGAGCCTGCTTCCTCCTCTCTCTCTGCCTGCCTCTCTGCCTACTTGTGATCTCTATCTGTCAAATAAATAAATAAAAATCTTTAAAAAAAAAAGAACTCAGGTACATCAAAATTGACTAAATGGTTTATGCATCTTTAAATTTATTGAAATAAATTACTTGAAAATTTTTCTGTGCTCTAAAAATGCAGTGTTGAATAACAGAGAAGAAGTATCTAAAATACCTTCTGAGTGAAATTTTTTTTTGGTTACAGAATTTCCACAAGTGTGAAAGAATTAGAAAACTTCAGGAATTTGTTACAAAATATTCATTAAAGAAAACAGAAAACAAGTTGAAACCTGCCTGTTTCTGGACTATGAAGGCCAAAGAGTGGAATTTCATTCAAAGGCATAAGAGTAATGACATTCTTAAGCCAAACATTTTATATAAAGCTGCTTTTGTAAAAGGATAATTATATTGTTTTGAGTAAACAATTTTTTTTTAATTGTGTTAAGTTTATGTATAATAGTATTGTGAGTAAAAGTAACACTTTGATGATGTGGTACAAATTTTAAAGTTTAATATTGAATAAAATCAGGATTTTCAAATTCATATATGTTAAAACTAAGTAAATGTTATAAGTCTCTCAATTTTGTGTGAGAAGATGTAATATAAATAAAACTGGGGTCAGTGTGTTATGAGCGTTTAATAGGAAAATGCTAAGGAGGCTCATGAATCATCCATAATTAACAACTTAAGAGCTTTCAGTACATTTACGGTTACCAGATTTAGTAAATAAAAATACGGAATGCCCAGTTAAATTTGAATTTCAGATAAACAATAATTTTTTTATATAAGTATGTTGCATGCAATGTTTAAGACATACTTATGCCAAAAGTTATTTCTTATTTAAAATTCAAATTTAACTGGGAGCCCTGTGTTTTATCTGGCAACCCAGAAGTACATTGATACGAAGTATGAAGTAAAAAAGTATGAGAATTATATTGCTATTTAGATTGGCTTTTTTTAGTGTGTAGAAAGATACAATGACAACTCAAAGACTTAGGGTATTTCTACACATTGTGAAAAGTTGAATAGATTTATATATTTATTCTCATAATACTTTACCTAATGCTGAATAAAATTTGGGAGAAACTTTTTATTTTTATATAATTTCAAATTTACAGAAAAGTTTCCAAGGTAGTACAAAAGAACTCTTTACCCAGATTAAGTAATTGTTCACTCGTGCTGTATCTTTCATGCTGTCTATACACATGTATACTACTTTTTCCCAAGTCATTTGGAAGTCAGTTCCAGGCATCATGCCCTTTGAACCTTAAATACTTCAGTGTGTAATACTGGATAATTTTTTTAAATGATTTTTTCTGAGGAAAAAAAAAGTGGAACTATAATACTGTAAGCCTTAGAATAAGGAATCATTTTGAGTGCCGGTGTAAATAAAGTTCTTTTTGAGTTTGTTGTCCTTTTGATGCTTGATCTATATAGTCATAGGGCATATAATTTTTGTTCTTTGTACCTGAGGTTCATTTCCTTTTTATCCCTAAAAATTAATTTTGGGAGATTTTCATTAGTGGCAGTTCTTTAATGATAAAAATATTTGAAGGGGTTTAAGAATTTTGATCACATGGTAATTGTGAAAGAAATTATAAAAGAAACTGTACCTCAAAATGATGTGTCCCCTCTTTATACTAGGAAGTTATACCATGTTGAGTTGTCACATTATTAATAAAGCAGGGTTTATTTATATGATGGTTTAGAAATACCATTTTATACTGCTGTATACTTCTTTTCTGTGTCCCTGAAGCCTGGTATATTGCCAAGTACATAGTAAGCACATGGTGGGTATCCAATAAATATTTGTTGAATGACTGTATGAATATGTATTTGGTACATCTTAAATGAAAAACCACAGAGCTGAGTTTAACAATATGTGTCATATTTTTCTCTCTCCCACCCCCAATTGAATAAGGCAGGAAAAGAATGACATTAACCTACTTATTAAGTCAATATTCTTGGAGACTCAGACTATGCCGTGAGCACCATGTGTAAAAGTTTAAAGGACATTTGTACTACTCTGAACCTGTGGTGGAAGGGTTTAAATGGCAATTTTTTCTGTATGCTCTTCTGACTCTTACGTCATGCCCTCACCCTTTTTTAAGTCAGTCTTTTTGAAAGAATATTTCTGTCATCACTTTGTCACCTCCCACTTGCTCCTTAACCAAAAATCTTGCTTTTGACTCTGTAGTCCCTAACCATTTCTTCTTTTGAAGTCAAAAATTTCAGTTCTAAATTCATAACTCAGTTCAGAAGCCATTTCTTGACTTTTTTTTTTTTTTTTTCCTGCATTTGATACTGTTGGGCAGCCCCTTCTTTAAAGATAAGCCCCTATATCCCTCCCTCAGGTTCCTTATATTTCATTCGTGGGCTTCTGGATGTGTCCTTTTTTAAGGCTTTTTTCATTTATGCCTTAAATGTTATTCCTCAGACTTTCACCACCACTTACTTCTCACTCTTGGGTAGTTATGACTCAATGATGTCCAAGTTCTTACCATTAGTCCAGACTTCTCAATCCATCTGTTTATAACATGTCTTTACTGTTGTCCCACAGATATCTGTGGGTCTTAAAATAACCATTTTCCCCCCAAATCTATTCTTATGCCTGTGATCCTTACTCTGGTTAATTTCAGAGCCATCATCATCTAAATTCTCCAGGCTCATTCCTCTGCATCTTTCCCTATCTGGTCAGTGTGTTAGCACTGTGGAGTTGATCTCCACATGTCTGATGCATTACTTTCCCTTTTCTTTGCTCTTATCTAGAGCACTACACTGGCCTGCTTCCCTGTTCCCAGACTATCTCCTCCCATACACCCCACAATACTGTCACAGTAGGCTTTCTAGAAGCACTCAAACAAGGTCCTCTGACATGTCTCCCAGTCCTGTCCCCAGCCACTATGCTTTGATAAAACACATAGTGCTTCAAATGTGCCGGGTCACCTTGGTGCATGCTGTTCTCTTTGCATCATGTGCTCTAGCCATCCTTCCCTACCTGGAAAATGCCCATTTCTCATTGCAGACCACTGTAACTCCTGCCTCTGTGAAATCGCTCTTGCTCCACTCAAGGAGTATCTTCTAATTGCCTCTCTAATATCACCACTGTAATTACAACCTACCTCTATTGTGTCACTTATTGTACTGTATTTTCTTTTAAGCCTCCTTTACTAGAATGTGAGCTCCTTAAGGGCAGGAAAAGGAACTTTACCCACTTTTGCATCTCCATAGCATATTTTTTGGCATATGAACACTTAATAAATGTTTGTTGAATAAATTGCTTTTCAGATGACAATTTTATTGTACTAGAGGTCAGACCTTCACTCCGAATATTTTTTACGACAAGAGTCAATAGATTCCCAAGGATTTATGACATTGGGGGAAGGTCAGTAAAGCTCAAAATTTGGTGTGGTTTTGGCAAGTTATGAAGCGAGTCTATTATGGAAAAAATGGTAAGAACTATTCTTTGAGGGGAAAAGGCAACAACATCACTGAAGAATTTCTTGAATCATCAAAGAATAACTGCCCAACATTATGGCCTAGCTAAATTTATTCCTGCTTAAAATTGAAGGAGAAGGAGAGCGGTGTTCTAAGTCATTTCATTACAAAGATTTTTTCTTAGCTTAATGTTGGAATAAATGTACTATCGAAATCATACTGATATTTTAAACTAAGGTGCAAATTCACATAAAATCTGTATAACATTAAGGGACATAATGTCCAGATGTAAATATAAGCTCACTAACAACAAACTGTCATTTGTAATTCCTGATATTTTTGTCTTTTCTTTGGTAGCACTAGGGTTCTTCCCTGGGTATGCTAGAAACTTAGGGTTGTCAATGGAAACGTTTTAAGCAAACCAGAGCACCAAATAAAAGCACAAACACTTTTATTTTTAACAGTAGTGTTTTGTTACCATTTAGTGAAACAACAAATAAATACATTCATTGGCCACAGCTATACTTTTATGACCAGTTTGAAACTGACTGTATAGCTGAGAAACACTGTTAAACAATAAAAAAGGCAGCTATGCATAAAAAAGCCACTTTAACTATAAATTACATCTTTCATAAAACTACAACCAGCTATAATGAGTGGTAAGAGTCTCAAAATTAATGACCACCCAAATGAAACAATAAAAACAAGTACTGCTAATCACTGTAGAATTACACACTTAAGCAATGAAATTCACCATTCTAATTAACCGAAAAAGAAGGTCTGAAATTGTCATCATGTGCTTCAGTGCAGGATGAGCAGGGAATCGGTAGCCCTTTGATTTCATCAACTCCTTCTTTCGAGACCAAACTTAAAGTGCTCCTAGTGCTTTGGAATTTTTAAGCAAATAATTGGGCCAGAAGCTTATCTTTCTTTGTCTTTGGTGATGTATTATGGGAGATGCGTGTAAGGAGACAAATGTAAGAATTCAGGTACCCTAGTTAGGGATAAGAAGAAATATACAAATCTGAAATTTGGAAGAATCCACAAATGTAGCTGAAAGAACCAAGATATTTTACCTGGAATTTTTTTTTTTTTTTAAAGTAACCTTTGCTTATCTGGTCAAATAGGAAAACTACCTAGGGAGGCCTTAGAAAAAATGTACCTTATTTACTTTGAACCCCAAGGATTCACAGAGATATCTTTTCAGATAGTTCTAGGTAGATACCCAACATTATTAGGAAAATAAATAGTTGGCATTCTGAAAAGAAATTTAGCAACTGAAGTTGTCCTCAAAATATACTCAGTTAAGTGCATGTTACGTTGTCATGTAAATACTAAGGTTAACTTCTGTACTATACATTTTTAAAGAATTTGGTCACAACAAGAGAACTTATAAACAAAGCCAAAGTAACATAGCTAGGTTTATGCTTCTGATTGAGTTCAAAATCATTTTGTATGATAAAAAGAAGGAATTTCTTTGGCTATGTACCAGCCTTTCAAAAGAGCGAAAGTATTAAAAATTTCTTTTGTTCCTGTTAAACTTTTGTGAAGTTACTAAATAAGCAATTATTAAAACATTGAATGGTGTTTTTTTCCATCGAAAGGTATTTTAAGAGTACAAATAAAACATAACTTTCTAACCAAAGTAGAAGACAGAAAAGGACAGTTGTATTAGTTCAGTTCTGAAGAAACAGATCAGCAGACAATTTTACGTAGCTGGTCGTCTTTAAGCATGTTGTGACAACTTCCCAATGTTGCCTGTTCCCTTGGCATCTTGAGGTATTCAGCATCTACTTCTTTCCGTATAGATACTGGTAGAAAGTGCATTTTAAAATCCTTTATTACCTTAGCCTACCATATATATATTTTTTTAGATTTGGGATAGGACATTCAAGACAGTTTTAATATAATTCTAGTAGTATTTCAATATTGTTAAACAGTGGTTTTATACTTACCTAGTTAGTACCTTTGCGTCAGTTTGCTTATTCAGTGCTGGAATTAATTTGAATTAAATTTGATCTGGCTTTGCTCATTTACAAGATATAAAAACGGGAAAACTAAAGGAGGAATTATATGTCTTACGAAGTATTGCACTTGAGTTTACTGCAATAATGTATCATGATTTAATTTACCTGAGGACAATTCTGATTCAATAGGTACAATCAGCTATATCTTGTTCAGCTAAATCCAATGCTTTGAAAATGTACTCATGTTTTAACTTAGAATCGTACATTTTATGAATAATTCTTAAATGCATCTGTAAACTTGTTTAGTCCCAAGAAGTTTCTACCAAAATATCCCTATGCAAAAATCACTATTGCTTTCTTGAAGAATCATGCTTAAACTACTACAGATATCTTAATCATACAAAATAATCACTTGACCAATTCTACTCAAAATAGCCACATAATTTTCACCGGTATACTTTCTTCTTGAAGAAATGCCTGTGGCCTTCCAAAGAACACTGCCAGTCATCACTGAAAAGGATTACTATGGTCGTTTAAAAAAAAATGATTGAATAATTTCAGTTGGTATTTTACAATCATGCTTAAAAGAACTATCTTCAATGATTACATATATTTTAGATTTTAAAAAAGAATGATACATTGTTACACCTTAATCCTGTGCACTGTTCACACTGTAAAATTTTTATTGGGTAAAAATTCTGCATAGAATACACCACTGAATATACAGGCTTTGATTTTTCATAGGAAAATTGCCTCCTAATTAGGTGTACAGTGTAATATCCCAGTGTGAACACTGGAGTGTGACTTTGGGGACTGCGGTGTATTCTTTCAGGACAAAGATAAAAGTGCAAATATGCAAATATGCATGTGATGTTCCAGAGTCAGGGTGTTTGCAACCATCAAGTGCCTTAAAATCGAATCCCTCTTTTCTCCCACTCCACACTTCCCATTTTACTTTACTTTGTATGAAGTCAAAAGTAACAGGTGTGTCCTCTGCTGAACACAGCCACATTTCCAGGCTTTGTTTTCAGTTGCGACAGATAATGGAATGTTTATGTAGGTGGAATTTAAACACATCGAATATACACGTTCATGTAAGACAATGGTGGAATCACATCTCTGAAATGCTCTCAGTTTTGTGGTGTTACATACAAGCTATGGTGATTGCTCATATCTAAGTTGCTACAAGTAAACAGCAATGGAGCAGTGTCTGTCACAGGTCCATTCAGGTGGGGAGAAACTGTGTAACTGTTGCTGCCACACCCAGTCATGGTGCCATACCAGCCCAAACCTTGCGAATTCGATAAACTGCAACAACAAAAAAAGGCAAAAAGGCCATAGGATGGTGATCAGAATATAGGGCACGTTGGCATTTTTAGCATTCGATGACTTATAATCTAAAAAGTATCAAATATGTTGAAATATGTTTTTTGCCAAATAACATAGTAGCTTTCTATAAAATGTAATGACTTTTATCTAATATCCTTGATTTTATAACACATATTACAAAAGAATAAATACATCAGAATTAGAACTTGATTATCAGATAATAATATAGTGCTTATTAAGGACGAGGCTCTATTTTAGGACATGTTTGTGTGTGTATATACATAATAATGTATATACATGCACATACCCTATTTAATCTTCACAACAATCTCATTAGATAAACTCTATTGCCACTATTTTACAGATGAAGAGCAGACTAAAAAATAAGGGTTAAGGAACTTGTCCACTGAAGTGAAAATTGCAGAAAATGCTATTACCAAGCTCAAAGCATTATGGAGGTATGCATTTAGCCTTTCACTTTGCCCTGATACACAGCTAATGGTACAGAGCTGCAATGGTTTTAGAATAAGAAGGACACACGATTTTCTATGGCCACTAAGCTTCCTGAGAGTTTCATCCAGGGTTTCTTGGTGGGTTTTGAATAGCACTATAAATAAGGAAACATAATCACTCTAATTGTATTCCTTCCCTGTTCATCAACCCCTGCCAGCTTTGAACCAACACGGAACCTGAAATGAGATGGTCCCATTTTACACACAGAGGCATTTCCCAAATAAAGGTAATATATGGACTTAGAGTCCGATGACAGTTCTTTATAGTATAGGTCCCTCTATGTGTGTAATGCCTAATGCTCTAAGATCCAGGTTAAATGATCTTATTTACCGACATATGGCACCCAATCTACCTTTCTCATATTTGGGTTAAAGCTTAGGTTTGTTCTTGTCAATCTATTCAGTACTAATTCAGTACATTTACCTTCCTTCTCTTGAACTTCCCAGTCTTGGCAAGTCATCATCACTATCGTATCGTCTTGGATTGTCGAAAAAGTAAGCTCTGGAACTGTAATTGTGACTATTTATCATGCCAGCAGGTGCCTGTGAACAAAGTATTAAATAGCATAATGAATGTTTCTTTTCAACTAAGAAAGGAGGCTGAGATCTAGAATGCTTTTTAGTTTTAAGCTTTGCCCCCCAAACCCCCAGAAAATTGATATAAACTTTCCATTATTTTTATAAAAATAAGGGGAACAGGCATTGGGGAATATTATGATATCATACCAAATTCTGGTTTAATCTCTGCGCCCGGAAAAAGAGTACCACTGACCATGCTGGCACATGTTCCCACAGAAAGAGGACCATTCCAAATACTATATACTCTTCTCCACTTATGTCTTCTAGATGAGCCTGTAAACAGAGTATGACAGGGCCATTTTTAAACCTGTTTTTTTGTATAAGCAGTCACAATTTGCTTCAGGTAGGGTAAGTTAAAACACACCAACTATAGGCACATAAATTTCTAAATTCATTTTCCATAGTTTGTGGTTTTATGTCCTTTAAAGGACATAAAAATGCTTTGATGTTAAGTAAAAGAAAAAGCTATTAACTTTTTGGTTGTGAAAATATTTTTAATATATGGGTAAGTTGAAATTATCTCATTTCTAGACTCCAAAGTCTGAAGAGAGTTATAAAAGAGAGGACTGGTTCTAGCTACTACATAGCAAACCTAATAGCACCTACTGAGTTACACCTGTAGAGAAATGTCACATGTTAAGTAGCTCAGCCCCACTACTATTTAAAAATATGCTTTGGGGCAAAAAAAGAAAGAATGCTTTGGGGCCTAAACTTCATATTCAATTTGCTTTTATTCTGCTAGATGTTGGGTGAGAGAAGAGGCAAAAGGAGTGAAGAGAATCTGCCAGCTGGAACTACAGGTGAAAATTCCCTTACTGAGGAAGGAAAAAAAAAAAAAACTAAGAGAATTCATTTTCTTTAGAAAGGTAACTGAAATTCTGATAAAATGATATTCCAGAATGTCTTAAATTCAGCACAAAGTTATATTAATGTAAAGACATGACATGAAGCTATGTCAAACTGAACTTTTAGGAGGGGGACAGAGAAAGCTGGGATTAAATGTGATAGCTAGAGCACCAGGAATTACTAGAACAAGCATCTGGACACCCAGAAACTATGAATGCTCTCCCATGATCGTGACTGATAATACCAGATTTTCAGAAAAGATCCTTATTTAAGTATCTAAAACCAAACCAAATATTTAGGTTATATGTAGGTCTTTGGTTTGAGAGAATAAATTTCATCCTAACAGGTTAAAAATATACCCATATTCACTAGCTAATGACAGGCAGTCAATTTAGCTAGAGATAGTTCAACACTATCCTTGAAAAAAAAACAGTAAAATATAGGGTTATGACCAATAAATAGGTTTATGGCCCTATTAGTGTTATCCACAAAAAGAAAAGAAAATACTCCTTTGGGAGAAGTTTTCTCTGAAGAATGATTTTAAGTGACACATGTAAATGAGGACTTTTAAGCATAAACTTTTTTTTTTAAGATTTTTATTTATTTATTTGACAGAGAGAGATCACAAGTCAGCAGAGAGGCAGGCAGAGAGAGGAGGAAGCAGGCTCCCCGCTGAGCAGAGAGCCCGATGTGGGGCTTGATCCTAGGACCCTAGGATCATGACCTGAGCCAAAGGCAGAGGCTTTAACCCACTGAGCCACCCAGGCGCCCCAATTAAGCATAAACTTTAAGTATGGTTATTGTTATAGCCAGAGGTAAATGTTTGGAAGTCAAACACTTAAAATATTCTCTTAGTTAATGCTAATTTCATTATTATATTATTAGATTAGCAATACATGGTAGCTACTTACCTTATCTGAAAGATTATCCCAGCCATAATTAAATGGACTTTCTAATGTATCCTGAGATATGGTGATCACCACCAAATTATAACAAGCTCTTGAAGAGTAGAGAAGAATGACTACAGAGCCTACGACAACGGTCTGGCACAGAGACATACCCTAGAAGAGATAAAACTCGTCATCATGGCACTCCACACGTTTGTCACAAGCTGTTCATCCACATTCAACAGAGTCACCACTTGCAGTGGTGAGCTCGCTGAGTGAGCACTTGGTGGAATAAACTCTTGGTTATCCTCCTTTGCAATTCCTATCCTTAGAACCACTTGTGTTTAAACTACCCTATTAATTCAAATAAGTTATTTGCCAACTTGGCCAATGGTAGCTGGAGGAAGATTTTGTCCTGCCATGATTACCTTACTCCCTTAAGTAATATGTGAATAAATAAATTGGTGAAATCGATATTAATTAAGAGAAGTAGTTTAATCGTAATGAGAAAAGAATGGGAAATAGAAGAAAAAGAAATAGAAATAGAGGAAATTCCATTTCATACACTTAATTTCTAATGAGATACAAAATTAGAATAGAAATACAGCTCCTATGTTATTTGCTTCATTCTATTAAAGAGTTGATGTTAGTCCCTTATTGAAGTCATTATGTTGACAACAAAATGATGTTGGCACTCAAATGCACTTTCAAATCCACAATATTTTAATAGCAAGACTTCTGTTGTTTCCCCAAATAGAAAACCTTATAATTTATTACTTAGTCACAATTTCATAGTCACACTCAACTTGACTGTGTATTCTGGAAAAAGGTGCAGTATCACCTTTTTACAAGGATTATTAATCTGGGGTCGATATTTCAATATAATTGGTTTCCTTTGTAATCCTATTTATCTTATGCATTAAAAACATTATTCTGAGAAGTGACACAATTGCCAAAGAGACGTACTGCAAAAAACACCCAGTGTGGTGTTTTGGAAGTTTGTGTTCTGGTTGTCACATGATGGCATTTAGCACACAAGGGCAGGGGAGGCTAGATGATCCGCAATTCACAGGAGAGTTCTCCACATGAGAAAATTCCTCTCTAAACTTCTCTAACTTTCCAGGGTCCTCTTAGAAATTCATGAAGATGAAAAACCTGTTTGTAATGATCTGGGCTAAAACCCAATTGTTTTATATATAAACAATGTTTATGTTTGTATAGTTTGAATAGATGCCAACATTTCCAGACATACATATAACATGTAAACTGAGGGAAATTTGTAATTCGTTTTGTTCAGAACTTTATCAAGAATGGCCAAAATTTGGGAAATTGTGATACAGACAGCAATACTGTGTGTGGTGTGTAAGGCACCAACACAATACCCTGTAACAGTCTGTGTTTGTAGCTGTCCCATTCAGTTTCTGTGTACAAATAACAAGCATCTGACTAGTACATCATGCCCCCAAATTTACATATTGAAATATTGGTCAATTGCTTTCCTTTTATTTCCTATTTATACCCAGGGCAATTATGTTGAATTTTTGAAGTTATGTGTGTAGGCAGATTAATAAATTGTTAATTGCAGGATAGAAAGAGTTTATTAAAAATACTTATCAGAGGGTTGTGCTGGGTTTGATAGGATTGAGAACCATTATTGTAACTTACTTCTTTATATATAAGAACAACACATTTTAGGGGCATATGAGAAGAAGGAGAACTAAAAGATAAAAGATACCTTGAAAGATGTTGAGAGAGTACCTTTTTAAACTTAGTCACTAATATAACAAAAAGTGTGTGTGAAAATAAATAAAACCCTAGCAAGATTAAAATTCTCTAAAGTCAAGTCTAAAATTTTCTATGGTGTGCATTTTTATTTTTGTGAATCCCCCCAAAAACTGTTAATAAAAAAGCTAATCTAAAATCAATCCAGATCCAATTTTAGAAGTACTGTATTATTAAAGAAACATTGAGTAACAAAAACTTAAAATGCTGTAAGCATTACCATTCTTTAAAATAATCATAAGTAACTTTACAGAGGAATAAAATGACCACTAAATGGGCTTGATCCCAGACATAATATAGAGAGAGATTCTGCTCATACTTATGAGTACTATAAAAACTAAAAAAAAAAAAAAAAAAAAAAAAAAAAAGATTACTAGAAAAGAGCAAAGAATCAATAACACTGAGGTAATTAATAAAACAAGATTACAGACAAATTACATACATATAACAATGAAAGAAGCCCACTAATTTAGAAAACAAAAGAAGATTCTTCCTGCAAAACACAGAATTACAAAACAAAACAAAGCAAAAAAGGATTCTGCAACATGGAAGCTGTTGTCAAAAGCTAAAGAAAATCTTCCTAAAATGGATAGAGTCGTAACATACAATTCCACTCAGGAGCAGTCCTCAAGATCTTATTTTCCCTTCCTGTATCCCTGCACTTTTTCGGAAATTCCACACCAGACAAGGAAAGAAGAGTTACACCTCACTCCAGGATGCCTATTATTAATATATTGGTATGTATATCATTGACTATAGTTCAATTTTGTTTACAGGTATTTTTAAATGCAGGTATGCAGAAATTTCAACTTATCATTCACTGAGTTTTGTTTGACAAATGTGTATACGCCAATACAACCCAAATTTCTACCAAAATAGAGAACATTGCCATCACTCCAGAAAGTTCCTCATACCTCTTCCCCATCAGCCAAACCCTCAAAGGCATATACTCTCCTGCTTCTGTTTTTATAACTTAGTTCTGAACTTCAAATAAATGGGACCATTGAATATGAACTCTTTTGTAGGTTTCATTCAGTCAGCGTAATGTTTTCTGCTTCATGCATGTTGTTGGATGTTTCAGTAGTTTGGTCTTTGTATTGCTCAGGTGGTTGATTAGAATGACCAACTCCTCCTGGTTTGCTCAAGAGTTTCCTAGTTTTAGCACTGAAAGTTCCACATCCCAGAAAACTTCTCAGCCCCAGAGAAACCAGGACAGTTGACCACACTAATTCTACTAATTAGATGAAATTGTTTATATGAGAGTTTCATCTGTTGATGCACAGTTTCTACAAACATTCTTATACAAGTAGTTTTGTGGACATGTCCTTTCACTTCTTTGTGGTAAATACCTAAAAATGGAATTACTGGGTCATATGGTAGGTATAAGTTCAGCTGTATAACAAACTGCCAGATCTTTTTCCAAGATGGAGGTACACTTTTACACTTCCAACAAAGTACGAGAGTTCCAGTTGCTCCACATCCTAGAGAACAATAGGGGTTTTCAAGCTCTCTAATTTTAGCCATGCTGGTAGATGTATAGTTGTATCTCATTTTGGTTTTAATTTGCATTTCCCCAACAACTTATTGGCCATTTGTATATCTTCTTTGTGAAAAATCTAGTCATATCTTTGACCACTTCTAAATTGGGTTATCTTTTTTTTTTTTTTTGAGTTGTAGAAGATCTCTATATATGCTGGAAATGAGTTCCTTGTCAGAAATATGTATTGCAAATATTATCTTGAAGTCTGTGCTTTGCATTTGCATTTTCTTAGTCTTTTCTTTGGATGAGAAATTCAAACTTTTAATTAAGCTTAATTTATCAATTTATTCCTTCTGAATACTTTCTATGACCTAAGAGATCTTTGCTTATTCCCAAGTTATAAAGAAGTTTTTCTGTGTTTACTTCTAAAAGCTTTGGAGTTTTTTCATTTATATTTAGGTCTATGATCCATTTAAAAATTTTCTTGTATGAGTATAGTATGAAATGAAGTTAGGGGTTCATTTTATTTCATTTAGATACTCAGTTTTTACAGCCTCATTTGTTGAAAAGCTCCCATTTTCCCTTCAGATTGCTTTAGCACCTTTGTCATAAATCAAAAGACCTTATAAGTGTGAATTGATTTCTAGCTTTCTATTCTGTTCCATTGCTCTGTTTGCCTCTTTTATGCTAGTCACACAGTCTTAATTATTGTAGCTTTATACTAAATTTCAAAGCCATGTAGTGTAAGTCCCTGCTTTTTCAGGGTTTCTTTCTGCATTGTTTAATATAATAGCCATTAGCTTCATGTGAGTATTTACATTTAAATTAAATTATATTATTTATTTACTTGAGAGAGAGAACACGCACACACACATGAGGGGCAAGAAGGGGCAGAGGGAGCAGTGGGAGAACCAGAGAGCCCACCAAGCAGGAAGCCTAACATGGAGCTTGATCAGGTTCTGATCTCATCAGGATCTTGAGATCAGAACTGAGCCAAAGGCAGATACTTAACTGACTGAGCCACCCAGGCACTTCCTGTAAGGGACTCTTAACTATAGGGAACATACTGTGAGTGACTGGAGGGGAGGTGGGTGGGGGAGATGGGGTAACTGCATGATGGACATCAAGGAAGGCGTGTGATATAATGAGCACTGAGTGTTATATGCATTTGATGAATCACTGAACTCTACCTCTAAAAGTTAGTAATATATTATATGTTAATTAATTGAATTTAACTAAAAAATTTAAAAATTAAATTATCAAATCCTCTTTCACAATAGCAACATTTCAAGTGCACAGTAGTTACATATGGCTTGTTACAATACTGAATAAGGCAGATATAAAATATTTTCATCATCACACAAAGTTCTACTAGGAAGCACTACCTTAAAAGTATTTTTAGGTCTTTTTCATTTTCACATACATTTAAAAATAAAATTGCCAATTTCTGTTTTTAAGAACCTCATGGTAGAATTATGATTAGGATTGGTTTGAATCTGTAGATCATTTTGGGAGGAATTGCCATCTTAACCATACTGCATCTTCCAATCCACGAACAATGGTCTCCACTGATTTAAGTCTTCTTTAGTTTCTGTCAGCAGTATTTTGTAGTTTTCAGTATAGAGGTATTGTTTTTTGGAAAATTTGTTCTAAGTATTTTGGGTTTTTTGATGCTAATATAAATGGGGTTAGTTTTTTGAATTTCATCTTCTAACTGTCTGCTCTTGATATATATATAAATACAATATAATTTTGTATTTTGACCTTGTATCCTGAGAACTTGATACATTCAAAGTTCTAGTAGTTATCTAGTTATTTAAATATTAAATTTTAAAAGATGTTTTATATAAACAATTCTGTTGTCTGCACTTAGAGACATTTTTACTTTTTTATTTCCAATTTTATAACTTTTGTTTCTTTATTTTTGTTTGTTTTCTTGGAATATTGAATAGAAATGGTGAGAATGGGCATCCTTGCTTTGTTTCCAATTCTAGGGACAAAATAATACTTTAAGTATGATATTGATTGTAGGTATTTATAGAAGGTATTTTATCAGATTGAGGAGTATTCCTAGTATTCTTTATATTCTTTATTCTGTTTTTTTTTTTTTATCATGGAGGGTGCTAAATTTTGTCAAATGCTTTTTCTACATCTATTCAATTTATTATTTTTTTTCTCTTTGTTTTCTTAATGTAGTGAATTAAACTGATTGGTTTTTAAATGTTAAACCAATGTTGCATTCCTGTGATAAATTCTACTTGGTCATGATTTATTATTCTTTTTATATGTTGCTTAGATTCTGCTTCTTTAAGTATAAGGGACACTAGTTTGTAATTTTTATTTGTTTTGTAAATCTTTGTCAAGTTTTGGTATCAGTAATGCTGTCCTCATTATGTACGTTGGAAAATGTTCCTTCCTTCTCTATTTTCAAAAGAATTTGTTTAATATTGCTATTATTATTTTTTTAAATATTTGATAAAATTAACCAGTGAAACCATCTAGCCCTAGAGTTTTCTTTGAGGGAAATTTCTGATAACAACTTAGATTTCCTTAAGAAAATTAAGGGCTATTCAGATTTTATATTTTGTCTTCTAACAATTTGTTAAGTTGTATTTTTAAAGTAATTTGTCCATTTCCTCTAAGTTGTCAGATTTACCCACAAAGCATTGTTCATAACCTTCCTTTATTTTTCTTTTAATGCCTAGTAAGATCTATAGTGATATTCCCTCTTTCATTCATGGTATTGGCAGTTTGTATTTTCACTCTGCTTTTTTCTGTACATGAAATTTTTTTATCTATTTACAGAATTAACTTTTGGCTTTAATTTCTTTATTGTTAGTTTTCTGATTCACTTATTTCTATTATCTTTATTATTGCAGTCCTTCCACTTATTTTGTCTCTCTCTCTTTTTAAAAATTTTCCTAGTTTCCCCTTGTAGTTTCTTTCTTTCTTTCTTTTTTTTTAAAGATTTTATTTATTTATTTGACAGACAGAGATCACAAGTAGGCAGAGAGGCAGGCAGAGAGAGAGAGAGAGGAGGAAGCAGGCTCCCTGCCGAGCAGAGAGCCCGATGCGGGGCTCGATCCCAGGACTCTGGGATCATGACCTGAGCCAAAGGCAGAAGCTTTAACCCACTGAGCCACCCAGGTGCCCCTCCCCTCATAGTTTCTAAGGTGAAATCTTAGGTCACAATTTTATATATTTCTTCTATTCTAATATATAGTACTTAAAGTTATATTTTTCTCTTCAAGCACTATTTTAGCAGCATCCTACAATTTTTGGTGTATTATATTTTATTATCCTATATGAAATTTTTCTTTTTCTTTCTTTTTTTTTTTTTTTTAAGATTTTACTTATTTGTCAGAGATAGAGCACAAACAGTGGGAGTTGCAAAGAGGGAGAACCAGGCTCCCTGCTGAGTAAGGAGCCTAGTGCAGGACTTGATCCCAGGACTCTGGGATCATGACCCGAGCCAAAGGCAGATGCTTAACCAATGAGCCACACAGGCATCCCTATATGAAATATTTTCTAATTTCCTTTGTGATGCTCAACTGGAAGAAATGTGTGTTCTCCAGTTAGTGAGAGTCAATTAGCTTAAGGGTGTCGATAGTACTGTTCAGATTTTTTTGTACTGATTCCTTGTTTTATCAATTGTTGAGGATGGGGCATCACAATCTCCAAATATAAGTATACAGATTCCTTCCCCTTTATTTCT
The DNA here is from genome assembly GCF_010015895.1 of Lontra canadensis. Lineage (NCBI taxonomy): Eukaryota > Metazoa > Chordata > Mammalia > Carnivora > Mustelidae > Lontra > Lontra canadensis. The sequence goes on from NW_022631036.1 coordinate 323,609, forward strand.
TACTATTTGGTAAATCTTTTTTCTGCTTTATTTCCTAGTATTTTGGCTTCATGTGTACATTTTTAATTTAAATTCAATTAGCGAACATATAGTACATCATTAGTTTCAGATGTAGAGTTCAATAATTCATCAGTTGCTTATAACACCCAGTGCTCATCACATCACGTGCCCTCTTTAATGCCCATATTTATAATTTTTATGTCTTTCTGATGAACTGTATCTTTTTATATTTGGTAATACTCTTTGCTTCCTGATGAAAGGTATCTTTCATCTGGTAATACTCTGTCTTTAAGTCTATTTTATCTGATATTAAAAGGCCTTCTACCCTTATACTAAATGCGTAGTATATTAGTTTCCATCTATTTATTTTTGACTTATATCTTTTTTTATATTTAAAGTGACATTTTGACAGTCTCTACTTTTTAATGGGAGTGTTTAGTCCATTAACATTGAATACAACTGGTGATATGTTTGGATTTAGATTTTACATTTTACTGTTTGTTTTCTGTTGGTCCCTCTTGTGTTTTGTTGTTGGTATTGTTTTTTCTCTGTCTCTTATTTCTTGTGTTCTTTTGTGTTAATTGAATATTTTTAAGAATTCCATTTTAACTTATCTATTGGATTTTTAACTACACTTCGCTAGTTTTTGTTTGTTTTGTTTTGCCTAAAGTGATTGCTCTAGGGCAGCAGTTCTTAAAAAGTGTGTTCCAGTGACCTTAAGATTAAAATCAATATGATTAAAAATACTGAGATGTTATTTACCTATTGTACTCTAATTCTTTTTAGAACACACAGCAGGCTACATGATAAGTGATGTCAACATTTTGTGTACATGTGTATTCTTGTGTTTTCTAGAATTCCTGTTATAATAGAATTAAGGTATAAATATGTGCACTTTCAGAGATGAACTCAGCGTGTTCTCTTACTTTTACTGGGCTCTTACTAGTTTTCTTTGGTTATACCTGTCATATCTGTTGAAACCTTATTATCATCCAATGTGTAGTTATTTTGAAATCTTGTATCTCCATGGAAATATCAGGAATAGGTATTCCTGATAGATTTGTTTTACAATATTTAAGAGCTTTAAAAAATTTAAAATTTGGGGCGCCTGGGTGGCTCAGTCCTTGAATGTCTGCCTTTGGCTCAGGTCGTGATCCCAGAATTCTGGGATTGAGCCCTGCCTCAGGCTCCCTGCTCAGAGGGAAGCCTGCTTCTCCCCTTGCCTGCTGCTCCCTCTCTGGCTGCCTCTCTCTGTCAAATAAATAAAATCTTTTTTAAAAAATTTAAAATTGGATATTAAATGCATTTTAGAAATTAATCACATTTTACTCTAAAGTGAAAACATATTTTTTCATAGTTAAGAATGGATTATTGACTTAAGAATGGGGAATTAGTTTTTAATGGATAAGAGTTTCAGTATGGGGTAATGAAATGTTCTGGAGATAGATGGTGGTGATGGTTGTATAACAATATGAACCTACCGAATGCCACTGAACTGTACACTTAAAAATGAGTAAAATGGTAACTTTTATGTTATGTATATTTTGCCACAATAAAAAAAATATTTCTCAACACACAATGACCCTGTTTACCTCTAAGATGCTGAGAAAGTTGAAAGTGATTAGAATTCTCTGACTCAATAATGAAAAGAATCTACCTCAAAGGAACTGGAAGAAACTGACTTGTTTTATCAAATAAAATGTGATGAAAACTATCTTTCAATTATCAACATTGGATAATTTACCTTATCGTGTCTTCTATGAGAGAAGCTTTTTGAATAGTATTATGGCCCAATGAGGCTGCAGCATCATTTTGAGACCAGTCGATCAGAGTTTAAAAGCAAAAGGAACTGAAAATTTAAACGCAGGTGTGGTGAGCACTTTAAATACCAAAAATTGTTTTTATAACTTTCCAAACTAGGGATGAAAAAGCCATTCAAACATTTCACAGACTACAGTATTATATTGCTCTAATATATGGCATTGGCTATCCATTGGCTGAGAAACCACACATGGTAGCTGAGAAACCAGTAAAGTCTTAATACAGCTGACATTGCTGAATGCCTACTGGATAGGAAGTCCATTCAAGAAATTATGGCATTGCCTTTTTCCAATAATACAGAAACTCACTGATTTAAAGATTTAACTGAAAACAAGGAGTGATTAAATATCTTGTCTACAGATTTATATTTTTGTCTTACAAATAAATTTTGTTTCTATTTGTTTGGTGTCAGCCCCAGTTAATCATCCAGGGAGATATTCTTTTATCTTAATGTCTGAGAAGAAACATAAGTGGCTACAATATCCAAAGTGTTGAAAACTCTTCTGATTGATTATTGTGGATCAACTGTGTTGATATGTTCACTAATGGTACAAAAGCAATGGTAATAAAATGTCTGGGCCTTAGCACAAATCAAAGCAGTGGCACCAAATTGTATCATATTCTTTACTGCCATGTGTTCCCAATTAAAAAAGAAGGTCAGTTTCATTTAAGAATATCCTTGATGAAGCAGTGAAAATATTTATTAGTCACCAACCCTTGAGTATGTGTCTATTTAATACTCTGTGTGATTAGATGAGCTATTTAAAGCAATTCTCCTGCATGCTGAAGTATAGTGGTTGTCTTGAGTCAAAGCACTTATGTGGTTGTTTGACTTGTGAGCAGAAGTAGCCACTTTTCTCACAGAACACCATTTTTGACTTAACATACAACTATGGAAGACAAACGATGGTTACTCAGACTTGGTTGTTGGGTATACATTCTTTTGAAAATAAATGAAATGAGACTTTCACTTCAAGGAAAATAACCAACACTATTGCCAACAGTGAAATATAAATTTTCAAATTAAAATTAGAATTTTTGAAAACTTGTAAGCACTTTTGTTCATAGTAAGACTGGCATGGAAGCTTCTGAAAATTTAAAAGCTTTTCTGATGAGATTGGAGGTGATATTAAGGTGATTTTGAATATGGTCCAATGAAATGTATCATCATTTTGAAGATCTGTGACCACTCTCTTTCAATGATCCATGCATGATGTTACAAATCATTCAAAGGGCAAGTTAGACCAATGGTAGTACAGAAAGTCCACTAATATGGTTTTAGATTCCACATGGCAACTAACCTTTAAGAAACCTCCACTTCAGATGTTTGGTGTAGTATTAGAGAAGAATATCCACAATTATTTGAAAAGGTTATTAAAATTCTCTTCCATTTTTCAGCTACATATATGTGTGAGGATTTTCTTCATATACTTCAACCTAAATGACATACCACAACAGACTGAATGCAAAAGCAAACATGAAAATCCACCTGTCTTCCATTAAATTAGAAATTTAAGAGATTTACAAAAGGTAAAGCAATGTTGATCTTCTAATTTATTTTTGTTTTGGAAAACAATTATTTTTCATAAAAACATGTTAACACAATGGACTTGTTATTTTAAATGAATTAATAAATGAATATTTTTAGATTTTCTCAATTTTTATTTCTAATAATGAATATATAAGTAGATATAATCTATATAAACAATAGCTCTTTGGAGTTCTCAATAATTCTCAGGGTTGTAATTGAGTCTTGAGACTAAAAAGTCTGAGAACAACCACTCTAGAAATTATAATATATATCCTCAACTTTTCATGGTCTAAGTAAAGTTAATATCATATGACTTGAATTAAAATGTAAGGACTTTGTAACCATATGGATACATTTATCCCCTGTCCTTTAAGCTATAGTTGCTATGTGTTGTTATATACTATTATAGAGAATTATATATGTACATATGTAAACCTCTCATTATAAGTTTTGCTTTGCACAGTCATATTTCTTTTTTAGAAATTAAGAAATTATATTTACCCACATATTTACTATTTCTTGTATTCTTCATTCCTTCCTGAAGAGATGAAATTCAAGCTGACTTTATTTCCCTTCAGTCTGTAGAATTTTCTTAACATTTCTTGTAATGCAGGTCTCTTGGTAACTAACCCTCTTAGTTCTATTAGAAGATGATGTTTTTATATTTTCATCATTCTTTATATTCTTTATAGTTTGATTTGATACAGATTTCAGACTTGACCACATTTTTCCTTCAGTATGTTAAAGATGTTTCCATGTCTTCTGGTCTCCTTTATTTCTGATAAGTGATTTATCTTTTGAATCAATGTTCCCTTATGTAGGTGTCATTTTTCTCTGCTTTGAAGGTTTCCTTTTTAGTTTTGGTTTTAAGAACTTTGATTATAAGGAATGTAGGTGAGACTTTCTTTATCCTAATTGGGGTTGCTGAGCTTCATGAAACTGTAAATTTATGTCTTTCATCAAAATTGGAAAATTTCACTCATTATTTCTTCAAATATTTTTTCCCAACCTCATTTTCTCTCTCTTTTCCTTTGGGGATTCCACCTACACTTACTTAGGTCCTGAGATTGTGTTCATTTTATTATCTTCTTTACCCTCACCCTCCTCGATTCTTCAAATTGGATACTTTCTGTTGATTTAAGTTCATTGACTTTTTCTTCTTTCCTCTCCTATCTGCTGTTAAGTCACCCAACTGGTGACTTTTTAATTTTAAATATTGATTTTTTAATTCTAGAATTTCTTTTTATAGTTTGTATTTCTCCTGAGATTTCCTATTTATTTATCAAAGTATATTTTCCTTAAGCATACTTGAACATATGATAAAATCTTTGTCTGATATAGCCAACATCTAAGTCATCTGGAAGGGGGAATTGTTGCCAATGATTGCTTTTTGCTTTTAGAGTATGAGTTGTATTTTTCCTGTTTCTTCATATAGCGAGTAACCTTGGATTGTTCTTTGGATCTTGCAAATGACATGTTTTAGAGAGTCTGGATTCTGTTATATTCTTCTGAAAAGTATTGATTTTTTTTTCTTTTTCTTTTTCTTTTTTAAAGCAAAATTTAACTCGGCTAGACTCAAATCCCAAACCATGTAATCATGGATGGCAGCTGAAATATCCTTAACTTTGATGCTTGAGTACTGTCCTGCTCATATGTAGTTCAGGTAACAGATAAAAATTTGGCAGAATTTGTCATCAGAATTTGTTGCTTCCTCTACCTGGGTGTTCTCTTCTTGATATTTCCCACATTTTCCATCTGTGGTAGTTACTTGAATTTTGTCTTCTGATTCTTCAAGCAAGTAAAACAGGTTTTCTCTTCAAGTTTTGGCTGCCCCATGGATGAGAACTTCCCTCAGGCTAGAAGCTGTAAAAAACAGGAAACTTACTCAATGTCATTTCCTTCTTCTAAGTGGTTGCTCTCCAGTGCCTTCAGTGTTTTTTATATTTTGTCCAGAATTTATCATTGCTATCTGTGGATGTTTTGTCCAATAGAAGCTACTCAGCCATTACCAGAAGCAGAATCCTACATATATTTTTTGAAACAATCTCGTAAATGCTATTTCCATTTGGAATTACAACGCCAAACTAAGCAACAATAAGAGAACAAAGGAATAGCAAAAACGCCAAACTAAACATCAATGATAAGAAAACAAAGTAATGGCAGTTAGTAAATTAAAAAATTTACAGTTAATCCTTTAACAACAGATTTGAACTGTATGGGTCCACTTATATACATTTTTTTTTGTGTTAATACTCAGTATTGTAAATGTATTTTCTCTTCCTTATGATTTTTTTAAAAGATTTTTTTTATTTATTCATTTGACAGAGAGAGAGCATGAGTGAGAGGACAAGCAGGGGGCAGAGTCAGAGGGAATGGGAGAAACAGGCTTGATCCCACGACCCCAGGATCATAACCTGAGCTGAAGGCAGACATTTAACCAACTGAGCCACCTAGGCACCCCTTACTTATGATCTTCTTAATAACATTTTCATTCCTCTAGTTTACTTTATTATAAGAAAACAGTATATAATACATATAATATACAAATAAAGTATGTGTTAATAAACTGTTTATATCAGTCAACAGTAGGCTATTAGTAAATTTTTGGGGAGTCAGTGTGTCACCTATACTTAAAAAGAAACAAAGGCATTAGAAGAAGTTTTGGGGGAGTCAAAAGTTATATGTGGATTTTTTTTTATTTTTAAAAAGATTTATTTATTTATGAGAGAGAGAGACAGCATATGAGTGGGGGAAAGGGGTAGAGGGAGAGTGAGAGAGAAATCTCAAGCAGACTCCCCGCTGAGCACAGAGTCCCAACACAGGGCTTGATCCCAGGACCCTGAGATCATGACTTGAGCCAAAATCAAGAGTCAACCACAGGCACACTGTCATACGTGGGTTTTATGTGGGGATCAGTGCCCCTAATCCCTCTGTTGTTCAAGGTTCAACAGAATTTTGATAATTTTAAGATCTAAACAGTTTCAAAAATAGTTTCATGCTGCAGAGACAAATTAGATTTCTGTCTCCTATGGATTTTTAAAAATGGGACAAGTGTGCAGTGGGTCTACTCAGCAACAGAATAAGAAGTAAGACTTGGGGTATAAGTACTGGAGTAATGAAGGCAGCAAAGTAAAGAAGTGACACAACTTAAGATGGATAGAGTAAAGCCTCATAATTCAGGAGAGAAATTATAGCAAAATATTGGGAAAGTGGTAATCATACCATTATAGAGGATGGTGCAGCCTCTATTCTCTAGCAGCATCCTCTCCAAATTCTGGTTAAATCATATTTCAGGGAGGTGGAAGAGAGACACCCATAGTATTTTAGCCTATTTCTTCAATTATGGCTTAAATTATCATAAACCACTGCCTGGGTTTTATAGGATCACCTTGTCTGCATATAAATGTCAGTAAAATTGAATGTTACTGTGTCTCTGCAAGATGCTGATGCTGTTTCCCATTCCAATACATTAAATTGATATGGATAAAGGATTGAGTGAACATTGGATACAAAGGTTTGCATAGTAATTAAAACAGGAATTCAGGAGAGAGAGAGAGAGAGAGAGAGAATGCATTGTTTGCAAATGGTTGACTGGGCTAGGAGACAAGCTGATCTAATACTAAGTATCAGACAATGATTCCTTTTACACTCTTACCTAAATATAAAATTGGGCATGTCCCTGACCAAAGAGATAAACCTAAAAGTTAAACTTTTATCTCCACCATGACTTTGAGTGGTCTTTTATACAGATAATCCCAACCTATCATTACAGGGACTAAGCATCAACATTGGTTTAAACTTTTTTGTGCTGATAAAGTTATTTTTTCCATTAAAAATGATATACGTTCTACATTCTTATAAATATTCTCTTTTTTTCTGAAATGGAAAGGAATATTAGAATAAAAACACTCTTATCAGCATGCATTTTATTTATTTATTTTTTAAAGATTTGGGGCACCTGGGTGGTTCAGTGGGTTAAGCCTCTACCTTCTGCTCAGGTCATGATCTCAGGGTCCTGGGATTGAGCCCCACATCAGGCTCTCTGCTCAGCAGGGAGCCTTCTCCCCCCCACGCCCCCCCCCGTCTCTTCCTGCCTCTCTGCCTACTTGTGATCTCTCTCTCTGTCAAATAAATAAATAAGAAAATTAAAAAAAATTAAAATTCATTTATTTGAGAGAGAGTGAATGTGAGTGCAAGCTGGGGGGAAGGGCAGATGGAGAGGGAGAAAGAGTCTTAAGCCTTGAGCCCAGAGCCAGAGCCTGGAGCACAGAGCACGGAGGCTGGAGGCTGGAGCCTGGAGCCCAGTGTGGGGCTCAGTCTCATGACCTTTAGATCACAGTCTGCAGTGAAACCAAGAGTTGGACACTAAACCAACTGTGCCACCCAGGAGCCCCATCAGTATGCATTTTAAAGTTCAAAGTTATGTTATAATTCTGGTAAAAATTAAATAAATTCAAACATACCACAGGAATCATAGAAATGAAGGCAAAGCAAACAGCAATAAAAAAAACCAATGGGAGAAAAAGACCAATACTAACACACAATCATATCAATAAATATAAACTATTTGTTTACCATTTGTTTCTTGTTTGTTTATCATATAAAGGATTTGTTAAAACCTCAACAGCTCTGTATTTTAAGTTAATGAGACACACTTGAAATGTTAGCAATAAATAAAAAGTTAAGATAGCATCATCTATTATGAAAATGCAAATAAAAGGAAATAGAGATTGTAATAAAAGATATAAGAGATTTCAGAACAAAATATGCCTATGATTAAAAATGCCATTACATTATTTCAACAATATTTGATCTACGAATTTTGAAGGGAAGCTAGTTAAATATTAGATGAAATGTAACCTATTAGAGACTTCAACTCTTATTAAAGGCTGTGTGGAATGATACATAAATAAGGTGGAATCGTGTAAAATTAGAATAAAATATTTAAATAAAATATTAAAAAGAGAAATTCACTTCTTCAATGATTCTTACTCTTTTTTGAATCACTGTTCCTTTTGAGAATTTGATTACATGTATAGGACCCCCTTCCAGATAAATTTGCCAACAATTTCAAGAATTCAAGAACTTCCTGAAACTATATTTACTTCCTGAAACTAAAACTGTATTATCCCTTAGTACATGTTAGGATCATAATAGCTAACATTTAAAAGCACTTCTCAAGTGCTAGGTGGTATGCTAAGCACTTTATATAAAATTTCATTTATAACCACTTTACAAGATACTACCTTGCCCTGATAATGACCCATATGAGCAACACTATCATTATTCCCATTTAACAGGTCAGCCGACTGAAGCTTAGAGATGCTGTTACTTGTCTAATGCCATATAGCCAGTAAACAGAAGATGGGATTTATGGCCTTACATCTTTGTTCTCAGGTTTCCAGCTCTTTTTTTTTTTTTTAAGATTTTATTTATTTATTTGACAGAGAGAGATCACAAGTAGGCAGAGAGGCAGGTAGAGAGAGACGAAAGGAAGCAGGCTCCCTGCTGAGCAGAAAGCCCGATGCGGGACTCGATCCCAGGACCCTGGGACCATGACCTGAGCCGAAGGCAGAGGCTTTAACCCACTGAGCCACCCAGGCACCCCTCCGGTTTCCAGCTCTTAATCACTATGGTACATTCACTGTCTTTCACTAAGGTCTTTCCAAATTAATTAAAAATTGATATATCTGAAAAAGGTAAACATATCCAAAAGTATATCCAATACCATTTTTTATTTATGCCACCCTCATTGCAGAAGAGAATTTGAAGTAGTCCCCAGAGATGCACAAAAAATTAAAAATACACAGGAATGTACATGTGTGTGGTGGTGCTGGGGAATAAGAGAGTGAAGTAAAACTAGAGGTAGAGCCAGAACCCAAAGTAGATATCGTAAGGTCATCTATGATTGACATAGAGGTGAGCCACGTATTTGCCTCTGAATGGCATAGTGGTCAGAGAAAAGGATTTAATCAATACTGTTTTACCCGGTACTGAACTGGAGAAAAAGATCTTTTCTGCAGAACACTATGTAGACAATATCCTTAAGAACATTATACAAGGGGCGCCTGGGTGGCTCAGTGGTTTAAAGCCTCTGCCTTCGGCTCAGGTCATGATCCCAGGGTCCTGGGATCAAGCCCCGCATCGGGCTCTCTGCTCATCAGGGAGCCTGCTTCCTCCTCTCTCTCTTCCTGCCTCTCTGCCTATTGTGATCTCTGTCTGTCAAATAAATAAATAAAAATCTTAAAAAAAAAAAAGAACATTATACAATAGAAAATTTTAAGATAAATGTTTCTTACATATTTCTTCATATAGACCAAAGCATGATGTCAAAGTATAGGTCAGAACAGACAATTCCACCCATGGAACACTGTAGTCTGAGTGCAAAACATCTGGACTGGGCTAAAGATAAAATATAGAATAGATAGGGAGATGGAAAGACTAGACATCTCTTCAGGTAATCTTTCTGGTAATTAAGCTTTTGAATTTAACAATTGAGAGTTTATTTCAAGAACCTGGAGTACAGAAATTCTGTATTGTTTATTAGGCCAGATTCATATGCATAGACAGTCAAGAGAGGGTAAAACTGGTAACTTCTCATGGAAGTCAGGGGACCTGAATAGGATAGGTGTCTGAATTTTAGACTTTCTACCAAAATAAGCTGGAGGAAGACCTATCTATAAAGATAATATCTAATTCACATTGATATATATGTATATAATGTTGGAGACATCACTGAAATTGAAACAGAAAATTTCCTTTGTTTTTGTTAAGTAAGAATGTTGGTACAATATAACAAGATTATGGAAAGCTGCCAAAGCAGTACTTGAGAAAACATATCGCTCTAAATATTTATTTACAAAATCTAAATATTTATTTACAAAACAATAAATCATGTATCTATGTAAGAACATAGACAAAGGACAAAGTAAAAACCTTAATTATGTAAGAAAATAAAAAAATGAAAGTGCAGAAATAAACTATTCAAATTGGCAATAACTAATATTTAAAAACCCAATTAGAGTTGTTATTTTTTTTTGAAAAAGGGAACTAATACACAGCACTGTCCTAGCTGCTAAAGGAATAAAAACTTCTTTTTTTTTAAAAGAGAGTCCAGATAGTTGTTTCTGAATTTTATTCTCGAAGTGAAGGAGAAGGAATCAAATTAAGTCCATAAAAAGGGAAAACACTATAATTATGCCTTCAAAGTTTTGTAAGATGAGGACAGATTATAGAACACAGGGTAGGAGAGAGATGTTCCTGGAAAATAAAACAGCCTAAGGATATAGAGACAGAAGAATGTTGTGTGCCATTTAGAAATAAGGTGGGTAAGACTGAGTTGAAACAAATCATTGATGATCTCATTCTCACTGAATATGTAGAAGAAGGAGAGAAGAATAAGCAGAAAAACAGAAGACCAACGTCTGAGCTTTAAGAAAATGCTCTCAGAGCTGGTAGGAAGCAGAGTCGGTTTGAAAGTGGCAGAGGTAGATGTTCAGCCTCTATTTGTTGACTGAATAAAAGAAATGGCTATCCCTCTGCAGAAGTAAAAGAATGAAAATGGGCCTAGTGATTTTATAAAGAGAACATGAAAGCAAGATGATGTACTCTTTGAATAAATGTTTATAACCTAGTTAGGAAGACCAAAAACTATATAACTGTACAATGTAATACAAATAATCTAATATATTATGTTTACCTATAAAGGCCTGTATTTAAGCATGTCTCTCTGTAGTGTTCCTAGAGAATTCTGTATCCATGCACCTTTTAAATGTAAGAATTCTAAAATAATAATAATAATAATAATAATAATAAAGTGAACACCTTTCATATGATAGTGAGGGGAAGATGTTTGAAATAATTCTCATAAATCTCATTCAGATGAGATTTTCCACTCAGTTTGGCAAATTCACTATATTCGGAGAAATATCTACTTCAAAGCAAGTAATCCAAACTTTAAAAGTTGTTAGATATCCAGAAAAGAAGGCTTTTAAATTCAATCACATCTATTTATGCTTTATCACTAGAAAAGCACAAGGTATGAATTTTACAGTGATATTATTACATTAAGTGGGGATGCTATTGATACATCACAAGATTATATACTACAGTGGTGACATTATCATTTTTAACACTAAATTGAAGCCAGAATTAGCAAAAACATTTACATTTTGGGAACTTTTTAGGATAGAAATTGGATACGATTATTTTCCAGGTAAGATTAGTAGGTTTGAAAGTCTCTCTCTCTCTCTTTCTGTATATATATATTTATTTCTATTTCTGTATTTATCCTGCATTCTACTGACACATGTTTAAAAACTAAAATTAAAGTCTCTACCTAAACTTAAAGGACAAGTTGATTACCATACATTTAATTAAAGCACCTAACTTTTACTAGGATTATATGAAAAATGACAACAATATAGAAGTCTAACTATATTTCAGAGAACTGTTTAAGACACTATCTTACTTATCTTCTTATCTTCAGTGAATAGATAATGATGCCAGATTAGGGCAAGCTTGTGTGTATATATAAATCACAGATCCAAATCCACACATCTATACCCATACACCCAGTGAAACATACACACTGTGATGACTGATTCACTGCTCAACCACATTGTCAATCAGCAGTAGAAACTTCTATGGTTCTCTGTTAATAGCTTAGCATTGACCTCTGTTTGCTGATCCAAAGTATAAGGAAAGGCAGAAGCAAGGCATTTATAAGTTTAATTACATGACTAGCTGTTTTAAAATCATAGGGTCTTCATATTATGGGATGAAATAACATTTTCTAAATCTTCATACAAATAAATACCACCTTGGAAGTATGACATCTTAACACTGCTAACCCAAATGCATGTAGATATAATCTGGTGAATTTTTTAACAGCAATATTGCCACCCTCCCTGATGAAATCTTAAGTTGTTAGTGTGGCTTTATATATTAGGCCATTTGTGATACATTCATGTAAATTATGGTTTATTTAATTTACCTTTCCATGCAGAGGCTATAAGTCACAGGAAATAGAATGTGTTCAATAGAAACTTAAAAAAAACCCTATTATTTAGTAAGGGCCAAGTTTCGAATGCCTTTTAATATCTTGTGACCATTCTTTCAAGCTCAAAAATATACCTTACGTTCAGAACACTTTTTAAAAAAACATAAGCTTTTCATTAAAATATGCTTCATGGGATGAGGATTTGAAGTTAGATTTTCAAGTGTAAATTTAAGAAATATACTTACCTTTGATTCGAGGTAGACATTTGCTGATGACATTTTTGTAATTTTGCATATGTAACTAACTAAAGAGATGGCACAAAGAATAAACAGGCTATCATTAACTAATGCTCGAACAAACACAGTCCATTTCAACTGATTTTCTGGGACATCTCCGTGGACTAGCATTGCACAAGCCAAGTTCACCACTAAAAAAAGAAGGCTTGCCAATATAAAGCCCAAATGCAACAGAATTCTGAAAGAAAAAAAAAATTTATTAGATGTTCATATGTTAATGAGAGATTAGACTTCATTCTGAATTAGTGTGGTACTTCAGGTACAATAATACCTTTAGCTTAAAATCTTTATAATTTCATTAATTACAAATTTAATAACCACTCAGAGTTACTTGGGGTATCTTCGCTGTTATGAAATTAGTATCTAAACATTTTAAAAATAGCATCAGGTTTTAAAACACTAATTTAAAAATAATTGCATGTGGACTTGAACTCAGTTGCTTCTACCAGGAAGAATAATATAAGAGTATTTTAACACTAATTAAAGCAATCCTGCATTTTTCATCTTTATAACTACTAAACATATTTTCATTGACCTTTCCATTCTAGGAATTATGAAGCTTTTATAATTTTCTTGGAAAATTAATATACCTATCTAAATTTAAATTGATCCCTAGTATTAATTTTAAGAGGTTAAGAGAAATCTGTTTTAAATACTGTTCAATTTTTATGAACTTTTGACTATCCATAGCAAACATTGCTTTCAAACATGACCAAGGAAGAACATAGGGACAGTATATGTACAGTTTCAAGCACCTCATAGATACCTCAGCTTCTTATAAAGTTGCATATTTACGATGCATATATAGCAACTCTGAAAATGAGATACCTCAACTATATCCCCTTAAAAAAATCAGATCAGTGCATAAAAACTCTTCAGGTAAGGGACAGATATTTGTATCAAGTAGCTGTAACAGCGATGTGTTCCCAGTGCAAATATATTTATAACCTAAATTAGTATGAGCCAGAAATTTATTTGGCATCCTAATATCTTCTATTTTGGGTCACTTTCAACAGTGGAAATCATAAAATATTGTCTGCCTTTGGTACAAGAGGTTAACTGAAGGTAATGTGTAATTTGTAACAAGCAATCTTTGTTAGGTGTACATTCAAAACACAAAGATTTTAGTTTGAGGAGTTCAGATCTTAATATTCTCTCAGATTACATAATAAAAATAATACTATATAACTTGAAACCCAAAATAGACCTTGAAGCTAAGCATATACCCGGGGAAAGCCAAGTATGTATAGAGAGGTTAGATGAGTCTACCAGTTAGTGGGAGAATTGGTCTGAAACCCCAATCTCCTGACTCCCCAGCTTGGCACTCTCATTTTTGATGTTAGTCAGTACTGACACATTCCTTATTTCATGGAACTATACTGTACATGCTTGCCCCAAACAGTAAAATCTAACTTTAGTATGTGTGGGCCCTATGAAACTATATCTGACATCTAAAGCAGGACAGTAGCAGAGCAGCAAAAAAAGGTGTTAGGCAGCAATATGGCTGAAGGGGGAGAGCTGAGCATTACTCAATTCATTTCCCATGTGCTAATCTAACTACTGGACTTCCTATAAAACTGCTGCCTGGTGGTGGGTTTTAAGGAGGGCACGGACTGCATGGAGCCCTGGGTGCGGTGCATAAACAATGAATTTTGTAACAGTGAAAAAAAATTAAATTAAAAAAAAAAACCCTGCTACAACTCCTTCAACCACCATGCCCTTCTACCTTGAGAAGTCTGCTGTGAAAAAAATCAGATCTTGCTACTCATGAAACTTACTTGTGTTTGTCAAGTTCAGTGGCACATCTGACTTTACATATAACCTATAAAGAGAGTATAGAAAAAGGTTTTGAAAAAACATGTGTAATATATATTCTTAAACTTGTTTCGACTTTGTGTTTCAAAGTGATAAAACTACAAATAGTAATATGTTACGAATAACATAAGTAAAAATTCAACTTTTAACATTTGAACTAACATGAAGCAAAAATAAACAGGTTTCCAAAGGCTTAAAGCAATAATAATTTTCTTTGTTATAGTATTAAATTTAAATTTCTATCTTTAAATTTTTAATTAGAATGTATCCAGTTTAAACATCTATTGAACTTTTATTATGAGCCAAACATTGTGCTGGATAGTTTTCCACCTATTCTAAACTTCAATATATGATCTACATTTTGTCTTTTTTAAAAAAAGATTTTACTTATTTATTTATTTATTGACTTATTTGTCAGAGACAGAGAGCACAAGCAAAGAGAGCTGCAGGGAGAGGGAGAGGCAGGATCCCTGCTGAGGAAGGAGCCCGATGCGGGACTCAATCCCAGGACCCCCAGGATCATGATCTGAGCTGAAGGCAGATGCTTGCCCAACTGAGCCACCCAGGCATTCCACTTACATTTTGTCTTAAAATGGAACTGCTTACTTAAATATGAATATGGATGAATGTTCTCCAAAGATTATTTTCCCCTAAGATGCAATGAAGTAGTAAAAGGAAACAAGGGACCAAAAAATGAACACAAAGATAATGATCATATATCTTATTTAGAAACTTCCTTCTTTCACAAAGCCTTGCAAAGGGTAGGTTTCAAATACTTGTTGAATAAAATTAAGTAGGTCGGTAAACAGAATTTGAAATAAACGGTAAATTCTGACAGCCTTGTGTGGAAGGTCTTAATTTCTTACTGGTGAATTTGGACTTTATTTAGATGCTTGGAAGATATGAAGTTTTTTTATGCAGACACTCCAAAATATGAAATGACACAGTTGATATCAGTGCAAAAGATGCTATCACAACATCTAAGAAGGGAAAAAGACTTAATTCAGTCCAAGAAATGGTGTGAGGTAAGGAGAAAGGGGAAAGACTGTGTAGAATCAGTGAGGACTTCTCAAAGGAAGTCACATTCAAGGCAGAGCCAAGTTATGAAGGGCAAGTGAGTATTAGATAAATGGTCAGGCAAAGATAGCAACCAGTGCATGCACTTATATCTGTGTATTTTGGTTAACCAGAAGCCAAATGTGATACAGGAGTCTAAAATATTATCCTATTAGTTTCCTAATCATTCTCAGATGTATCCATTTTCTCTGTCTGAGGTACACATTAGGACACTTTTTAGATAGTCTCTCTGCTTCTGTTCTTTATTCCATCTATATCTTTCAAAGATAAGTGTTCATTTTACTACTTTTCCTTTATTCTCACCTGTCTACAAAAAATTTTAATGATTTCTATTTTTATAAATTGCACATTATATATATATATAATGCAAAATTCACCATTTAACCATTTTTTAAAGATTTTTTTAAAAATTTTATTCATTTGAGGGGGGGGCATTGGGGTGGCAGAAGGAGAGGGAGAAGCAGACTCCCTGCTGAGCAGGAGGCCTGACATGGCCCATCCCAGGTCCCTGAGATTATGAACTGAGCCAAAGGCAGATGCTTAACCAACTGAGCCACCTAGGCACCTGTGAACCCTTTTTAAAAGAGACTTGTATATTTATTTTATACAGAGAAAAAGATAGAGTGTGGGGGAAGGGCAAAGGGAGAGAGAAACTTAAGTAGACTCTGCGCTGAGCTTGGAGTCCAACACGGAGCTCCATCCCATGACCTTGATATCATGCCTTGAACTGAAACCAAAAGTCAGCAGCTAACTGACTGGGCCCCCCAGGAGCCCCCCATTTAACCATTTTTAAGGGTATAGTTCAATTTTGTTAAGTACATTCACATTGTTGTGTGAACCATCACCATCATTCATCTCCAGAAAATTTTCACCTTCCCAAACTAAAACTCGGTATTCATTAAACAATAACTCCTGATTCCTCCCTCCTCCAGCACCTGGCAACCACCATTATACTTTCTGTCTGTGAATCTGATAGCTCTAGTAACCTCATCTAAGGGAAATCACACAGTATTTGTTCTTTTTCTGATTGGCTCATAACACTTAGCATAGTGTCTTACAGGCTCATCCATGTTGTAACTCGTGTCATATTTTCTGTCCTCTTCAAAGCTGAATAAGATTCCATTGTATGTATATATCACATTTTGTCTATCTATCTATCCATCAATGGACACTTGAGTAGCTTTCACCTTTTGGGTATTGTGAATAATACTGCTATAAACAGTATGTTCTATATATGAACATGTTTTAATATGATTTTTAAAAAATCACTTGACAGTAAGTTGTAGATGTGATGCTCCTTCAACACTAAATGTGTACTTCAATGTATACTTCTTAAAATATAAAATTATCTTATGTAATCACAATATAATTACAAAATCTAAAAAATTGAATGTTGATAAAATACTATTACCTAATTTTCAGACCTTACTCAGATTTTGCCTTTTGTTTCAATAATGCCATTTATGGGGAAAATACCAGGATTATGCATTAATCTGTGCATTTAATCTCCTTTACTTTTCCATTTTTCCCTTTGTCTTTTCAGTGATTTTGTATGCTTCTCAGTTTGGGTTTATCTGTTTCTTCATAATTAGATTCAGGATACCATTTTGGCAGGAAGACCACAGAAGTGATGGTGCTATGTTCTTCTCAATGAATTACATCAGGATGCTCATGATTTATCCCATTATTGTGATGCTCACTTTGAGTAACTGGTTAAGGTAGTGTCTACTAAATTTCTCCACTAAGTTACCATTTTTCTCCTTGTAATGAATACCACATGGAGAGATATTTACAATGTAATTATCTTTTGTTCTTCAAACTTTCATCTATTAGTTTTGGCAACCATTGCCTGAATAAATTATTATGGGGAATTTTCATTTTATTTTATTTATTTTTTAAAAGATTTTATTCATTTATTTGACAGAGAGAGCAAGAGAACACAAGCGGGGGAGTAGCAGAGGAAGAGGGAGAAGCAGGCTCCCTGCCGAGCAGGGTGTCCAATGTGGGGTTTGTTCCCAGGACCCTGGGATCATGACCTGAGTCAATGGCAGATGCTTAACCATCTGAGCCAACCAGGTGTCTGGGGGCATTTTCATTTAAAAAAGTAAATCTGATCATATTATACCAGGACAAAGCCCACACTCCTTTTGACATAACAGGTCTTTCATCATCTTGCCCCACCTTCCCATCTTTGCATCCTTTATCCCATCTTCAATCTTATGGTTTGGCCATTTTGGATTATTTACAACTCTTCAAATAAGGGATTCATTTTCACATCTCTGTGCTTTCCTTTGTGTTTTTACTTTCCCTGAAATAAGCTTTCTATGTCATATAATAAATTCTAACTCATCCTTCAAGATTTGTACTTGAATGTTATCTTTTATATTGTCACCTTAAGTGACTTAGGAAGAGAAACACCACTCTGTATCTTTGCTTTTCTAATCTCATTTTATAGAATTTATCTACATATTTATTTATTTATTTATTTTTGAAGATTTTATTTATTTATTTGACAGACAGAGATCACAGGTAGGCAGAGAGACAGGCAGAGAGAGGGGAGGGAGCAGGCTCCCTGCTGAACAGAAAGCCCAATGCGGGGCTCGATCCCAGGACCCTGAGATCACGACCTGAGCCGAAGGCAGAGGCTTTAACCCACTGAGCCACACAGGGGCCCCACATTTTTATTTACTTCTTAAGAGACACCATAACTTACTAATATTTATAGCCTCAGTGCTGAGCAAAATGCTTGGTTCATAGTAAGTTTTCAGAATATGTTGGAATAAATAACCAGTGAATTTAGGTCAAAGCAAGTATTTTGGTGAAATATAGTGCAAGTGAAATTGGAGGGGCAAGCAGTTGCTTGCAAGTATTTTGGTTAAATACAGCACAAGTGAAATTGGAGGGGCAAGCAGTTGCCTAATTGTGGAGACCTTGTATAAAAATGTTAAAGAATTAGTCTCTAACTCCCACAAACTCTGTAATATGATTTTATGTCTGAGTGATTTCTTAGGTGAAGTGTAGCAAATGGATTAGAATAGTGTGAAGAACACTAGTTAAAATACTCTTGAACTTGAGTGAGTCTACTAAAACACATTCTCAGGTTATGAATCTAAAGACCTAAATGTGAGAACTGAATACATAAAAATATTAGAAGAGAGCACGCACAGTAATTTCTCTGACATTGGCCATAGCAACATTTGTCTAGTTATGTCTCCTCAGGCAAAGGAAACAAAAGCAAAAATAAATGATTGGGACCACATCAAAATAAAAAAGCTTCTGCACAACAAAGGAAAGCATCAACAAAACTAAAAGACAACCTACTGAATGGAAGAAGGTATCTGCAAATGATATATCCAATAAGGGGTTAATATCCAAAATATATGAAGAACTTATACAACTTTACACCAAAATAGACGGAAGACATCAACAGACATTTCTCCAAAGAAGACATACAGATGGCTAACATACATATGAAAAGAGGCTCAACATCTCTGATCACCAGGGAAATGCAGATTAAAACCATAATGAAAAAAAAAAAAAACCAACAACACAACAGATATCACCTGTCAGAATGCCTAAAATAAAAAACACAAGAAACAACAAATCTTGGTGAGGATTTGGAAAAAAAGGAACCCCTCAAGCAGTACTGGTGGGAATGCAAACTGGTGTGGCGACTATGGAAAGCAGCATGGATGTTCTTGAAAAAATTAAAAGTAGAATTACCATATGATCCAGGAATTAAACTACTGGGTATTTACCCAAAGAATATGAAAACACTAATAAGAAAAGATGTATGCACTTCTATGTTTAGTGCAACATTATTTATGATAGCCAAGACATGGAAGCAGCCCAAGTGTTCATTGATAGATGGATGGATAAAGATGTGGTACATGTATACAATGGAAAGTTACTCAGCCATAGGGAATAATGAAATCCAGGGAACTTGGGTGGCTCAGTTAGTTAAGCAACTGCCTTCAGCTCAAGTCATGATCCGAGTCCCAGGATCGAGTCCTGCCTTGGGTTTCCTTCTTGGTGGGGAGTCTGCTTCTCCCTCTTACCCTCCCCTCTCATGCTTTCTCTCTCAGATAAATAAATAAGTGAAATCTTTAAAGAAAGAAAATAATGAAATCTTGCCATTTGCAACAAGAGGGATGTACCTAGAAGATATTAGGCTAAGTGAAACATTAATCAGAGAAAGGCAAATACCATATAATTTCACTCATATATGGAATTTAAGAAACAAATGAACAAAGGAAAAAAGAGACAAAAAGATTTTTAGAGAAAATATAAAGAACAAATTTGTGGTTTCCAGAGGGAAGGTGAGTGGAAGGATGGATGAAATAGATAAAGGGAATTAAGAGTATATTTCTTGTGATGAGAAGTGAGTAATATACAGAATTGTTGAATCACTATATTGTATACCTGAAACCAATGTAACACCATACACAATTATACTGGACAAAAAAGAAAGAATGTTATATGAATGAAATTATACAGTATGTAACCTCTTGGAATTGGATTTTTCCATAATTCTTTGGAGATGCATGTAGATTGCTGTGCTTAGGAATAAATTTGTTCTTTAAAAAAAAATTAAAGAATTAATAGAATGAGTGCCTCATGGCAAAAATTTAAAAAGTCAGTTTGTGGGATTGATTTTCAGGTTTAAAATTTATTACATATAGGCAGAAATACTGAGAAGATAGGTGAGTTTGGGATTATAAGAAGGAAATTACAGTCTCCTACAGAGGTGACAATTGAAACTCAAACTACAAGACATTTGAGGGACTAGAATAGGTAGTCAACTTGTGATATGTTCACATCTAATAGTCATATGAAAAATCAAGAAGAGGGAAGAAAAGAAATAGGCAAAGGAGACAGATCTAAAAATCAGATTAATCACATAAAACAGCTGAGCAGTTCAGAGGTAATAAGAAGCAAGTATAGCCCTTGTAAAATTTTGCAAAAAGGTAAGAATGAATAAGAGAAGACCATTTGGTTTGGTTACCAGTATGTCACGGATACCTTGGAGGGAACAGTTTTCAGTGGGATAATAGAACAAAAGTATAAGGGGTTAAGAGGGAGTACAACAACAAAGACAGTGAGTATAGACTATATGAGATATTATAGTAGATAAGAGAACCTGGGAAAATCTGTGTTGAGAGACATTTTCTCCATGAATATTGCACATTTCTGCATGGTCCAGGTCTTCTGAGTAAAGGGCTTTGCAAAGCAAACATCCTTAAAAAGTAGAGGGTGGGGCGCCTGGGTGGCTCAGTGGGTTAATCCTCTGCCTTCAGCTCAGGTCATGATCCCAGGGTCCTGGGATCGAGCCCCGCATCGGGCTCTCTGCTCAGCGGGAAGCCTGCTTCCTCCTCTCTCTCTGCCTGCCTCTCTGCCTACTTGTGATCTCTCTGTCAAATAAATAAAAAAAAAAAAAAAAAAAAAAAAAGTAGAGAAGGTGTCTACCTTAAGTCCGGAGGGAAGATTTGTTTCTTGGTTAGTAGAATAAAGATTGAGAACATCTCTCTCCCTGGGGACATTTGGGTGTGGGTGTGGGGTTGATAAAGTTCCTGTATCTGTCCTTGCTTACATTCCAGAGTAAAGAAAAAGTCTGTCTGTCTCCCTTCCTTATTTCAGGGTTCTTCCCCTGTAACACATCTTGCAGCAGGCACAAGTAACATCCGGCTCTCACTGTGTTAAATATATGGAAATTGGGGCTAAGGACCTGTTTCACGACATTACTTTGGTTGTTGTTTTTGTCATGAGTAATAAGTGGACTTTTGGTTTTCATGGGTCTCTTGTTTTTGTCAGTATATGTATATACAATTGTAGTAAGCTAATCTGTTAGCTTTCAAGTAAGATAAGGTCTCAGAACTTGCACAGTTTCTGATTTAATAATCTGTTGATCAGAAATAAACTAGAGATGGTGAAATGATAAATGGAGATCAGGAGAGAGGAAGGGAGAGTTCAATTGTTAAAGAAGGCTCTAGAAGAAGCAGATTAGCCCTTAAAAGGAAAACATATATTTTTTGAGTCAAGAGGTTAGAAAAGATAGTTGAAGAAAAACTAGGAGGTCTGCAGAGAAAATTTAAAATAATCTACAAACCATCTCTCTTAAAATTGGAAATTTGGATGTAGCATGGATACAATCATTTTGATATAGAGAAGATGGATGAGAGAATGGGGCAGATGGACTCTATTTTTTCTAGTAAAGTAGGAGGCAAGGTCATATCCTGGGAAGGGATGTTAGATTTGAGCACTTATAATATGGAAAACATTTGGAGCACATGAACAGAAGGGTTATAAAGAAATATATTGAGAAGCAGATAGGTCCAGTTAGTCAGATAGTTGACAGTGGGTACTGGCTGCAAGATTTCTTAATTTTAAAATTGAAACAATCTAATAGGAAAAAATAGATGACATTATAAATGTTCAAATAACTAGGCTGCATTTTTCATGTAATAATTTAAAACTGTGACATATGAAACTATTATAGAGAAAGAAAAAGTGGATGAGTGAACTATATTGGCATAGCAAAAAGTCAAGGAAGGGGAATACTAGATTGACTGTAGGTTCTCAGTGCGAAAAACATCACAAGGAAGCTAATGGAGTAGGGAAAACAGAAGTGGCAAAGCGATTAAAAGTTAGAATGAGGGTGAAAAACAGATAAAAGGATGACTTCAAGATGTATAAGGGAAAAGAGAAGACACTGGTTATAAAGAATTTGCTTCATTTTCAAAAGCTGACCCAAGGTGTGCCTTGCTGTTGGGTGGTTCAGACAGAAAGGGAGGGATTTAGAGCTCTGAGAAGTCACTGAATTGAGACACATTGATGGATTATCAATATTAGCTTTGAAAAAGAACTGTATAACGGCAGACCACGCCAGAAGGAAAAGTGCTGATTCATCCAGGAAAGTGGAAGTTATTATTATAGCCAATGATGACCTAATCAGATGGCATGGATTTCAGAGATGATGATAACATAACATCAGTGAGTAGTGTTGGGAAACATAAAATAGGCTGATTGTTCTTCCCACAAATTGAGATGGGGGGGCAGTTTTCCTTATACCCAAAGTGTCATCAAGAAAAAGCTAGATTTCAGTGAAGGCATTTAAAACTTTCAAGTGAAGAACAGAATGGGAAGCAGGTGGGAAGTATGGTAAGATTAAGGTCATGTACAGGGATAAATAATGGGCAGGAGAGGGAGTTGAGCAGAATGAGGAAAGAATTAAAGGTCACCTATCAGCCTAGATTTACAGAATATGTTATAATGCATCATAGATTCAACTAGGTGTTTAAATCACATTTAGAGTATAATCAGGTTAAAAACAATGATCTGGTTTTAGTAGATTCCAAGTATGTATAGAATATAGCTAACAGGACATGATCCCAAGCAAAAAAAAGTTAGTAATACAAAAAATGTCAAGCAATTTTATGTTATTTGTTAAGACAGTGAAGGGAAGTTCATGGAACATAATAAACGTGTACTTTACACATATTTTTTTGAACTTTAGAATGGTTAATAACATACATCTAAATGACTTGCTGATGTCAATTTATGTCACAGGGACCATCTTTCCAGGTCTTTCTTAATATCAGAAAAACTGAATAAATGGGCAATTTATAGGATAGTGTTCTTTATTGCAAAAATATGAAGAATTACAATGGAATGTTATTCAGCCATCAAAAAAAGAAATCTTACCATTTGCAAAGATGTGGTTGGAACTAGAGGGTATTATGCTGACTGAAATAAGTCAATTAGAGAAAGACAATTATCATATGATTTCACTTATATGTGGATTTAAGAAATAAAGCAGAGAGTCATAGGGGAAGGGAGGGAAAAATAAAATAAGATGAAGTCAGAGAGGGAAACAAATCAAAAGAGACTCTTAACTATAGGAAACACACTGAGGGTTGCTGGAGGGGAGGTGGGTGGGGGGGATGGGGTAACTAGGTGATAGGCACTAAGGAGGGCATGTGATGTAATGGGCACTGAGTCTTATATGCAGTTGATGAGTCACTGGACTCTGTCTCTGAAACTAACATATTAAATGTTAACTGAATTTAGATAAAATAAAAAAACAAAGTTATGAGGAATTATGTGGATTGATGGATATCAAATGTTTTTCAACATATAATACCCACCTTTATGCCATAAACTAGTAGCCCATAATTTAGAAAATACTGATTTAGAATTTCTGAATTAATGAATATTTAAAATACTGTTATCATTAGCACACTTTATTAAAAAATTTCAACCTATTTTTATAAAGATTTTATTTATTTATTTGAGAGAGAGAATGCATGTGCACGCATGAGTGGAGGGAGGGGCAGAGGAAGAGGGAGAAGCAGGCTCCCTGTTGAGAAGGGATCCCTGATACAGTGCTCAATCCCAGGACCCTGAGATCATGACTTGAGCTGAAGGCAGATACTTAACTGACTGAGCCACCCAGGAGCCCCTCAAACTATTTTTAAGTGTTCTGAAATGATTTTTCTATCTTAAAATGTCAACTCCATATTTTTGTCTCCCTATTTAACTTCTCAAATAAAGGGAAGAAAGGTCAGAGTATGACAAATATGTTTTATTTGTGAATGTTATCTAATGTAAGGTTAATTAATACAGGTATCCCAAGATTTGAGGAAGAGTTAAACTGGAACTACACATTATTTATTGTTTTTCATTTCATGTAGAAACATGTTGCTTGGAGATGGTAGATACTGAAATATTATAGAGCGAATGATTTCTATAGAATTTCTTTTTGTCAAGTTGATTTTTTCTACTTTTGTTAATTTCAAATAAAAACTTAACTGTTTTCAGGAATTTTCAAGTGGAAACTTTACTGGAAAATTTGGAATTGATGCAAAAATGAACTATGGTGGGTGCCTGGGTGGCTCAATGGGTTAAGTCTCTGCCTTCAGCTCAGGTCTTGATCTCAGGGTCCTGGGATCGAGGCCCGCATCGGGATCTCTGCTCAGCGGGGAGCCTGCTTTCTCCTCTCTCTCTCTATGCCTGCCTCTCTGCATACTTGTGATCTCTCTCTCTCTGTTTCAAATAAATAAATAAAATCTTTAAAAAAATGAACTATGGTGAACATAATCTATTCTCTATGGTGAATAGATAGGCATACATATCCATCTATGTAGATTACTTTCACAGAAACAGTTATCTATAGTTTCCATCTCAGTTGCTTATGTTCCCATGAGGAGTAATGTACCATTTTCAAGCCTACCATTGCTACTGCTTGCATATACAAAAAATGAGGCTTTAGCTATCCTAGCTATAAATTGAATAGCCAGACTTTTTTTCAGATGTTCTCTCTCAATGCTTATATTTCATTTTTAAGAGCCTTTTTTTAACCTTCAAAGAATTTTTTCTTTACAGTTGCCTGTTCTTTCTAGTATACAATACCTTTTTGTCTCTGAGGATACTAATACCTTTCTTTTAAAAATTATTTTATTTATTTATTTGAGAGAAAGAAAGAGAGAGAGCATGAGTTGAGGAGAGCAGCAAAGGGAGAGGGAGAAGCAGAATCCCAGCTGAGTAGGGAGCCCAACATGGGGCTTGATCCTAGGATCTTGGGATCATGACCTGAACTGAAGACAGATGCTTTATGACTGAGATGCCCCTCCTTTTTGCTTTTTTTTTTTTTTTTTTAAATTTCTTCTGTTAGATAGACAAAATGAGGACACAGAGAAATTTGACCCAAATTAAAGAACACGACAATACCATAGCAAGGATCTAAGTGAAACAGATATAAACAACATCTGATAGAGAATTCAAAGCAATGATCACAAGGATATTCACTGGGCATGAGAAAAGAATAGATTTATTATAAGTAAGACCCTTAATACAGAGATAAGGAACAACATAGCAGAGATAAAGGGCTCAATAAACAAATTGAGGAAGCTGCTTGACAGAATGAACAGCAGATTGTAAGAAGCAAAAGAACAAATTAATGACTTAGAAGACAGAGTACTGGAAAATAGTCAAGATGAACAAAAGAAAAGAGAATTTTGCAAAAGAAGAATAGACTTAGGGAAATCAGTGACTTTGTCAAATGTAATAACATTCATGTTATGGGGGAAAAAAATCCCACAAAACAAAAAATAAAATGGCAATAAATACTTATCTATTGATAATTACTTTATATATAAAAGGACTAAATGCTCTAATAAAGACATGGGGTGACAGAATGGATTAAAAACAAGACTCACCTACCTGCTGCCTATCAGAGACTCATTTTAGACCTATAGATATCTGCAGATTGAAAGTGAAGGGATGGGGGCTCCTGGCTGGCACAGTTCTTAAGAGCATGGGATTCTTGTTCTTGGGGTGGTGAGTACAAGCTCCATGCTGGGCACAGAACTTCCTTTAAAAAAATAAATAGAAAGTAAGGGGATGGAGAAACATCTAACATGCAAATGATGTCCAAAGAAAGCCAGAGTAGCAATACTTATATCAGACAAACTAGATTTCATTTTTATAAAAGATTTTATTTATTTACGTGACAGAGATAGAGCAAGCACAAACAGGGGAACGACAGGCAGAGGGAGACGGAGAAGCAAGCTCCTTGCTGAGCAGAGAGCCCAGTGTGGGGCTTGATCCCAGAAATCCGGGATCAAGCCAAAGGCAGACGGTTAACTGACTGAGCCACCCCAGTGCCCTGAAATAAACTAGACTTTAAAATAAAGACTGTAACAAGAGACAAAGAAGGACACTATATAATAATAAATGGAATAATCCAACAAGAAGATTTGACAATTATAAATATTTATGCATTTAACATCAGAGCAACCAAACACATAAAACAGTTAAGTTAATAACAAATATGAAGGAATGAATCTGATCTTAATACAATAATAGTAGGGGACTTTAATACCCCACTAACATCAAAGGACAGATCATCTAAACAGAAAATCAATAAGGAAACAATGGCTTTGAAAGAAACACTGTAACAGATGGATTTAACAGACATATTCAGAACATTCCATCCTAAAAATCTATGATACACACTCTTTTCAAGTGCACATGGGACATAATCCAGAATAGATCATGTATTAGCCCACAAAACAAGCCTCAACAAATTCAAGACTGAAGACATACCGTGCATCTTTTCTGACCACAACGCTATAAAACTAGAAGTCATCCACAAGAAAAAAATCTGTAAAGATCACAAATATATGGAGGTTAAATAACATGCTACTAAACAATGAAGTCAACCAGGAAATAAGCTAAGAACTAAAAAAAGTACATGGAAACAAATAAAAATGAAAATATGATGGTCCCAAATCTTTGAGACTCAGAAAAAGTGGTTCTAAGAGAGAAATTTATAAAATACAGGTCAACCTCAAGAAGGAAGAAAAATCCCAAATAAACAACCCAGACTTATACCTAATGGAACTAGAAAAAGAACAACAAACTTAAACTAAAACTAGCAGAAGCAAGGAAATAATAAAGATTAGAGCAGAAATAAATGATACAGAAACTAGAAAACCAACAGAACAAATCAATGAAACCAGGAGATGATTCTTTGAAAAAAATCAATAAAATTGATAAACTTCTAGCCAGGTTTACCAATAATAAAAAAAAAAGGACTAAAAAAATAAAATCACAAATGAGAGAGGAGAAATAACAACCAACACCAAAGAAATGCAAACAACTATAAGAGAATATTATGAAAAACTATATGCCAACAAATTGGGCAACCTAGAAGAAATGGATACATTCATAGAAACATATAAACTACCAAAACCCAAACAGGAAGAAGTTGAAAATTTGAAGATAATTTGAAGAAAAATTTGAAGAAAATTTGAGAGATAACCAGCAAAGAAATTGAATCAGTAATCAAAAAACTCCCAAAAAACAAAAGTTCACAACCAGATGCCTTCCTAGGCAAGTTCTACTAATCATTCAAAGAAGCACTAATACCTATTCTTCTCAATCTATTCCAAAAAATAGAAGAGGAAGGAAAACTTCTAAATTTATTCTATGGGGCTAGCATTATCCTGAGGCAAAAATCAGATAAAGATACCACACACACACACACACACACACACACACACACAGAACTATAGGCCAATATCTTTGATGAATTTAAATGCAAAAATACTCAATAAAATACTAGCAAACTGAATCCAACAATACATTAGAAAAATCATTCACCATGATCAAGTGGGATTTATTCCTGGGTTGCAAGAGTGGTTCAATATTTCCAAATCAATCAGTGTGATACACCACATCAATAAGAGAAAGGATAAGAACCATACATTCATTTCAACAGACTCAGAAAAAGCATTTGACAAAGTATAATATCCATTCATGATAAAAGCCCTCAACAAAGTTGGTTTAGAGGGAATATAGCTCAACATAATAAAGGCCATATATGAAAAACTTACAGCTAACATCATCCTTAATGGGGAAAAACTGAGAGCTTTTCCTTTAAGGTCAGGAGCAAGACAAAGATGTCCATTCTCACCACATTTATTCAATATAGTACTAGAAGTCCTAGCCACAACAATCAGACAACCAAAAGAAATAAAAGGCATCCAAATTGGTAAGGAAGAAATAAGACTTTCACTATTTGAAGATGACATGATGCTTTATGTAGAAAACCTGAAGACTCCACCAAAAAACTGCCAGAAGGGATGCATGAATTGAGTAAAGTTGCAGAATACAAAATCAATGTACAGAAAGTTGTGCATTTCTAGCCAGCAATAATGAAGCAGCAGGAAGAGAAATTAAGAAAACAATCTCATTTACTATTGGACCAAAAACGATAAAATACCTAGGAAATAAACCTGACCAAAGAGGTGGAACACCTGTACTCTGAAAATTATAAAATACTGATGAAAGAAATTGAAAACAACACAAAGAAATGGAAAGACATTCCATGCTCATGGATTACAAATATATTAAAACAATCTACACATTTAATGTAATCCCTATCAAAATACTGATAGCATTTTTTTCCACAGAACTCAACCAATCTTAAAATGTCTATGGAACCACAAAAGACCTTGAATAGTCAAAGCAATCTCGAAAAAGGAAAGTAGAGCTGGAAGCATTGTAATCTCAGACCTCAAGTAGTACTACAAAGCTGTAGTAATGAAAACAGTATGATACTGGCACAAAAATAGACATATCGATCAATAGAACAGAATACAAAATCTGGAAATAAACCCACAACTATATGACTAATTAATCTCAACAAGGCAGGAATTATATCCAATGGGAAAAAGACAGTCTCTTCAACAAATGTGTTGGTAAAACTGGACAGCAACATGCAAAAGAAAGAAATTGGGTCACTTTCATATACCACACACAAAAATAAATTCCAAACCTGGAATTTGTGAGACCTGAAACCATAGAAATCATAAAAGGCAGTAACTTCGACATCAACTATAACTTTTTTCTAAATATGTCTCCTGAGGCAAGGGAAACAAAAGCAAAAATAAACTATTGGGACTACATCAAAATAAAAAGTTTCTGCACAGAGAAGGAAACAACAAAAGTAAAATGCAATCTATGGAGTGGAAGAAGATATTTGCAAAGGAATATCTGATGGAGGATTATTATCCAAAATATAGAAAGAACTCATATGACTTAACACAGAAAAAATAAGTAATCCAATTAAAAAATAGACATGAACAGATATTTCTCCAAAGAAGACACACAGATGGCCAACATACACATGCAAAGATGTTCATCATTGCTTCCATCAGGGAAATGCAATTCAAAACCACAATGAGATATCACCTCACACTTGTCAAAATGGCTAAAACCAACAACAAAAGAAATGACAAGTGTTTGCAAGGACGTGAAGAAAAAGGAACTGTCACGCCCTGTTGGTGGGAATGCAAACTGGAGCAGCCACTTGGAAAACAGTATAGAGGCCTCTCAAAAAGTTAAAAATAGAACTATGCTAGATCTAGTAATTGCATGACTTGGTATCTACCCCCAAAATATGACAACATTAATTTGTAAAGATATATGCATCCCCCATGTTCATTGCAACATTACTTACAATAGCCAAACTATGAAAATAGCCCAAGTGTTTAACAACTGGTGAATGAATAAAAAAGACATATATATGTACACACACACACATATGTATATAAATTTTTAAAGAGACTTTATTTATTTGTCAGAGAGATAGAACAGCAGGCAGAAGGAGAGGCAGACTCCCTGCGGAGCAAGGAGCCCCATGCGGGACTCAATCCCAGGAGCCTGGGATCATGACCTGAGCCAAAGGCAGAGGCTTAACTCCCTGAGCCACCCAGGCACCCCAAGAAACAGACTCTTAACTATAGAGAACAAACTGATGATTATCAGAGGGGAACTGGGTGGGGAGATGAGTTAAATAGGTGATGGGGATTATGGAGTGCATTTGTCATAATGAGCACCAGGTGATGTATGAAATCCCTGAATCCATATATTGTACACCTGAAACTAATATAAATAACACTGTGTTAACTAACTGGAATTAAAATAAAAAGTTTAAAACAAGTCTCTCTCTCTGCTTCATCTGTTTTCTTTCAAGTTGCTTAAAAAAATGATATACAATCAAATAGGGGTGTTTTGATTTATAATCAAATGAAATTTCAGGTTAATATTGAACATACATATCTAATACTGTTCTCACCTTAAACTTCACTAAAACAATAGTAAAGGAATTTTCTTAAAAGGCATAAACCACCAAGTTTGAGTAGAATGGGAAAGGATACAATAACAAAAAATTGGAACCTGGAAAGCAGATGCATGTGTGTACAGAAAAGTTAACATAGCATGCTTGAGACTTGAGAAAAACCTGCTTGTAAGGTTGCTCTCTGGCTGGTGTTTGAGAACTTGGATTTCAGGAAGATTCCTACCATTCCCTAAATGATAAGGGTGCTTCGTTGTGCCTAAACTGTTTGTGCAAACAATATGGTTTATACTGGTTTATACTCAACATCTGCTTTCCTTCTGGAAGTCTGGAATTTTTTTATGTCTTAGGCAGAGAGTGCTTACCTGTTTCAATCCCAATAAAAATACTTTGGCACTGAGTTTCTAATGAGCTTCACTGGTAAGTAACATTTTACATGTGTTGTCATACATCATTACATAAAGAATTAAGTATATCCTCTGGGAGAGGACTCCTGGAAGCTTGTGTGTGATTTCCTCTGGACCTTACTTGATGCATTTTTCCCCTTTGTTGATTTTACTCTGAACTTTCACTGTAATAAACTATAACCATGAGTATAATAACTTTGAGTCCCTCTAGAAAATTATCGAGGCTGAGGATAGTCTTGGAAACTCCAAAACAATATGTGATTATCCAAGAAAGATGAATCCCAAGACAGTAGTGAGAAGGGTTGAGAACCTAAAACGTATTTTATAATCTTCAAAAGATATAGGAATCAAGAAAATAAAATACCACTGAAACTGAGAAATGGGGGTGGTTAAAACTGGTAGATAAAAGCTATTTAATGTCAGCTAAACCCCTAAATTGCTTTACTAGTCCATGCCCTGGGCAAATGCCTCTTACTCACCCTGAAAAATAGATGGGTTTTTATTTTCTGGAGACATTCCTCTGGCCTGGAGTATGAAAGTTAGATGCCAGTCACAGTTGATAGTTTGGCATCATACTAAAAACAGAGAGTTTAATGATGAATACCAAGTACAGGGATTCTCTCATCTTTTACCCTCTTTCCCAATTAGGTTTTCAAAATGCTGTATACTAGACCTCTATTCTCTAAAGGATTAGAATATCTTTTCACCATGAAGAATCCTATCATCCTAAGAGGAAAAACCTAAATTTACCACATCAGTGTTTCCCTAACAAGCTGACCAGCTAGATCATCCTACAATTTGACATGCCTCACCCACATTTAGAGCTTCCAATCTTAATTATCAACAGGGATCCAAGGATAACCAGATAGCTCAAAAGTTTTTAATGAAAGATAGAGATCAAAACAAACAGGAAAAATAAAACTACACACAAAGAAAAAAAAAACCTAAACAAAAAATCCTATTGCTAATAGAAAGATACTACAATCATGAAACCAAACAAGATTTTATTAATAAAAAATTCAGTGAATAAAAAAGAGCTCATAGAAATTAAACATGTTGGTAGAAGTGAAAAAGAGAAGCACTGGAAGTTGAAGAAATCACCTAAAAAAAATTGAGCAAAAAGACAGATACAAAGTAAAAGAGAAGAGGTAAGAAAAGGATCTGTCTTAGAGGTCTAACATCCAAATGTTAGGAGATCCAGAAAGACAGAACATAAACAAATGAGGAGAGAAAATCATTGAAAAATTAAAGAATATTTCCCTAAAGGATACATGTGACTAAATCGAAAGGGCTTGTTCAATGCCCATCAAAATGAATGGAAAACAGAATCATATGAAGAGACAACATTTCAGAACACTAGGGTCAAAGAAAAATCTAAGTTTTCAGTAAAGAAAAAACGAGTCACCTATAAAGGGTCGAGATTCAGAATGGCTTTCAGACTTCGCTAACAACACTGGAAATGTAGCAACACCTTAAAAATCCTTAGGGAAAATTATCTCCAACCTAGAATTCTATAGCTGCCTAAACTATCAATCAAATATGACAGAAAAATAAAAATATTTCAGACATGAAAAGCCTCAAAAAATTGCTTACCAAGCACATTTTCTCAAAAAGGTACTGGTGGATTACTTCACAGAAAAAAGATAGGCAGTGAAGGATTAATTCAGGAGGCCCGAGTTTCCTAAACTCTACATAGTTCAAAGAAATATCTGGCCCTTCCCGGGCTCTTGGAAGATAATTCCTAAATCCTACCTGATACTGGTTGTCTTTGTTTACCTAGAGCCTTGGGCTACACCAAATAGTTTATGCTAATGATGTGATTTATGGTGGATGCCCAGGGCCATCTGGTATCAATTTGACCTTTGAGGAGGCTGGAGATTAAGAAACAAAGGTTGGCCCCAAAGACACCCCATGCCTACATCACTGACCTCCAGTAAAAACTCTGGAAACACCATGTCTTAAGTAAGTTCTCTTGGTTGGCAGTACTTGATAGGTGTTGTCATATATTGTTGCTACGAGTGTACATGTTTTGTGCAAGACTGCCTGGAGAAGACAACCAGAGTTTGTCTCTGGTCTCTTCTGGACTAAAAAAAACCTTGAAGATTTAATCCAGTAATTTAATTTTACAAATAACAAAACCGAGCTTTAGAGATCAAATGGATTATCCAGGAACACCTAGGAAATTGAAAGAATTAAACTCCAGGTATTCTGACTCTTAATTCAAGGCTCATAGGAATCCTGGTTTTCTTTGATATATTTGCACGTTTAGATTTTTGATGGTATACAGTTCAAGTTAATGCCCTAATTTTTAAGGTGAGAAATAATGCTTTATTAACAGTGGTGTCATCTATATGTCACAGCAACTACTTGTTAGTTGTTCAAGATTTGAAGAATTAACAGGTCGAAGAAAAATATATTCAGAAACTTAATTGTTTAGTAAAATGTAATAACCTGAAGCAGTTTAATACCTTCATTTTGTGTTGTTTTGCATGCTATGAAGTACCTTTACCATATAGTTTACTTAACCAGAAGAATATTTTTTTAAAGCATAAATAAAATTTTCCAGGAATGAAGTATTAATTTTGTGAGTGAGATGAAAAATTTGTGAGCTTTCATTATTGAAAATCACCCTGAAATATAATAGATTACTATGGACTGTTCATTAGTTTAGTATAGACAGCTTTTTGAAGATAATTTAACATATTTTATATTAAGGAATATATAGAATCTATTTCTGAACCAAGAGTCTCCCTCATTATAGATTTAAACTCCCTAAGAAACTGATTTAAATTGAATTTGTGCTGAAACAGTTTTATCCTTTAAAAAGGTTTTCCTAACACTAAATCCCCCATTGAATATTACTGATTTTTTATAAAGCCTTTCATGCTTTTTGAACGAGGAAGATAGCAGAATTGCTTTTTGTAGAGATAGAAAAAGAGAGCCAGATTCATTGGAGAATATCAGTCTGACTGATAATGGTAGAGGAAAAAAATGGGCAGAATATATCAGAAGTAATAGAATATCCCAGAGAAGGAAGAAGCAAAAGGAACACAGCTTACTTTCTTTGCATCTTGATTTCTTAAAAGCAGTAACAGTTTGAACAAAATCAGTTTGAACATAACATAATTACATTAGCTTAAAACTTCTAATTCCATGATATGATGGAAAAGTTCCCTCGATTTCATCATACCACCTCAAATTAGCCCAAGTGTTTCCACCAGCAATTGAATTAAGTCCTATACAATAACTGAGGAAAAGAGCAAAAAAGTTTAAGAAAATATTACTTAACTTTTATTTATTTCATTTTTTTTTTTTTTTTAGAGAAGGGAAAGTGGGGAGGGGCAGAGGGAGAGAATCTTAAGCAGGCTGCACACCAGGTGATCTCACAACCCTGAGATCATGACCTGAGTGGAAATCAAGAGTTGGACGCTTAACTATAGGCCAAGTTAGATGCCAGTCACAGTTGATTGAGTCACCCAGGTGACCCTACTTAAGCATTTTTATACTAAGAATGAAAATGAAAAAAAAAAATTCTAGTGAGTGATCAACATGCTAATGAAAATTACAGCTATATTTTTTAAAAAAGAGAAAAAAGAAAACAAATGGCAGCTATTTTATAGCTGTTTTTTATAAAAGTTTTATAAAAAGTTATATAAAGTTTTATAAAAAGTTATAACATACAGATTTGAAGTATTCAACCATAGCTTATTTTAGAAAGCAGATGATCCTAAATATTTAAGTATTTATGTCCTAAACAAACTGAACTTTGATTAGTTTTTTTTTTAAATTTGATTAATTTTAACATGATATGTGTAACTTTTAAAAAATGGCCTTCCTAGGGCACCTGGGTGGTGCTGTTGGTTAAGCATCTGACTCTTGGTTTTCAGTTCAGGTCCTGATCTCAGGGTCTTGAGATCAAGCACTGCAGCAGGCTTCACATTCAGCATGGAGTGTGCTTGAGATTCTCTTTCCCTCTCCCTCTGCCCCTCCTGCTCATGCTCTCTCTATAAAATAAATAAATCTTTTAAAAAATAAATAAAATAGGCATTTGTATCTCAGAGATAGAATTCACAGTGTATTCACAACTCAGAATTCACCATTCACACTATTAAATCTTAAAATTGGTTCAGAAAGTAAGAAGGGTTTTTCTTTTTTAAAAGCCTCAAATGCTAGGGGTGGCCTGGGTGGCTCAGTTGATTAAGTGTCTGGCTTTGGCTCAGGTCATGATCTAAGGGTCCTGGGATGGAACCCCCAACTGGCTCCCTGTTCAGCGAGGAGTCTGCTTCTCTCTCTTCTGCTCCTCCCCCCACACCCTGCTTGTGCACTTGCATTCTCTCTGTCTCTCAAATAAATAAATAAAATCTTAAAAAAAATAAAACCTTCGAAATCTAGATTGCTTTATTAATGTCAAACTATTAGAATTAAAGATGTCTTGGATATCAAGGAGACTAATCACTTTAGAAATTAAACAAATGGCCCAGAAAAGTAGTAATTTGGCAAACATCAATTAGTCAAGTAAAATGGAATTTGGATTAGAACTCAGATTACCGGACATCTAGTTCAGGGCTACTAAAGTTATACTACTTTAAACAGATCTCTTAACAAAGTTAAAATTAAAAGATAACAAGGACACTTAATTTATAAAAGTTTGTCTTTATTTAAAACAAATTAGGTGAAAAATTCTACTTTGCTGAGTTAGAGATTCTGATTTTATTTGTGGAGATAGAAAGAAGGAAACATTTCTTTTAAACTCCGTGAATTTCGCTCAACTATACAAATCAATGGATCTATCATATACATAACAGTACCGGATGCTTAAGCACATGCAAAATCTTCCTCAAAATATATGTACAGTAGTGGCTGGCCTAAACAATATGTAGTGTAGTGGAGGGAGGCAAACATCAATGCTATGTCATGTGATATGTGGTACTTTTTTTAATGTATTTGATCAGACTTAGAACACCATAAATTTCCCTTAAGTTAAAATGTGCATTACTTAGAGTTCATTTTAACTAATCTTAATGGGTATTAAATGTTATTCAGCTTTGTTATATGGAAATTATAAGGACAAGATTGTGTTGATTTGTTTTGTTCCTTTAAGCAAGAAAACACAGAAGAAGTAAAATGAGTTGGAGAAAATACAAATTAGTAGCCCATGGGTTGGGTTTGACCCACAAATGTTTTGTTTGGCTTATCCAATGTTAGCCTGTAGTATTTTGAACAATACTTCAATATCCTGTCATTATTTAAAAAGTAGATGCCGCATTTAAATGATTTTTTTTGAAGATTTTATTTATTTATTTGACAGAGATCACAAGTAGGCAGAGAGAGAGAGAGAGAGGAGGAAACAGGTTCTCCACTGAGCAGAGAGCCCGACGTGGGACTTGATCCCAGGACCCTGAGATCATGACCTGAGCCGAAGGCAGAGGCTTAACCACTGAGACACCCAGGTGCCCCTAGATACCGCGTTTAAAGAAATCCAAACTTCTTGGCATCTGGGTGGCTCAGTTGGTTAAGCGTCTGGGGTTAAGCCCCTTGGTAGACTTCCTGGTCAGGAGGGAGTCTGCTTATCCCTCTGCCCCTCCTCCTGCTCATGCTCTGTCTCTAACTTTCTCTTTCTGTTAGATAAGTAAATAAAATAAAAAAAAATTTAAAAAAACCCAAACTTCTGATTTCTTATGAAAAATCAGATGATCTGGCAATGACAGCTCACAGCTGCACCTGAATTCATGTGGCTGTCCTCTTTAGATATGTGCTGTCTAGTTGGCTACAGACACCTCCCCTCTCTGTTATCTCTCAAATGGAACTGTCCAGGGCTCCCTAAGCACTTGAATTTGGGACCTCTGTTTTAAAGCAAATGTTCTTTTTGAGGGGAGGAGGTAGATAAGTGGAAAAAGATTAAAAAAAATATGGGTAGGGAAAGTTCTGCTGTGAAA
Organism: Lontra canadensis; assembly: GCF_010015895.1. Taxonomy (NCBI): domain Eukaryota; kingdom Metazoa; phylum Chordata; class Mammalia; order Carnivora; family Mustelidae; genus Lontra; species Lontra canadensis. The sequence goes on from NW_022631036.1 coordinate 360,134, forward strand.
TTACATATTCAGGAATTCCTTTACCCCACAATATTTAAGATATGGTGAATAAGGGCTTCATTCATTCAATAAATATTTATTAAGCACCCAATACATAACAGTTGTTAATTTCAGTGCTAGGGATACAGCAAGAACAGATTTGGTCCTTAGGATTCCTATAATGCTTACAGTCCAGTAAGCTCCCACAAATAAGTCACACAAATATAAAATTGCCATTTGCAAATAATATGAAGGAAAGGAGCTTAATGCTCTGACAGTCTACAGTTTTGGAATCTAATCTGGTTGGATAGCTGGGGTGAAGTCTTTTCTGAAGAAGTGTCACCCTGGAGCTGAGAGTTAACTAAGCAGAGGAAACAGTATTCTAAGAGGGAAAAGAATATGGAAATATTTTGTGGTAGAAGGGAAATGACAAGTACAAAGGACCGAAAGAATGCTAAGTGTGGCTGGAGTGGTGAGGGATAAGGAGGAACGTAGTATAAGATAAGGCTGGAACCACTTGGTTAAAAAAAATAAATTAACTATATATGTGTGGTTCTAATTCTGATTTATTTTACACAGAAAATAGATCTGTGTATCTATTTTCCCCCAGCATTACAATGTCTTGATTACTATAGCTTTAATAAGTCCTAAAATAAGGTAGTATGATTCTCCAACTTCATTCCTTTTCAAAATTCTCAGCTACTGTAAGTCCTTTGTATTTCCACATACATTTTTTTTATAAAATTGCTTTTTTTAAAAGATTTTTATTTATTTATTTGACAGATCACAAGTAGGCAGAGAGGCAGGTAGAGAGAGAGAGAGGAGGAAGCAGGCTCCCCACTGAGCAGAGAGCCCGATGCGGGGCTCGATCCCAGGACCCTGGGATCATGACATGAGCCGAAGGCAGAGGCTTTAACCCACTGAGCCACGCAGGTGCTCCTCCACATACATTTTTTAAAGACATTTACTTATTTGAGAGAGAGAGAGAGAGAGAGAGAGAGAAAGTGCATGCATGAGCTGGGGAGAGGGGCACAGAAAGAGGGAGAAGCAGATTCCCTGCTGAGCAGGGAGCATGATGCAGGACTCCAGGTGCCCCCCCCATATATTTTTTTCAAAGATTTTATTTATTTATTTGACAGAGAGAGAGAGAGAAAGAGATTATAAGGTGGGAGAAGACAGGCAGAGAGGGAGTGAGGGGGAAGCAGATTCCTGCTAAGCAGAGAGCCCAAGGCTGGGCTTGATCTCAGGACCCCAAGATCATGACCTGAGCCAAAGGCAGAGGCTTAACTCACTGATCCACCCAGGCACCCTGCCCCAATACACTTTTAAATCATCTTGGCAACAGCTACCAAAAAATTCTGCTGATATTTTAATGGGGACTGCATTATATACATAGATAAATTTGGGGGGCAAGTGACATCTTAAAAATAATGAGCTTTCCAGGGTATATCTTGCCATTGGGCTTTCTTTAATTTCTTTCAGTAGTTTTGTAGTTTCCATCGCAGAGGATTTGCACATCTATTGTTAGGAGGCACTATTGTAAATGGAATTATTTTTGTTTCACTTTCCAATTGTTTTCTGCTAGAATATAAAATATAGTCATACACCGCAAGCTTCTTAGATTCACTTATTACCTACAACAATTTTTTGTTGATTAGGATTTTTGCCTAAATAATGTTACCTACAAATGGAGATAATTTTGCTTCTTTCTTTCTAATTAAAAGAAATTATTTTAACCCCAGTATAGTTAATATACAGTGATACATTAGCTTCAGGTGTGTAATATGGTGATTCAACAATTCTATATATATTACTCAGTGCTCATCATGGTAAGTGCACTCTTAATCCCCTTCACCTAGTTCATCCATCCCCCCCAACTCACTTACCCACTGGTAACCATCAGTTTGTTCTCTGTAGTTAATAGTCTGTTCTTTGGTTTGTCTCTTTTTTTCTTTGTCTTGCTTCTTAAATTCCATATATGAGTAAAATTATTTAGAAGTTTGTCTTTCTCTGACATACTTTATTTAGCATTATACCCTCTAGATCCATCCATATTGTTGCAAATGGCAAGATATCATTCTTTTTTATGGCTGAGTAATATTCCTCTGTGTGTGTGTGTGTGTGTGTGTGTGTGTGTGTGTGTGTGTATACACACATATACATATATATACACACACAATGGAATATGTGTGTATAGAATTTATGTAATATATATGGAATGTGTGATGGACAGTTGGGCTGTTTCTATGTCTTGGCTATTGTAAATAATGCTGTAATAAACATAGGGTGCATTTATCTTTTCAAATTAGTGTTTTTGTATTCTTTCATATTCTTTGGGTAATTACCCAGTATTCTTTCATAATCTTTGGGTAAATACCTAGAAGTGAATAATATGACAGTTCTATTTTTAATTTGAGGAAATTCCATACTGTATTCCACAGTGGCCACACCGCTCCCACCAACAGGGCATGAGGGTTCCTTTTTCTTTGCACCCTTGTCAATGCTTGTTGTTTCTTTTGATTTTAGCCATTTTGATGGGTGTGAGGTGATACCTCATTGTGATTTTGATTTGCATTTCCTTGATAATTAGTGATGTTGACATCTTTTTATGCGTATGTTGGCCATCTATGTGTTTTATTTGGAAAAATGTCTGTTCATGTCTTCTGCCCATAGTTTAATTGGATTATTTTTTAATGTTCTTTGTAATTTTAAAAAAAGATTTTATTTATTTGTCAGAGGGAGAAAGCATGAGCAGGGGAAGGGGCTGAGAGAGAAGCAGATTCCCCACTAAGCAGGGAGCCCACACCCCTGGGGCTCCATCTTAGGACCCTGGGATCATGACCTGAGCTGAGGCCAGATGCTAAACTGACTGAGCCACCCAGGTGCCCCGTCTCTGTAATTTTTATTTATTTTTTTCTTATTTTATTGCAATGGCTAGAATCTTTAGCATAATGGGTAGGACAAGAAGTGAACATACCTTCTTCTTGTCCTAGGGAGTAATCTTTGTTCTTCTTCTTCTTTTTTTTTTTTAAAGTAATCTTCACACTCAGTGTGGGACTCAAACTCATGACCCTGAGATCAAGAGTTGTATGCTCCACCAACTAAGCCAGCCAGGTGTGGGAGTAATCTCTCAATCTTTCATTATTAAGTATAATGTCTGATGTAGGTTTTTTGTGGATGTCCTTTGTTCAATTGAGGAATTTCTCCTCTTTTGCCTAGTTTGCTAAAAGTGGAGTTTTAAAAAATCATGGTTTAATTTTGTCAGATTCTTTTTTCTACATTTAGTGAGATGATATGATTTTTTCCTTTACACTGTCAATAAAATTTATTACATTGATTGTTGAATGTTATACCAATGTTGCATTCTTGGGATAAAACTTGGTCAGGATATGTTATCTTTTATGTAAATTTTTGGATTTGATTTGCTAAGGATTTTTACATCTATACTCATAAGAGATATTTGCAGTTTTTTAAATATTTTTTTCTGAATTTGGTATCATTTAGTTCTCATAACAACCCTATGGGATAGGCATTATTCCCCATTTATGGAGATGGGATATAGGCACAGCTATCTGGTAAGTTTGAGATACCCTCTCAATCACTGTCTCACTGTCTCTAACTTGTTAATGTTACTTTCATGTTCTAGCATGTGGACAATTTCTCTTTCTTTTTTTTTTTTTTTAAGATTTTATCTATTTGAGAGAGAGAGAAAGCAGTGGGGAGGGGCAAAGGAAGAGAGAGAGAAGCAGACTCCCCACTGAGAAGGAAACCTGATGTGGGGCTCCATCCTAGGACCCAGAGATCATGACCTGAGCTGAAAGCAGATGCCCAACTGACTGGGCCACCCAGGTGCCCCTCATGTGATCAATTTCTAAAAATATTCCATGTGTTAATAAAAAGAAAGTGTACCCTGTTGTTGGACGTTGTATGCAATGAATGAACTTTCTGTATTCCCTTTTATTTTATATACTTAAATTTTTATGTTCCTTATATTTTTCAATAGCAGAAGTGAAAATGGAAAATTCACAACTATGTGGAAATTAAACAACACACTCTTGAACAACTGTTGGTCAAAAAGGAAACCCAAAGGGAAATTAGGCAATATCTCAAGATGTATGAAATTTATTCATAGCATTTTATAAATGGCCTTTATTATGTTGAGGTAATTTCCTTTATTCTTACTGTGCTGAGAGTTTTTATCACAAAAGAATATTAAATTTTGTCAAATGTTTTTCTGTATCTATTGAAATGATCACTTTTATCCTTTATTCTGTTAACATAGTATATTATACTAATTGATTTTCCTATATTGAACCATTCTTGCATGCCGGAGGTAAATCCCACTTGGTATGTGATCCTTTTAAAGTGCTGTTGGATTATTTGCTCATATTTTCTTGGGGATTTTTGCATCTATATTTATCAGGATATTGGCCTGTTGGTTTCTTTTAATGTGTTGTCTTTGTCTGGCTTTGGTCTCAGGGTGATGCTGGCCCCATAAAATGAGTTAGGAAGTGTTTTTTTCAATTTTTAAAAAGTGTTTTTGAAAAACTGGAATTAATTCTTCTTTAAATGTTTGGTGGAATTCTCCAGTGACGTCATCTTAGTCTAAGCTCTGTTGGGAGGTTTTTGATTATGGACGCACTCTCCATACCAAGCATAGGTTTTCAGATTTTCTATTTCTTTATGATTCAGTGCTAGTATGTTTTACATTTCCCGATATTTATCCATTTTGTTGGTTTGTTGGTGTATAATTGTTCATAGTATCTTTTATGATCCTTTTTATTTCTGTGGCATCAGTTGTAATTTCTCTTCTTTTGTTTCTAATTTTCTTTTTTTTTTCTTAGTCTAGCTAAGAGTTTGTTGAAAAAATTATCTTTTTAAAAATCCAACTCTTTCGGGGGACCTGGATGGCTCAGTCATTAAGCGTCTGCTTTGGCTCGGGGCATGATTCCGTGGTCCTAGGATTGAGTCCTGCTGAGCAGGAAGCCTACTTCTCCCTCTCCAGCTCCCCCATGCTTGTTTACCCTCTCTTGCTGTCTATCTCTGTCAAATGAGTTTTAAAAAAATCCAACTCTTTCATTAACTTTTTCCATTGTTTTTCTATTCTCTCTTTCATTTATTTCTCCTCTGATCTTTGTTATTTCCTTCATTCTACTAACTTTGGGCTTAGTTTGTTTTATTTTTCTAGCTCCTTGAGGTGTAAGTTTAGGCTGAGATCTGAGATCTTTCTTCTTCTTTGTTAATGTAGGCATTTGTAGTACAGACTTCCCTTTCAGTACTACTTTTGTTCACATAATTTTTGGTATGTTGTATTTTCCTTTGCCACAGGATATTTTCTAATTTCCTTTTTTTATTTCTTCTTTCACCCAATGGCTGTTCAAGGGTGTGTAAATTTCCACATAGCTGTGAATTTTCCAGTTTTACTTCTACTGTCAATTTTTAGTTTCATTTTATTGTGGTCAGAAAAGACACTTGGTAGGACTTCAAACTTGTTAAATTTTCTAAGACTTATTTTGTGATTTAACATATCATCTACCCTGGAGAAGGATCCATATTGTGGTTGAGAAAAGTGTGTATTCTGTTGCTATTGGGTGAAATGTTCTGTATATGTGTGTCAGGTCTATTTGGTGTACAGTTTACTCTAGTGCTTTGTGTCTTTTTTGATCTTCTGTCTGGATGTTCTCTCATTTTTTAAAGATTTTTATGTATTTATTTGAGAAAGAGAGAGAGAGAGAGAGAGCGTGCACACACATGCACAAGCAGGGAGAGAAGCAGAGGGGGAGGAAGAAGCAGGCTTCCCCCTGAGCAGGGAGCCCAACATAGAGCTCAATCTCAGGACCCTGAGATCATGACCTGAACTGAAGGCAGATGCTTAACCCACGGAGCCATCCAGATGCCCCACTGTCTGGATGTTCTATCCATTATTAAAAATGTGGTATTGAAGTCTCTATTATGGTATTACCGTGTATTTCTTCCTTCAGTTCTGTCAGTATTTGCTTTACATATTTAGATATCCTGACGTCGGGTGTATACATAATTGTTATATTTTCCTGGTGGATTGACCCTTTTATTGTTATAAAATGTCTTTCTTTGCCCCTTATCACAAATATTGACTTAAAGTCTATTTCGTCTTATAGCCACCACTGTTCTCTTTTGGTTACTATTTTTATGGAATATACTTTTCTATCCCTTCACTTTCAGTTTATGTATATCCTTAAATCTAAAGTAAGTATTTGTAGACAGTATATAGTTGGGTCTTTTGTTTTTTTTTAATCCATTCAGGAACTCTAAGCAATTTGGGGAGTTTAATCCATGTGCATTTATTTATTTATTCAAAGATTTATTTTATATATAGAGAGAGTGTGTGTGTGTGTGAATGGGGGGAGGAGCAAAGGGAGAGGGAGAGAATCTCAAGCAGACTCCCTGCTGAGCATCGAGCCCAATGCCAGGCTTGATCTCATGACCCTGAGATCATGACCTGAGCTGAAATCAAGAGTTCTAAAAGAATGAGCCACCCAGGCACCCATAATCTGCTTACAGTAAAAGTAATTATTAATAAGAAAGGATTTACTTTTGCCATTTGTTGATATTTTTCAGTTAGTCTTGTTATTCTTCTATCTTTTCATCACTTGGTGTCCTCCTTTATGATTTGTTGATTTTTTTGTATTGATATGCTTTGATTCCTTTTCCTTTTTCTTTTTTTTTTTTTAAGATTTTCTTTATTTATTTGATAGACAGAGATCACAAGTAGACAGAGAGGCAGGAGGGGGTGGGGGGGAAGCAGGCTCCCCGCTGAGCAGAGAACCCGATGTAGGGCTTGATCCCAGGACCCTGAGATCATGACCCCAGCTGAAGGCAGAGTCTTTAACCCACTGAGCCACCCAGGCGCCCCTCCTTTTCCTTTTTCTATTGTATAACTTTCATAGGTTTTTACATGTGCATATGTGTAGTTACCTTGGAATACACAAAAAATCTTATAGTTAATAAGTTTATTTTAAGCTGATAACTTAAGTTCAATTGTATACAAAAACTCTCCACTTTAACTTCTCCCCCTAACATTTTTTGGTCACAATTTGTATCTATTTTGTGTATCTTTTAACATTTTCACTGCTATTTTACTATTCTTTTCCTAACACTTATACTGCAATTAAAAGTGATTTAATAACTGCCATTATAGTAATACAGTATTCTGTATTTGTCTATATATTTATCTTTACCAACAAGTTTCATACTTATGCTATTGTGTTACTTTTAGCATCCTTTTGTTCTAACTTGAAGAATTCTCTTTGGCATCTTTTCTAAGGCAGGTCTAGTGGTGATGAACTCCTCCAGCTTTTATCTGAGAAAGTCATTATTTTTCCAATTTCTAAAGAATAGTTTTGCAAAATAAATATTATTCTTGGTTGGTAGTATTTTTTTTTTTTTTTTGGCACTTTGAATAGCTCATCCCACTTTTTTCTGGCCTGCAAGATTTCTCCTGGAAAATCTGCTTATAGTGCTATATGGATTCCCTTGTATGTGACAAGTATCTATTTTTCTCTCTGCTTTCAAAACTCATTTTGACTTTGACAATCTGATTATAATTTGTCTTGGTGTGGATTTCTTTGGATTCCTCTCTTTAATGGTCTTTTGGCTTCTTGGATCTGGATGTCCATTTTCTACCCCCGATTTGGAACTTTTCAGCCATTATTTCTTTGAATAAGCTTTCTGGTCATTTCTCTCTTTTCTAACCAGGACTCAATGCATATATTGGTCTGTGTAATGGTATACCACAAGTCTCTTTAGCTTTATCATTCTTCTTCATTCTATTTTCTTTTTGCTCTTCTGACTAAATTATTTCTAGTGACTTGTCTTTGAGTTCATTGATCCTTTCTTCCATTTGACTGGTTTGCTGATGAACCCCTCAAATGAATTTTTCACATCAGATTTTATTTCCAGCTCCATGATTTCCATTTTGTACTTTTAAAATATTTTCTCTGTCTTTTGAAATTCTCATCCTTTGTCAAAATTGTTCATGCTTTGTTCTAGACCTTGGTTAGCATCTTTATGGCAGTTATTTTTGAATTCTCTGTCAAGCAAATCATATAACACTGTTTTATTAAGATTTCTGAAGAGAATCTTGCTGATTTATTTGGAACAGCTTTGCCTGATTATTCATTTTTCTTGACTTTCTGTGTTGGTGGCTGTGCAACAGGCAAAAGTGTTACCTCTCCCAGTCTTCACAGAATGTCCTTATACAGAAGATGGCCCTCACTAATCAGCTTGTACAGAGATTTTGGGGGCCTCTACCAATTATTTTTCTCCCCAGGGAAATGTAGGAAGTTGTAGTTCTGTTTTGCTTGATCTTTGCTGAAATTTAGGAGGGAAGCTCTGCCATCTTCTAGTTCAAATAGCTATCTCTGTTCTTCCCCCAGGTGGTTAGACTATATTGGACCCATAGAACTCCAAGACTGGAAAGACAGAAGTTTAACATTTGGGGAACACCCTAGGGAAAGTTAAGGTGCTGGATGAGTGAATAAACACTTTTCTTCCACTGAAAGAAGCTGAGTACTGGGAGGTCTCTTCCCAGTTACAAGGTATTGCACTGGGGTCAGGGACTGGTTTCCCTACTCATTTTAGTGATTGTGGTTTTTGTCTTCACGATGCAGGAGCCTTTCGATTAGTTTCTGGATTTCTCACAAAGGGAATTTGTTTGTGAATTATTGCTGAATTGGTCTGTTTGCAGGGGGAAGGGGGTCCAGGCTTACTACTCTGCCATCTTGCTGATGTCCCTCCTGACAAGGCTTTTATTTCACCCTTATTGTTGATAGTTTCATTGTGGATAGAATTTTATGTTGCTTTTTTTTTTCTCAGCATTTTGATGATGTTTCACTGTCTTCTGAATTCTTTAGTTGTTAATGAAATGTCAACACTCAAACTAATTCTTTTTGTTAGTAATATATTGTTTAGTTTTAAAAAAATTTAATAGATATTATGTTTATTTTAATTCCAGTATTAGTTATAAATGTTATATTAGTTTCAGGTATACAATGCAATATAGTCATTCAGGAATTCTATATATTACTCATACTCATCATGATAAATGTACTCTTAATCTCCTTCATCTAGTTCAGCCATTCCCCCATGCACTTTCCCTCTGGTTACCATTAGTTTGTTCTCTATAGTGAAGCCTGTTTCTTGGTTTGTCTCTTTTTTCTTTGCTCATTTGTTTCTTAAATTCTTTATATGAATGAAATCATGTTGTATTTGTCTTTCTCTAACTTATTTCCTTTAGCATTATACCCTCTAGATCCAACCATGTTGTTGTAAATAAGAAAATTTTATTTTTTTTAAGCTGAATAATATTCCATTGTATATATACACATTTTCTTTCTCCATTCATCCATTGATGGACACTTGGGCTGTTTCCATGTCTTGGCTATTGTAAATAATGGGGCAATAAACATGGGAGTGCATATATCTTTTTGAATGTGTTTTTGTATTTTTTGGGTAAGTACCCAGTGGTGGAGTTACTGGTTATGACAGTTCTATTTTTAATTTTTTTTGAGAAACCTCCATACTGCTTTCTATAGTGACTGCACCAGTTTACATTCCCAACAACAGTGTATGAGAGTTCCTTTTTCTCCACATCTTCACCAACACTTGTTATTTCTTGTGTTATTTTAGCCTTTCTACTTGTTTTAAAAATATTTTGTTTTGTTACTTTGAAGTTTTACTTTGTGTTTATTTTCATTTAGATTGTCTTGGATTTTGGGGCTTTCTTACTGTGAAACTTGGTTTCTTTCATAAATTTGGGCAAACTCTAAGTCATTATTCTTTTGAAAAATTTCTCTGAAATTCCAGTTGGTATATATTGGACTTGCTTACTTTATTTTCATTCTCCCTTAATCCTTTGTTCATATTTATTTACTTATTTTCTGTGCTATATTCTGAGTGATTTTACTCTCAGCTCCTTAGTAATTTAAGATTTTGAGTGAGGGGCGCCTGAGTGGCTCAGTGGGTTAAGCCTCTGCCTTCGGCTCAGGTCATAATTTCAGGGTCCTGGGATTGAGCCCCACATTGGGCTCTCTGCTCGGCGGGGAGCCTGCTTCCTCCTCTCTCTCTGCCTGCCTCTCTGCCTACTTGTGATCTCTGTCAAATAAATAAAATCTTAAAAAAAAAAGATTTTGAGTGACATAGAGAAAGGTGGGACAGGAGTTGGGGGAGGAGCAGAAGGGGAGGGAGAGGGAAAGGGAGAGAATCCCAAGCTGACTGCACTGAGCATGGAGCACATGGCACTGAGATCCCAACCTGAGCCAAAATGAAGAGTCAGATGCTCAACCTGGGCCCTGCCATTTATTTCTTCTTGTTTAATTTAACCATTCATTTCAATTTTTAATTTTAATTACATTTTTAATTTAAAATTATTTATTTCCAAATGTGCCTAGTTAACTTTTTAAAATCATATATCAATACTGTTCACTTTCTTAATTCACATAAATGAATATCTTATATTATGTATTTGATAATTCTAATATCTTTAATTTTTGTAAGTAGATTCCATAGTGTACTATTTCATTCTGAGCTCATGTTCTATAAAATCTTATCTGTCAGGATTCTGGGTTTAAATTATACTCCTCAACAAATGATTTGCATTGGCTCCTTCCACGTTCTTGAGGTTATTATCAAGCCCGGATACCATTAAACTACATTTTCAGATTGGGGTTTATTTATTTTTTCATCCAAGGTCACAAAAGTGGTGTGAATTCAGGCTTTAAACTGGTGTGAGAATAAACTTGTTATGTGTTCTCAGGGGAGACTTTTCTTTCCCAATATGTACCTCCTTCACCCAGAACCAAGGCAGAGATAGGCACAAAGACCATCATTAACCTTTGGGAATCTGCTATTTTTCCAAGCCCATCCACTGAAGATATACACTTTGAGAATTCTGGGATTAAGTTGGAGGGAAATGAAGTCTCTGATCAAACCTCACCATAAGATAATGCCTCCAATGTCACCTTCCCAGATTCCCAACACATAAAATTTAAAATCCAGCCTTTAAGCCAGCAGGAAGCAGCTAAGAACCAATCCTACCCCCATGACACACATCTGTGTGGTATTCTGCATTCACTTCTTTTGTTTTGTGTATGGTTTTTTGCTTCTGAGGAACTTCCTCACTTATTAGCTCAATCTTTCATTGAAAAGATTAAATACTCTTTGCAGCATTTTAAGGTATCTTTCTGAATCTTGTTGTTCAGCCAGATGGCCCTCGTTTCTTCTATAAACTAGGAGCTGAGAGTCATATGCTGAGAAAGAAGGGGCAAGAAATAGTTTGCTGGAGACAGAAAAGGTTTGAAATGGGGGAAAGTGGGAAAGCAAATGAAATAGTAAAGCACTAAATATTAAAGAGTTGATGGTACCCAGTAAAGTTCATAAGGATGGATCACTTGATAAGATTTATAGCCTTTGGGTATATGGTAGCCTTATATCTGATACATATTAGCCTAATAACCTTGGACAAATCACACCCTGTTTGTATCTACCTATATCACGGTGGTTGTGAAGACAATTGTTATAAAAATCCAGCATTGAACTAAATCACTATTTCCAGCAAATAGTAATTGAGTCATGATGTGAAACTTATTTGTTTTACAGACTTATTTAACAGAATTTGTTGAAGCCAAATTAGCAAAGACCTAATTACTATGGGCCATTTGCTGTGATGTAAAAATAGTTTTGCCAAGCAAAACTTGAATATTATTCAAGTGTCTTCATTAGTAATACTTTACCCGTGGTAATAAAAATTAACTTTTATCCAATTAAATCATGATAATCTAAGAGAATCTTAGCATTCATACCAACAGGCGATCTTTAAGGCAGAAAATATAAAGATCCCAGAAAGTACACAAATAATTTACCACAAAATGTTCATCAAAATCAAGTTAACCCCCAAATTTTAGATGGCTAAATATTTTCTAGTTTTGGCCTTTTCAAGAATATCATTTGATAATATATTCACCACTGATCTAGTTGCTATGAGATAAAAATATAATAAATTAACTTAATCTTAAGGAGTTTCCATGTTAGGTGGCCAAATGCTTTTGTGACAAATCACAGAACATTATAATGAAACCCAAGTACATTTAAATTAAACTACACATTATTTGACATATCACCAATATTTGGAAGAATGTATTCATTGTCAGAACAATGATAGCATCCATGAATATAAGAGTTAAGATTCTGAATTTAATTTTCCTAGCTGGCATTGTGGCATTTTGGCATTGTGATTAAGTCACCATATTTATCCTGATTAAACAACTGGCATTCATGCTACAAAACTGTGAGAAAAAATGTCAATATGGGCCTTGAAAATGAATTCATTGATTTTGGGATATATAACAATGCTCAAAAGGCAGTATACTATTAACTCTTATCTTAAGTCCTTTTACTTGTTCCAGTGGTAGGTAGCATCAGTTTTTTTCAGATTATCTGTTTTAAAGATTGAAGTCTTTTCTGGTCAAAGTACAGGAGTAGAACCTTTCTCTGGTAAAGTACATGTTCTATTGATCATGCCAAAAAAAGTTCAGTAGGTGTTTTTAGATTAGTGTACAGTGGGATTCCGCCCCCCCTCAAGTATCTGCTTTCAGGAGATTAAGTTGAAAAGTCTAATTATTTCAATAGAAGGGTTACTTCTCCTTATCTCAATTCCACTCAAGTGTAGTCAACAAAAGAGTGACTTAGGCAGTCTTAACTTTTTGAAAACTTAATGAGTTTTGGAAGAACCACCAAAATGCATTCAAAGGAGTAATAGTTGTTTTTCTAACTTTATTTGTATTCTGCTCCATGGTTCTTTGTAAGTAAGTCCTTAAAGTTAGAATGTTTTTAATTATAAGAAATGTATGTAACAAATGCTTTAAAGAGGCCAAAAACAAAATGTAATTGGTATTTAATGACAGATAGTAAAGACAGAGTGATTTGGTAATCTAGAAGTACAACTATTTGAAACAGATATAGGGCCTTTTAGTTAAAAAAAAAAAAAAAGTCAAGTGTTAGTTTTGTTGTCACCAGATAGATCCTTACTATACTTCTGTAATACCAAGAACTCACTGAGTTTCATTAATTCAGAATGATCAATGGAAAGTATACTTCCAGTTACTTGGAACTGATATAAAAATTTAAATTCAAATATTCTTTTAAATACAGATTCCTCTGGATTTTTTCTCATGAATAGGGAAAGGATTTCTAGTCAAGATATCACTCTTTAAACAGTTGGAAATTTGTTAAGTACAGTTATGGGTCTTAAAATTGTTAATGTGATCATGAAAAGACGAGTATAGACAAACTACACTCTTTTTAGGAGACACTGTGAAAGGAAAAAGTTTTAATCTATCTTTTCCAATTATATTTTCTAGGTTTATTGAGTTTTATTGCGTTTTGACATCACACAAAAGATTCATTTAACAGGAAGACTTTTAGACACTTAAAATCTTCCCTTGGAATATCAGTCTATAAGTATGAAAACTCAATCTAGATATCATGCAGTTTATGCTGTAGAAGCATACTTTTAGAATTTTAAGCTTAACTATAAATGCTTTTTCTATTGCAATAGTGTTTAGCCACTTTGTGATTACATCAAGGTGAGAAGTGTGACTGGGAGAGGGCACAAGGGAATATCCTGGGGCACCAGAAATGCTGTTTATCTTAATCCGGGTGGTAACATGAATGTAAGCATACATAAAATTTCATATCTGTATCCTTCAGATTTATGTCCTATGGCATAACTTATTTCTCCAAAAAATGTAAAAAAGGAGTGTTTAGTTACTTTATGAAATGCCTACTCTTTTACAGGAATCATTAATATAATTTTATAAGTCAAAATGTATACGGAAAAACAAATTATCTGATGCTTATGGCATAAGGATTACTGGTCACTTTCAGATAAATTATATCTGAAACTAGAGTTAAGCTTCAGTAATGAGCGGTCACTGGTATTCTATCAGAAATGGTGTCAGGAAGAATACAATGTATCAATTTAACTATAAAGGACAGAAATGCTATAACAGCTTTAACAACAACTCGAGATGAGAGCATCATTAAATAAGTGACAGGACTCTGGCATAATTATTTGGCTTATGATTGCCCTTTTTTTTTTTTTTAATTTTTGCTTTTCACTGCTTGGGTTTTGCCTTATTTTTGCTTGGACTTCCAAAGTATGGGGAAGGAAAAGAATTCAAGTTAAATTAGTTTTGTTATTTATTTTCAACTGTTGTTTTTAATGTGGTAAAAAGCTGAAGTTATGACTGTAATTTGAAAATTATGCATTCTACTTTCCATCTATTATAGGAGAAAAGAGTTGGTTTATGAAGGAAATATAAACAACCTGCCTCAAATGTTTTTTTACTTTTGCTCAGAACTATGTTAATTCTCATCACCTCCAAAAGCCTTTGAGAGGATTAGCTGCATAGACCAATATTGTTCTATATTAGTCAGTATTAAGCATATGATGTCACCTTGTTTCCTCCCCTCCTCAAGTCTTTTTTTTTTTAAGTGGGGGGAGGGGAGAGGGAGTGTTTTGGGCGATTCTCAAAATTCTGTGGCTTAAATACCACTAGCTGACACACCTGATTGACAACCTTACACTCTCAAACCTGTTTGAAATGGGTCAAATACCTAAGCGCTGCAGAACAATGCAATCTAACCAGCAATTCCCCATAAGAGAGAAAGGGGGTGTGATTAGGTTCCAGCTATTAAGCAAGTTATTGCAAAAACAGTTTAGTGGTTTGTTTCTGCAACAGTCACAGGTTAAGCTAGTATTTTCTATCTTAATTAGCTCCAAGAAAACCCCAGTAGGCTGTAAGAGGCAGGATAAATAGCCAAAGCTCGGAGCAAGTGGGGCAAACATTAAGAGCTTTATGGAGGTCTTTATATTGACCCTCGGCTTTGGTTATTGATCATTAACCCTGCTGGGGAACTATCGAACGGAATTTGTTTGAGGCTTATCGAGCCACAGGAAAGGAGATGCAGGAGGGAATATAAGCTTCTAATAAAAGAAACGCAGCAACAATAGCAGAGGAACAGCTCTGCCTGGTGACGTAATGGCTGGCAGCAGTCCAGCTTCAGCAGAGCTGCTGCTACCTCAGCATCCAACCTCTCTCAACACAGTCCAGCTTCGGCAGAGCTACCGGGGCTGCTACTTCTTGCGATGCCACTTTGTTGGTGCCACCAACACCTTACCTTGGAGGGCCAAAACACCGAACAAAGGGTTGTCCTGTTTTAAGTTGTCGGAACCCACACTCTCACTCACTCAATCCCGCCAGCTTCTCAGGAACCGAGTCAATCCGCCGCTTAAGTTTAGGGTGAGCACACTGGCGCACATTCCAGGCGTGCCTCAGTTTCCCCAAGCTGCTCTCGGGTCCGCCTCGAACTGCCCGGTCCCCCTCCCCCTCCCGCCCCCCCGCCGATCCTCAGCCCGAGTTGATCGCAGCAGCCCCGCTCACCCGCCCGGCCCCGCATGCCGGTCCTCCCGCCTTACCTCCGCCAGGTAGAGGTTGAGGAGACAGAGCGTGGAGAACTGGAGACAGGAGGGGAAGCAGTAGAGCAGCCAGTGGGGGAAGAAGTGCAGGTGAGCGGGCGGCCGGAGCAGGGGCAGGGAGCCGCTGAGAGAGAAGGCGGCGGAGAAGAGGGTGGTCCTGAGCGCTGCCCACAGGAGACAGAGGAAGAGGCAGAGGCTCTGGTAACTCAGCCGCCGCTCCCGGTACAGAAGCAGCCGCCACAGCTGCAGGTAGGCAAAGGCGAAGAGCGCGGCGTAGAGCAGGGCGTGCAGGATGCTCAGCGCCAACTGCACCGAGCCCGGCACCGCGGCGCCTGAGGCGGCAGCGACGGCGCCTCCGCCTCCGCCTCCGGGCGTCGAGGGCTCGCGGCCGGCAGCCGGACCCGGCACGGACACCCTCATGAGGGGGCTGGGGGTCAGAAGAGAGAGCGCGGGAAGGAAGGGGCCGGACTCAGAGCCGCCGTCGAGGGGGAGAAAGATTTCCCCCTTACCCCCCACCCACCCCAACCTCCAACCCCAGGAAGCGCCGTGACAGGACCCGGAGCCCCGCGCAGAGCAGCCGCGGCTCCCCGGACCCCGCCTCCTCTCCCCGCCCCCCCGGGGGGTCTCGGCTCCTCCTGCTGCGGCTCCGCTCGGTAGCTGCAAAAAACAACTCTCGGCTGGAGACAATCAGCTGAGAAACCCGAGCATTTGAGGCGCTCGCTCCGCACCGTGGGCTCGCGCCGATTGGCCCAGGCGGGCACGCCCCCTGCGCACCGCGCTCGGAAGGCCACGGGCCACAGGACCCGTCGCTCGAAGGCTCCAAGATCTGATTGGGCATCCGCTTTCCTCACTTTCTCCCTCCCTTTTACTCCCCACCCACATTGCCGATTGGCCCAGCAACTGCACGGCCAGCTCGCGCCGGCGGGAGGACTCGGTGGTCGCCTGTCACCTGGGGCGGCTCTCGCTCCTCCCCCTGAGCTTTCCATTGGTTGGAGAGGCCGCACGTAGGGAGCACGAGGAGGGGGAGGAGCCTTGGGGTTGTTTTTTGCTCAGCAGGCCGACCCCACCGTGCGGTGGTGGCCACAGGCGCTGAGGTTGGGTGTGCTGCACCCTAGTAGGTAGGCGCTGCCGTTCGTCGCTGCCCGCCAGCCGGCGGGGGCCCCACCTTCTGCCTCTTCTTCACGTGGCGGGCACTGTCGGCCGCGGGAACCGTCTGGGTTCCTCTGGGTAGGTCTTGCCGCAGGTCTCGGGCAGGTGAGTGGCAGCGGAGGTCCTTCCTTGAAGGGGCTGTGGTTTCTGCCTGCCGGGATGGGGATTCAGCCTGGCGGCTGTCCCCCAGCAAGGGCTGCTCCACTGAGCTCTGGGGTCTGGCTTAAAAGGGCCTCACCTGCATCCTTCTGAGGGGCATTTTGCTTTCTTCTTTTCCCCCAGCATGAGCAGCGAGAAAAACGTGAGCCCTTTGTGAGGAGAGGGGACGGAATGAGAAGAGTGAACTGAAGCTTTAAGCAAACTTCTTCCTCGGAGGAGGACGAGTGATATTAGGATGAGATGGATGTCCACAGGAGATGTGAATGGGGGGAATGTGGGTCTTTGAAACTTAGAATTTGGAAGGATGCTCTGAGCACAAGTGTAGGGAAAAAGGCAGAAAAATAACTGTAAGTCTGATGAATGTCTAGGGAGAAAAAAGTAGAGTAGTTTGTGCTTAAATTCCACGTATATGGTCCTGTACTTGGTGGATGGTGGCGCTCTTCTTGAGGCTCAGAGAGGTACAAAACAAATGCTATATTATGTTATGGCTGTACATAGCGAGGAGTAGATCTTCCAACGTGTGTTGGACTGACGACATTTGCTGATTTTTTTCTTTTTAGCGTTTGGCAATAAAATGAGCAAAGTAATGCAGAATGATGAGAAAACAATTTATATTCTCTTTAGAGTGAGTGGCACGTCACAAATTCAGTATCCTTTTGAAAGTCACTGCTACATTTACTGGTGCAGCCAAGACTCAGCCTTCGGTAACTTACCATTCTTTGTCCTAACGCTTTGTGTAAGAAGAGTTTGCTACCTTCTTTCCTAGCTAAGTGATCCACAGGGAACTGTAAAGTCTATTTTGTACTACAGAGTCTGGGACAGTGCTTCACCCAGGCACCAGATGCTGATGTGTTTTGGATTCTTTATAGGTATATTGACAAACTGTGATGTTTAGGCTTGGCATAATTATGTGGGTCTCTCAGATAAAACATTCAGCCCAGCAGGGTGTACAGTGTAGCCTAGAGCAGGGTACAACTTGTTGAAAGAAATAGGTCTGAGTTAAGCAGTTGTGTGCTTTAGCTTGCAATTTGCTTTTTGAAAGGGAAATTATTATATTTTAAAGATTTTATTTATTTGAGAGAGAGCAAGCATGAGCGCAAGGGAAAGGGAGAAGTAGACTTCCCACTGAGCAGGGACCCTGGGATCGTGACCTGAGCTGAAGGCAGCCTCTTAATGCACTGGGCCCCCCAGGTGCCCCTTAAGCTTGTAAATTAAGCAGGAACTCAGAGTTCTGTGATTTTAGGCACTCATCAAAATCAGGAGAACCTCCTGTTCCCTGACATGCCTATTTTTGTATCTTCCATAATGATGAGGTACATGTTTCGTTCACGAATAGACTTTCACCATGAACTGGTTTTCTTTTTCTCTGGTATTCTCTATTCAAAGTTATGGTAAACAACATCTGGATAGTACCCATACTAGTTTGAGGTCTTTGCTTGTTAACTTTTTTATTTCAGAGCATGTCCAGATAGTTTTTTTTTTTCCTTCTTCCTCTTTTGGGGGTGCATGAGGGCTGCAGATAGGGGATTTGCCCCAACTGCCTTGAAGAAGCTCTGAAGTAGAGAGAGGTTGACTCCTTTTATTGCTTCCATTGAATCTTAAATGATAAACTTTTTTTTTGTTTGTTTTGTTTTGTTTTGTTTTTAGAGGTCACAAGTAGGCATAGAGGTAGGCAAAGAGAAAGGGGGAAGCAGGCTCCCTTCTGAGCAGAGAGCCTGATGCAGGGCTCGATCCCAGCACCCTAAGATCATGACCTGAGCCGAAGTTAGAGGCTTAACCCACAGAGCCACCCAGGTGCCCCTTAAATGATAAACTTTGGTGATATCTAATCGAGAGTTTATTTAAAGCTGGTTCAATGAGCAGGTTTTCTCCAGTAGTAGCACTAAACTATAAGCTAATTTTTGCCAGAATGTTCTTACAGGAAGTTTGTAAGCATTATATGCTCCATTTGTTGCAAAATATGAAATGTGTCTTTTCTCAGAGAATGATGCCCACAGACTTGGTATATAGTTGTTAATTTCCTCTTTTTCTTGAGAGAGAAAACTTTTAGTTTTATGGTTAATCATAAGGGAAATTTAAGTCTATCAAGGGAAACTAACCAAGGTCGTCTAGAAAAGCTTGCTGCTTGATATTCTAAAATTTGAAATGTGTCCAAATGCAGAGTGGTTGAATATTGTTTTCTAGGAGGGTACATTACTTGCCAAGTTTTATTATAAACAGGACCCAATCCCAAAATGGGATTGTTCTAACTGTAGAGAGTCACCAGCTGCTCCAGCTGTGGAACACTGGAAGGCAGATCCTTCCCCTACCCCTCACTAGCAGGAAGATGAATGTTTTTCTGTTGAAATTCTTCCTCCTCTTTGCCCTCTGGGGACTCTCAGTATTTTGGTGCTGAGCAAAATTTTGTTGCCTTTTTTTTTTTTTTTTTTAAGTTGGCTTCACGACCACCGTGCAGCCCAATGCAGGGCCAAATCCACAACCCTGACATCAAGACCTGAGCTGAGATCAAGAGTTGGTTGCTTAACCGACTGAACAACCCCAGGGCCCCCAGATTTTGTTGCCTTTTATTTAGTGTTTCATTTTGCAAGCTTTAACCTTTTTTGTACTATAGCTTCATTGTTCCAACTCACAGTGTTTGTCACTCTCTTGTATTTGTCCTTAGTTAAATGTCACACGTTTTTTCCAAACTTTTTTTTTTTTTTTTTTTTTTAAGTAGTCTCCATGCCCAGTATGGAGCCCAATGTGGGGCTTAAACTGAAATCAAGAACTGCTTAACCTATTGAGCCACCCAGGTGCCCCTACCAACTTTTTTTTTTTTTTTTTTTTAAGATTTTATTTATTTATTTGACAGAGAGACAGTGAGGGAATACAAGCAGGAAGTGTGGGAGAAGGAGAAGCAGGCTTCTCGCTGAGCAGGGAGCCCGATGCAGGAATCCATCCCAGGACCCCGGGACCACGACCTGAGCCGAAGGCAGACACTTAACGTTTGAGCCACCCAGGCGCCCTGCCCCTACCAGCTTTTAAATGGTACAGGTAGGTGTACTTGTTTAGAGTTTAGGGATGAGGCAAAAGTTACATCTTGCATACCAACTCTGATTAGTGCTGACAGGAGCATTATACTGCTGAACTGAAGGCCCCCTCTAGGCTCAAAGGGTATGAGTCTGCATGTAGTTTGGCGATATATGTGTGTAGTATTGGTAAACATTTGCCTATGACTTCCTTCTTTTGGTATTGGCACCTGTTGTGGTTATAGTCTGTTGCGTTTGAAAGAGTCCTCTTCATTTGTAGAATTATCCTACAGGGAAATTGGGTCAATTTCCTGTGAATTCTTTGATATTTACTGCTTTGAAAACACAGTGTATGTATTTATGTTCAAGTCACTTTCCTCTTAGCTGTTATTAAAACCAATAAGTCTAGGCTGGGTTGTACTGTAATAACAACCCCCCAGACTTAAGAGATTTAACACAACAATGTTTAATTTGTGTTCACTGTGGGTTAGCTGGGAGCTTTGCCCCATGTTGTCCTCTTTCTGAGACTAGGTTTAGCAGAGAAGGCTACATTTTGAGTATTATCATTCATCATAGCAGAAGAAAAATGTGTTGTGGGTCATGAAAATATATTGACTAGGAAAAACTCCCGGAAGTTACATATGTCACTGCACATTTCATTGGCCAAATCAAGGCATGGCTATACCTAATTCAAGGAATTGGGGAAGTATAATCTTAACATGTGTAGAGAACTAGAAGCATTTGAACAGTCCACCATTTTTGTGAACAGATACTCTCCTTCTTACCTGTAGTTCATCCTTGGCCCTCCCAGTGGACATAACCTCCAAATCCTATCCAGTCACTATATCAAGTTCAAAGTCCAGGATCTCTGAGTAATGCCCGGTAGTGCTAATCTCTAACCAGTCTAGACATTATAATTTATCTGTTTCCCACTCCCAGTTGAATACATAGGATAGCGTAGGGACAAATACAAATAAGTGTTCCAATTTGGAGAGGGGAGGCATGGAAGACACATACCAGACTTGAACTCTGAAATCTCACTGGGCAGATATTGCCAGGGCTCTTCTTCCATTCACTGGGTTCTCCAGGTCCATGCTTTTCAAACTGTCTGTCATGAATGACCAGGGTTGGGTTTTTTTTTTTTTTTAATTCTTAATAATTCAAAATCTAAATTTGTATTTTTCTTAACTACAATAAAAATGAATTACAACAAAAATGGAATGAAAACACTTATCAAATGACAAGCCCAATTTTAAAATTTTTAGATTTAACAGACAGAAAATTACTGTGTAAAATGGGTTATAACAGCTTTTTGACATCTACACTCAATGTCTGTGTTTGTCTCATTATTATAGACACATTCTGTATTCTGGCACATGCCCTAGGGCATAGTTCTCCATGGTCCTTGGCTTTACTCTGCAGGAGGTCTTTCCATTTTTATTATCTTTTGCCACATCTGAAGTTTATTTTGGAGAATATGGCTTCTTTCCACAGCTGAGCAGTTTTGTCAGCTTGCTTCCTGATGATAGAAGGGTGGGTGCTAAAGAACTAAGTTTTAAACAGCTAGTCTCTTGGATGGCGGTGGTTCTTTGAGTACCTTTATTTGAATACCTTATTAAACATAACCACCTACATTCTTGGTGGGAATGCAAGCTGGTGCAGCCATTCTGGAAAACAGCATGGAGGTTCCTCAGAAAGTTGAAAATAGAGCTACCCTATGACCCAGCAATCACACTACTGGGTATTTACCCTAGAGATACAAATATAGTGATCCGAAGGGGCACGTGCACCCAAATGTTTATAGCAGCAGTGTCCACAAGAGCCAAACTATGGAAAGAACCTAGATGTCCGTCAATAGATGAATGGATGAAGAGGATATGGTATATATACAGTGGAATACTATGCAGCCATCAAAAGAAATGAAATCTTCCCATTTGCAATGACGCGGATGGAACTAGAGGGTATTCTGCTGAGTGAAATAAGTCAATCAGAGAAAGACAATTATCATATGATCTCCCTGATGTGAGGAAGTTGAGAGGCAAAGTGGGGGGTTTGGGGGTTAGGGAAGGAAAAAATGAAACAAGGTGGGATCGGGAGGGAGACAAACCATGGGATTCTTAATCTCACAAAACAATCTGAGGGTTGCCGGGGTGAGTGGGGTGGGGAGAAGGTGGTTGGGTTATGGACACTGGGGAAGGTAGGTGCTATGGTGAGTGTTGTGAAGTGTGTAAACCTGGTGATTCACAGACCTGTACCCCTGGGGCTAATAATACATTATATGTTAATAAAAAATAAAAAATTTAAAAAAAAATAACCAACAGCAGCTATCACCCAGTGCTCATCTTCTGTCTACCAGCCTCTTCTGTTAGGGCCGTATATAAGTTCATTAGCCATACAAGCCTGGGTACATGCTCATTATAAATTCATTAGGTGTGTGTCACCTCCAAATTATTGTAGTGACTGTTTTGTCAAATGTTTTGTCACTCCTTAATATGGATTGCTAAACTCTGGTCTCTGATGAAAGTTTCCCTGATTGGGCCCCGAACAGTCCTTGCTCCTTGGCCTCTGAGCCAGTGTTTTGGGGTTCTTGTTAAGGTAGCACCTCATTCTAGTTTGTATACCAGTGAAGATAAACTAGACTCTGCTGCCATAATAACCCCTCAAAGCTCAGTGGCTTCTGACAATAAGGTTTATTTCCTCCTGTGTCACACACTCTTTGCATCTCAGTGAGGGTTCTCTGGGTTGTGCTCATACTGGGACTCACTCTGAGGAATAGCCACCAGCTATTTGCATCTTTGATGACTGTGAGAGAAGAAAATAACTCCTGCCCTACCCCACACTAGCTGTTAAACTGTTGCCTGAATGAGACATGCCACTTCTGCTTACATTTCATTGGCCAGAGTAAGTCACCTGGTGGCCACAACCAATTCAATAGAGGTGGAAAGTGCAGGAAGTTAAGTGTAATCCTACTTTCTACAGGAGAACGGAACTATTTACCCCATACCAACAAATTACTACACCAAAGTACCAAGATTACATTTCTGCCAAGGTACTGATTTCTTTGTTGATATTTAGTTTGTTTTTTAATTTTTAAAAAATAGTATTTATTTATTTATTTTTGTGGGGCGTGGGGAGAAGCAGACTTCTCGCTGAGCAGGGAGCTGGTGTGGGACTCAATCCCAGGACCTCGAGATCATGACCTGAGCCAAAGGAGGATGGATGCTTAACTGACTGAGCCACCCAGGCACTTAATGTTTAGATTTTGAATAATTAAGTATTGTTTTCTGTTTCATTTTCTAATTACTGGAGAAAAAGAGCCACCAAATACCTTCTGTATCTTTGTTTTTACTCTGTTCTCACTAGTATTCTTATTCCCTCCCCCTTTCCCATTCATACTTCCCTTCTCTTCAAAGATATTTTTATATGGAGAACATGTCTCTGGGCAAATGCATTTTTATTTTACATGCATGTGAAATGAACATTCTTCTGTAGCCCCACAGGGATAAGTTGGAGTAATAGGAGTAGGAGCTATGGAAAATGTGATTCCATACAAGTAATAACTTTAATGTTTAATTTTCATTTGTATTATTTTAATGCCAGTGTAATCAACGTACAGTGTTGTATTAGTTTCAGGTGTACAATATAGCAGTTCAACAATTCCATATATTACTCAGTGCTCATAAAGAGAAGTGTACTCTTTTTTTTTTTTTTTTTTAAAGATTTATTTATTTATTTTAAGAGAGCCTGTGCATCCGAGCTCGGGGAGGGGCAGAGGGAGAGGAAGAATCCTTAAGCATTTTACCTGCTTTGCGTGGAGTCCATCCCAAGTCTTGATATCAGGACCCTGGAGATCACAACGTGAAACAAAACCAAGAGTTGGACGCTCAACCAACTGATCCACCCAGGTGCCCCAAGAGAAGTGTACTCTTAATCCCCTTCACCTGTTTTATCCATCCCTCCTCAACCCACTTCTCCTCTGGTAACCCTCTGTTCTCCATAGTTAAGAGTCTGGTTTTTGGTTTGTGTGTCTCTCTCTTTTTTTCTGCATTTGTTTTAATTTCCACATTTGAGTGAAATCATATGGTATTTGTCTTTCTCTTATTTCACTTAGCATTATACCTTCTAGATCCATCCATGTTGTTGCAAATGGCAGGATTTCATTCTTTTTTATGGCTGACTAATATTTTAATGTATATATGCTATATCTTCTTTATCCTAGTTATGGACACTTAGGCTCCTTCCATAGTTTGGCTATTGCTAAGTAATGCTGCAATAAACATAAATGTATATGAATCTTTTTGAATTAGTGTTTTTGTATTCTTTGGGTAAATACGCAGTAGTGCAATTTACTGGGTCATAGGGTATATTTTGGGGGGAACTTCCATACTGTTTTCCACAGTGCCTGTACCAGTTTGCTCCTATCAACAGTACATGAGGGTTCTATTATCTCCACATCCTCGCCAACGCTTGTTGTTTCTTGAACTTTTGATTTTAGCCCTTCTGATAGGCGCCAGGTGCTATCTCATTGTGGTTTTGATTTGCATTTTCCTGATGATGAGTGATGTTGAGCATATTTTCTTGGGTCTGTTGGTCATCTGTATATCATCTTTGGATAAATGTCTGTTTTTGTCTCTGCCCATTTTTAAATCGGATTACTTTTTTTTTTTTTGATGTTGAGTTGTGTAAGTTCTTTATGTATTTTGGATACTAACACTTCTTTGGATATGTCATAAGCAGATATCTTCTCCCATTGAGTAGATTGTTTTTGGTTTTGTTGGTTGTTTCCTTTGCTATGCAGAGCTTTTTATTTTGATGTAGTCTAAATAGGATGACTTTAACTTTTAAAATCAAAATGAAAAGGTACACTATTTAAAGAGTTAGATGGTTCTATGTAAGACTTCAGAAGTCCCCTTGGTATCGTCCTCCTCCAATTTCTTATTCCTTAGGGGCAGTTATTTAAATTTCTCCCTGTTTCTTATGGCATCAATCTTCCTATTTCTGATAAACTTGGCTTTTGGTGTTGTGAAAGTGAAGATTTAGCTCTTTTATTCCTCCTCCCACCCTGACTTTGTGTTTCCTTATTTTCTGTCTCCTCATCCTCTGAATTGTGGTTGTCTTAAATTTAGTTAAATCATTATTCAATGTTTATTTTTCTTAAATATTTATTTATTTATTTATTCAGTGTTTGTTTTATTATAATCATGTAAGCTATTTCTGGCTGACCTGTGCAGTATTCTCTGCTTTAAGTAATTTCTTAAAGAATCAAATTTATCAAAGATGGAACAAACTGCAAAGGTTTTAGTTACTAATGAGTTCCTATCCTTCAAAGTATGTATGTAAGAATAATTACCAACATCTCTAATTGATCAAATGCATAGTACTTTCACATCTATAATTTCATTCGTCCAATGAACTGGTGTGGGAAAGTATTGTAGCACTGAATGTGCAGTTAGACCTTTTGCTGCTACAAAATTCATTCTATGGGAAAAGAATCCTATGTTAACCCTACTGTCCAACTAGTGTTAAAATAACTGCATTATAACCACAAGCCCAGGAAAAATTATATTTATACTTGAATTGTTCAAGTGTACTTTTATTTAAAAGTTTTATCTTTTCATTAGGTTTTAGTTATTTTGTATAGTAACAAATGTTATAAACTTATTCTCTTAGCCTTGGGATGCATACATTTCCCATCCCCCCATAAAGAAAATATTGAATGACCTATTTTAAACCATTGCCATTAATATAAGTGGCTTTAAAATACACTGGTTTAAAATGGCTGTAATATGTAATCAGTGTTAATATCAAGGATACCCCTTAATTATATAATTAAAATTTCTTTTTTATATACCCCTCATAGTCCTCACTCACTCTACTTGAATTTTTGAACTCTTGTTCATTATTAAATATCAGTGGCAGATTGTTCATTGATATAAATTAGCTCTAATGAAAATAATGTTAAGAAGAAATTGATGAGGGTAGGGAAGGAAGGAAGAAAACAAAAATGAAACAAGATGGGATTGGGAGGGAGACAAACCATGAGAGACTCTTAATCTCACAAAACGAACTGGAGGTTGCTCGGGGGAGGGGGTGTGGAGAGGGTGGTTGGGTTATGGACATTGGGGAAAGTAGGTGATATGGTGAGTGCTGTGAAATGTGTAAGCCTGACGATTCACAGACATATACCCCTGGGACAAATAATAATTATATGTTAATAAAAATAATTAATAAAAAAAAGTAATTGAGTAATTAGTTCCTTTTTTTTTTAAAGGAATAGCTGGTTTTTAAAAATTTATTTTTTTAATTTAAATTCAATTAATTAACATATAATGTACTATTTGTTTCAGGGGTACAGGTCTGTGATTCATCAGTGTTATCTAATACCCAGTGCTCATTACAACTCATACCCTCCCCAGTGTCCGTCACCCAGTTACCCCATTTGCCTACCTCCTTCCCTCCAGCAACCCTCAGTTTGTTTCCTAAGATTAAGAGTCTTTTATGGTTTGTCTCACTCTCTGGTTTTGTCTTGTTTCATTTTTTTTCTCTCTTCTCCTATGATTTGCAGCCATCAAAAAAAAAAAAAAAAGAAATCTTGTCATATGCAACAACATGGATGGAACTAGAGGGTATTATGCTTAAGTGAAATAAGTCAATCAGAGAAAGACAATTACCATATGATCTCACTGATAGGTGGAATTTAAGCAACAAGATCTAGAGTCATAGGAATACCTGCTTCTTAAGGAGAGAAGTTACATGCTTACTTATAAGATTAAAAGAGCAAAGTAGGGATGCCTGGGTGGCTCAGTTAGTTGATCATTTGCCTTTGGCTCAGGTTATGATCCTAGAGTTCTAGCTCCTTGCTCAGTGGGGAGCCTGCGTTTCCCTCTGGGTGCAACTTCTTTGCTTGTGCATGCTACCCCCAACCCCTGACAAATAAATAAGTAAAATCTTTAAAAAAAAAACCAAAACAAAACTGAAGTAAATACCCAGTTTAGTATAATTTTCACTAAGTTTTTCATTCTTCTATCATTTTATTCTTTACTGAGAAAGCGTACCCCTCTCCTTATGAGCAATTTTTAGCTATTTTTTTCTGTCTCTTGTTTGGAGATAGTGATCTTTTGTTTGAAAGATAGGGATTCTGTTTGAAATTTTAAAAAAATTAAAATTATCACTTATGCTTGTGGGTGTATATTACCTCCTAGAAGTATGATATATTTTCCCAAACTATCTTCTTTTAAATTTAGGTAGTATAGATCATCAGTAGAAAAACTTCCTGAAAGAAGAAATTGTTCAAGAGAAATTTGAAGGTAGCAAAACGGAAGAGGAAGAATTGACAACAGATGCAGAGGATAGTATGGAAGTAAGTACAGCCTGAAGGAAGATGAAAGGAGGATATCTAAAACAAATCTGAGTTCAGAAGATAGAGTTGAATTAAAATATGGGTTGGAAAAGATGCTTGAATTTCTAAGCTATATAAATAAATCTAAGTCATGTATTAAAAGTATATTTAGAAGGAATGTCCTATAAATAGTTTTTATAGCTGTCTTCTAGGGAATTTAAAATAAAAAGAATGTGGACTTAGTAGATATAGATTTTGGATGTCTCACTCCCATTTAATGGTATTAAATAACTGAGTATTGATTGTAAGTCTGTTCTAGGTAGAGAAAGATAAAATGCCCAATTTAAAACAAGGATTAAAAAATGTTTGAGAATTAATTTTAGAACCCTTAAAAATGACAATTAGCTTAACATCCTTTAGTAAATATCTATTAAACTCAAAATATTTCATATTGAATTTTCTAGATATCTTTTGCAAGTATCAAAAATCAATAGTATTATTAAATCAATGTCATTTTATACCATCCCTCTCAAATATTTACTAGAAGGAAATAAGAAAGTACTGGCAAGATCAAATATATAAGTAATGCCTTATATTATTCTTTTTGCAGATTTTACTTCATTCATTTGTTTAACAAATTTATTCAGCAAAACTTTGTTGAACACCTGCTCTTGCTAGATATTACCTTAGGCAACAGAACTGCAGCACTGAAAAAAACAGACAAAAACCTCCTTCCCATGTACAACTACAGCTGATGATGTCTTCCAGTTTCAATTTATTTAGAGTGGGCATCTCTTTTGTCATGATGTGCATTTTTTGTAAGTCAGCAGTAGGATCTCTATCAGAACTGAGTCCTCAGAAATATTTCAGTACATTACAACCAGGAAAAGCCTCCTTAGCTTATTTTTGTCAAGCTGGTAAGTATTTTTTATATTCTACATGATTTTTGTGATGTTTCTATTGCTGTTTAATCAATATTCTCAGTGGGAATTTATTGTCAGGATTAGTATTATGTGTCATAAAGCTGCTACTAAAATATGCCTGCCTGAG
The DNA here is from genome assembly GCF_010015895.1 of Lontra canadensis. Lineage (NCBI taxonomy): Eukaryota > Metazoa > Chordata > Mammalia > Carnivora > Mustelidae > Lontra > Lontra canadensis. The sequence continues at coordinate 388,332 of NW_022631036.1, forward strand.
TTTAAATTCCGATTTTGCCACTGTATGATTTTGATCAAGTCACCTAGCCTCTCTGTGTTTTTGTTATCATCCTTAATGAGGAAATAATACTTGGTTTATAAATTTGTTGTCCTTACAATTAAATGAATTTACTCATGTGACTGGTCCATAGTAAATATTAGATAAGAATTAGCGATTAGTAGAATTACATCTGAATTTCATCTAGTCATTTCTGAAAGTATACTTTTTGGTATTTTTAGTGAACAAATAAAAGTGTTTTAAAACTTTAAATGATGTATTAGTAACACTTTTGTTTAATACCTTGCTTTAGCTATACCATTAATTACACTGATTAACCAGTTGAACATAACTAAAAATTATAATGGTCTCATTAAGTCTTTATCCCTTAAAAAAAAACTATTCTTGGAATTAGTAAGTGGAATGAATCCACATTTCTGTTGGCTCTCTTCTAATTGTCATTTGAAAATGGTATTTTAAAGTTATTTTGAGGGGTGCCTGGGTGGCTCAGTCAGTTAAGTGTTGGATTCTTGATTTCAGCTCAGGTCATGATCTCAGGGTGGTGAGATTGAGCCCCACAATGGGCTCTGTGCTGGGTGTGGAGCCTGCTTGAGATTCTCTTCCTCTCCTGCTGCCCCTCCCCCTCACTTGCATGCATGCTCTCTTTCTCTCATTAAAAAAAGCTTTAAAATTGTTTTGAAAGTTTTATACATGTATCCATGTGTGTTGTGTATGTGGTATTAAACTTGGAAAAATAATGTCAAATGTTAGCTTTAAATTAAAAAAAAATTTTTTTTTTTTTTAAGATTATTTATTTATTTATTTGGCAGAGAGACCACAAGTAGGCAGAGAGCAGGCAGAGAGAGACGGGGAAGCAGGCTCCCTGCTGAGCAGAGAGCCTGATGCAGGACTTGATCCCAGGACCCTGAGATCATGACCTGAGCTGAAGGCAGAGGCTTAAACCACTGAGCCACCCAGGTGCCCCTAAATTAAACATTTATTCTATTCTTGTTTTAGAAATTTAAAAAATTTAAAAAAAAATTAAACATTTATTCTATTCTTGTTTTAGAAAATTTGTTTTTATTTATTTGACAGAGAGAGATCACAAGTAGGCAGAGAGGCAGGCAGAGAGAGAGAGAGGAAGGAATCAGGCTCCCTGCTGAGCAGAGAGCCCGATGTGGGCTCCATCCCAGGAGCCTGGGATCATGACCTGAGCCGAAGGCAGAGGCTTTAAGCCACTGAGCCACCCAGGCACCCCTTGTTTTAGAAATTTTAAAAATTTACTTACAAAGTTAAAATATATCATAAAAACATTAGAAATATGAATGATGAGGCAATAGGAAATAAGGGTATAAAATATTTAACTAGGTATGTTTACTTGATTATTTGTTTTGTATACTTTTAGGGCAGACTGATCTGTTTCTTCTTCAGTGTGCAGCTTTCAGGTTTAGTTTTTAAAATTCATCTTTTCTAAGGAGCAAGCCATAAAACATTCATTAAACATTTCTTATTTTTAGATTCTCCAAGAAACTCTGTATTTCTTGAAGAACTGAATGAGGCTGTTAAACCTCTCCAGGACTATGGAATTTCAGTTGCAAAGGTAGGAAGACATTTTTTGTTGCTAAATTATTAGTGACAGACACTTTACAATTATATGACTTAAGGCTGAGTATCTAAATATACTTATGTTTCACACCTTTTTCCAGACTGGAAAATTTTTTTTCCTACCATTTTATATACGAAAAAACAGAAGCACAGAAAGATAGTTCCAGGTTATTGTGTAAATTAATACATGAAGAAAAAAAGCTGTTCAGAATTCTTTGGCTTAGAATTTAATTTATTTTGTAAACTATTTTATTGAGGCCGTGGTTCAGTTTTCAATCCTATGGTTAGGCTTTGTTGTTTTGTTTTGCCTGACAAATATATTATAATAGATCTCTATATTCAATCATTTATTAAATTTCAGTTTATTAGCGCAGTTTATTAGCTCAGTTTATGACCACAAACTGAGGTATAAAAATTGAGGTAATTGTTTGCTTTTTTAGTCTTCTGAGTCTTTATAATTACTTATGTTTCAGTTTTCCCTTTATTTTTAGAATAAAGTCAAATCACTCTAGCTTGAAATGACAAATTTAATTTTTTTCTCAAAAAAATGTTTAAACTCGTCATTGAGTATATGGAAAATTTCCACATGCGTCATAGATTAGATAGCTCCATGAGCTTTTCATTTACTTTAATCTTAGAATTTGTATCTCAGAAAATTAAATAATTAAAACCCAGTGATTATTGAATTCTCTCAGATTAGTGTCTACCTAACTTTCTGTGTACATTTATTCTTTCTTAGTTCATTAGCTTCCTACCTCTGAGAGATGGTCACTGTCCCACTTGGTCCCTACAGCTAGAGTTCCCAGGGCAGGAAGCATAGAAAGGTTAACTAATCTTGGCTATTAAAGGGGAACTCTTTCCTCTACCCAGAGATCACTTTCGACATCAAATGTGTGAGTTTTCCCACACCAATCAGTTCTGTCACTAGCCGCCCACTTAGCTCAGATCTTACAGGTTAAGGGCTCAGTCCTATAAGACTGCCCTCCCCCTGCCAGCTTCAGATGCCAATCCCAAGGAGTGGATTCTCAGGTTACCTACAACTTCTGCCTGACTTGGTTACAAATTGGGGGCTTTCACAACCCCCTCCTTGGGTTTGATAATTTGCTATAATGGCTCGCAGGATTAAGGGAAAACACTTTGTTTACTAGTACTGGTTTATTATAAATGATGGAGCCCTGGAACAGCCCAATGGATAAGCTGCATAGAGCGAGGTCTGGAAGTCTTGAGCACAGGAGCTTCTGTCCTTTTCTGGTTTGGACTGTGCCACACTCCTGGTACTTGGATGTGTTCACCACCCTGGAAGCTCTCCAAGCCCTGTTGTTTAGGGTTTTTATGGGGGTTCCATTATGTGGACATGATTGATTAAATCTTTGGCTCTTGGTGATTAACTCAATCTCCTGAGGATAGGAGGTAGGACAGAAAGTTCAGCGTAATCATGCCTTTGTCTTTTCGGTTAAGAGTCTCCATCTCAAAGCTATATAGGAGCCATCAGGGATCAGTCACCTCATTAGCATGCAGAAAGCTACTCTTAAACACTACAGGAGTTTTCTTAGAAGCTCTTATATAAGGAACTGGGGTTTAAGGCCAAATATTAGAACAAAAGATACTCCTATCACTCAGGAAATAATTAGGGTTTCAGGAGCCCTGTGTCAGGAACCAGGGGCAAAAACCAATTATCTGTTTCTTACTATATCACTGCTAAATACTTAAAAAAATATTTTTTATGTCCATTCTATATGTAACTTTGTTAACTTTGAACAACTGATTTCACTCTAGAATGATAATGGTGCTCATCTTCAAGGCGCTTTTAATAAAATTCTAAAGTTTAGAAATGAAATACTAGGCTGGTATGACATTCAAAAGGGATAATCATGCTGTTTATCTAGTAGCTAATAACCATGTATCTAGTAACTAAAATAGAGTATTAAGGTTTATGCCCAGGGTGTTGCCTTTATGAACTAACAAAACTTAAAGCCTTGATTTTACAGTTGAGGATGCTAAGCTGTGTGGAAAGGAGACTGGTGAATAAGACAGACCTATATTGAGGACCTAGCTCACTCTCTGGCACACAATAGATACTGGGTAAATGTTTATGACCTTGAAATGAGGTGACTTTGTTTAGTCTTTTAGATAGATATGTGACTAAGATCTGCTCTATTTCCTTGAAGAATTTAGATCCTAAATGGAGAAAAAATATATTCGCAAATCATTTCAGAAATTAGCAGAACACAATCATTGTAATAGTTACAAATAAAATGCCATTTAGGTTTAAAGGAAGGGAAGCTCATACCTGATTGTCAGGGCAGAAGGTCATGTGTGGTAGTAGGAAGGACTTGACAAAAAATAGCATTTTGAGATTGTCTTTAAAAGTTAAGATTTCAGGAGGAAGGTGCAGATGAAGGAAACACTAAAATATAAATTGGACTAAATGTTCCAGTTAAGACAAAGATTGCCAAGCTGGGTATGATAAGCAAAACCCTACTCTGTACTATTTAGAAATTCATCTTGAAATAAAGGCTTCAGACATCTTCAAGGTAAATGAAGGAAAAAGATGTATCATGTAAGTGATGATCAGAAGAAAGCTGGTGTAGCTATCTTACTATATCAAAGCAGGTTTGTTTTTTTTTTTTTTAAAGATTTTTATTTATTTATTTGACAGAGATCACAAGTAGGCAGAGAGGCAGGCAGAGAGAGAAGAAGGAAAGGAGGCTCCCTGCTGAACAGAGAGCCCCATGTGGGGCTCGATCCCAGGACCCTGGGATCATGACCTGAGCTGAAGGCAGAGGCTTTAACCCACTGAGCCACCCAGGTGCCCCTCAAAGCAGGTTTTAAAACAAAAAAACCTTTGGATCATCTTTGACTCTTCATTTTGTTGTAAACAATCCATCAATAAATCTTTAGCTTCTATTATTAAAACTTCTCAAATCTTCTCACATCCTACACTTGCACCACACCCTGCCCGTCTAAATCTTTTTCACTTCTCATCTGGGAAATTATAGTAGCCTTCTAATAATTGGTCTTTCTCCTTTAACTCTTGTCCCACTAGAGTTTTCTCCACACATAATTCATATGTGTCAGGTCACTTTGCTACCCCTTCCCATTACATTAGGATAAAATAGAAACCTTTCCCTCTTACTGACACTGGCTTCCTCTCTAATTTCATTTTTGTCTCTTTACCTAGCTCAGTTTGTTCCTGAAACCTACAGGTCATCTTTTTGTTACTTGGACAAGCTAGAAGTGTTTTTTTCCATAACGCCTTTGCAAATATTTTCCCTGCTGCTTAGAACTTCTCTCTTCCATATATTTATATAATCATATGCATCGTTCCTTTCCTTCTGTTCTTTGTGCAAAGGTCACTCCCTCCTGCAAGCCTTCCTTGGTTACCTATCTAAAATGTCCTCTCATACACTGTCCCCTTAGTATTTTTTTCTATATGGGACTTAACACTGCATATTAATTAGTTTTTGAAATTGTATCTACTTTTAGAAAGTAAGTTCTAAAGATAAAGATTTTTATTTGGAACTTAACTGTACCCCCGGTGACTAGAAGACTGACATATGGTAGGTGTTCATATATATGTTGAATGGGATGAATGGAAAAAAAAAATCTATTGTCATAATGTCAATCATCCCCTATACTCTGACTTGTGAAATTCTTGCTAACATTCAGTTTTTTTAGGGGGAGGGGTGTAGCTGTGTTCTGACTTTTAATTCTAATTCTCTATTCCTAATACTTTTTTCTGAGTATCAGTTCTCCTTTTCTTGCTTTTGAAAATAAACATGGCTTCCCCAGTTGTCATTCTGCTTCCTTTCAGACTCCATTAAAATTAAATTGAGCAACACACACACACAGACACACAAAACCCCGAACCCATTTAAAAAACAAACAAACAAACAAAAACTTACAAAGTCTAAAATGAAATAACTTTTTCTTCCAGCCTTAGTTTAAGTTTTGTTGGCAGCTACTCCTTGCCCCATCTTGAAACCTCTTCATTCTCTTTATCTCTTTCCTTCCTCCTCTATCCCATGCTACAAACACATGCCCAGTCTTCTCCCTAGATCTCCTTGCTGGATTGGTGAAAGATCCCTTGAACCTCTTCTGTCCTTCTCTGCTTTACTTCAGGTGCCAGTTATCTTTGCCCTGCACTGATGTGATACTCGTTTAACCTGCCTCCTTATCTTTGCGCTCGCTTGCCTTCCATTGTATCTTCATGTTGCTGCCAGGATTATCCTTATATTTTTCACACAGAGTCTAGATTATAAAGTGTCAAGGGCTGTTATGGCTGCTTTAATGTCATCAGTGATTAAGGTTCATTGTTTCTGTGGCACCATCCTCAGCAAGGGTTTCTCCTTTCAAGATGTTTTATGGTCCATGATTACTGTTGGTGCCCTAGCTGCCTTGTCTGTTTTTTGTCAGAAAGAAGTGGGAAAAGAGTGTAAGTCAGCTCCCTTTGAGGAACCATCTGGAATCCAATGCCAGTGACTTCGAACACTGTTCAGCCATCTGTACCTGTTGGGGAGTCTAGAAAAGTCTTTCATTGGGGCACTTGGGTTTAGGGAAGTTCTGATAGTAAAACAAAAGGGAAGGATGGATTTTGGGTAAGAAACCAACAGTATCTGTATTCTAGCTGTTGAGATGCTTTCATGCTCCCAACTTACCACTTACTTCTGCTTCTTGGCTTTTACTCAAGATTTTTTGTCCTGCCTTAATTGTTTCTTTCCTTTTCTACCTGGTTACCTCTAACTTGTTCTATAAGGTTGAGTTAAATGTAAACGCTTGAGTACAATTAAATAGAACTATTAGATGTAGAAATAATTCCTTAGGGTTACCTCAAGCACTTGAATAAATGAGCAATTATAGGATACAAATCAGAAAGAAAAGTAAAATAAAAAATCTGACCTGGAGACAGACTGTACTGCTTAATTTTCCTTCTTGTTTCCCTAACCAAGAAACTTGACCTTTTGATATATACTCTAAACTTTAAATATAATCTTTTAAAGGTTAATTGTATCAAAGAAGAAACATCAAGATACTGTGGAAAAGAGAAGGATTTGATGAAAGCATATTTATTCAGGTAAAGTATTTTTTTTTAGTGTGATAGGCAGATATAAAGCTATACTTCTAGAATGTTAAAATATACAAAATATCACTAAGTCAGAATAAAGTTGCATGCAGTAGGAGTCAATGAAGCTTAGCAAACAGTCTAAGCCATAGAGTTGTTACCTGTGCTTCAGCTTTCTTATCTATAAAATGAGTTAAAATAACTCTAAAACCTACCTCACTGACTTGTTTTGAATATTACATGAGAATTCTTATGTAAATTCCTACTATAAGTGCCTGAAAAGTAATCACTTAACAAATTTAGTGTTTTGAGTAGATCTGTCAGGTCCATATTTGGGTGTGAAAGAAATGTATTTTTGAAAGATCTGCCAATGTCCCAGTTACAGATTCCTTTCCACTTTGGTATGCTAGTCTCTCTGAGGTTTCTCAGAGTCTTTTTCCCAAACTATTTGGATTTGGCCTAAGAAGAGGGGACAGATTCTGTCTCCTCAGAGATCAACTGCTAAGGACACTTCTTTTTCTCTCCAACTTGTCTCCTTTCCCAGCCCATTTAGGGAATGTATGTGTATATGACTGGGAAGTTGGTAGGAAGTTGGTTGAGACTCATGTGTTTTTCCCAGTCTTTTTGCCTAGCCCAGGGTCTAAGCTCCTCAAAATCAACGTATTTATTGAGTGTAAATATTCAATAAATATTTTTGTGTGTTTTATGGTCAGCATGCTGGTAGGGGAGGTACATGGTATAATAGATAACACTCAGGCTCTGACATCAAAGAACATACAACCTACTGTATTAGAAAGACAAGAAAAATGAATTTCAAGGGAATATTTCTGTAATGGTTTTTGAAATTTTTTGTAGGGGCAACATCTTACTTAGAGAATTCCCTCCTGATACTCTGTTTGATGTGAATGCCATCGTTGCTCATGTTCTCTTGTAAGTACGGAGGTACCCATTCATTTGTTTTTATCTCTTGATTTCGTTAGAGGCTGCCACAATCCATTAAAATATTTTAGGGTTTTAACATTATATTTGTAGGCATTCAGTCACACATATTACTGGTCTATCTTCTCCCTATGTAGAGGATCTCAAATGTCTTGAATGGCAGAGGATACAGAAACATTTTTATATAAGAAATAGGAGAGGACACAATCACATGGTGATAGTATTGCTTTTCCTTTTGAGTATAACTGTGGAGTAAGGATTTTACAGGTAAGAAGCTCATTTTGCTATTCTCACTGGGATTTTTAAAATGTCTGGCTTGCTTCTCATCCCAGCCGGATTTTTCTGGAGTCTGTAGCTCTGTGGTTACTCGGTAGGTGCCGAAACAGTGCAAATAGTCCCAGCACACATCTTAGTGTTTACTGAGAGAGGGAGAGAGAGAGAATCTAAATTTAACTTGCCTGGCATGGAATCTTTACACCTAGGATTTAGGCCTATGAGGAGTCCATTCTTGTATTCTCCCCCTGAATGGAGTCTGGTTTCCTCCTCAGTGACACAGCTAGAAGCTACAACTTAATCAGGGATACAAGGTTACATGGACTTTTCCAGTTTAATGTTATGTTAGGACTCCTGGCACTTAGACTTTTGCTGACATTGAGTATCTTTGTTGTCTGCTTGGCTACCCTATTCCTTCTCCTCTTGGACTGGATTCCCATAAAAATTGGGTGAAAGTTAAATGATAGGAAACTCAAAACTTATAGGTGAAAAGTTGTGGTTATCATTTTGAAAATGGACACTTTTAAATGTTCCAGTACCCATCATATATAAATGAAAAGATTTTAGAAATCCCTGCCAATGATGGAGCCTAAGACCTGTAGACTAAGAAGCCAGTTGTAAAGAGTAAGTGGTGGCCTTTTGGAGAGGAATTCCAAAGAGCTGGTATGGCTTCTCTTCTCTAGGAATATAGTGTGGTTTTTTTTTTTTTTTTTTTTTTAAGATTTTATTTATTTATTTGTCAGAGAGAGAGGGAGAGAGAGCGAGCACAGGCAGACAGAATGGCAGGCAGAGGCAGAGGGAGAAGCAGGCTCCCTGACGAGCAAGGAGCCCGATGTAGGACTCGATCCCAGGACGCTGGGATCATAACCTGAGCCGAAGGCACCTGCTTAACGAACTGAGCCACCCAGGCGTCCCAGAATATAGTGTTTTGTTGCATAGACAGATACAGAAACAGGAAATATTAAGTAGTAAATTGGTAGCAACTTCTTTGTATGAGGGCATAAGGATCCACAACACAGGGAAAAATTCCTTGTGTCTAGAATGGAGGCAGATATTTGTTAAGAAGGCTTCCTGGTGGAGGTGGCACTTGGGATGAATCTTAAAGGATAAGTGGGAGTTTGCTTGGTGAAGAAACAGAAGGTGGGGAGGCAGGGGAAACTGAGCAAAGGCATGGAGGTTAGAATACTTTGGGGGGGCAGTTTTTTTAAAATAAAATTTTTTAAAAGATTTTTATTTTTTTGAGAGCAGGGGGAGAGGCAGAGGGAGAAGCAGACGCCCTGCTGAGCAGGGAGCCCAATGTAGGGCTTGATCGCAGAACCCTGGGATCATGACCTGAGCCAAAGGCAGATACTTAGCTGACTGAGCCACCCGGGTGCCCCATGGAGGGGTGCAGTTTTTACTGGAGTATGAAATGTGAAGCAGGAGATGAGAGCAGAAAAGTAGGTATGGGGTTCAGATGAAGGGATCTTTGTTTACCATGTGAAGAAGTTGAGGCTTTGGAGTAGCCACTGAAGGGTGAGGAGTTTAGCTCCAAGCCAGAATCCTTATGTGACCTATGAGTCAAGACCATAGGCAATTACAGTCTTCGTCTGGCAGCCCTCATAGAGGAAAGGTGCCCTGCCCACACCAGACTGGCTGTGTGCCCAGTGCATTGTGTTTTCTAGAGAAAATTGAGATCCAGGACTCAGGCGCCTAGGCCAGACATGCTCATATGTAACCTGTATTTCTAGCCCAGGTGTCCCTATACAGAGGCCTCCTTATCAGGGACCTTGACTGAGGCACCTCCTAGGTGCTTTTGCTAAGACCTTCTTATCAGAGGTCTTTAGTTGAGGCACTTTCCTCCACTTGACTCAGTATCTTTCCATGTCTGGCTCTTCCCCCTTCCTTTCCCCTTGGACCACAAGTCCATAGTCAAGAGCCTTTTGTTTGGGATCCCTTGGAATGAGATGCCTCCATGCATGTGACTGCATCCACCTAACCCTTGCCTAATGCTGGCCCATGGTGGTTGTGGCAAGGAATTGAGCCCTTATGGAACTGGGCCTCTCTATTGGCCTCTGGCTTGCCCTCCTATTACAATGAGGGAATAAAGACTTAATTGTTACTTAAGTTTGGCTCACTGTCTTGACCACCTCAATGTCTGATTGCTCAATAGAGGGTTGTAGGCAGTAAGTGATGTAATCAGATTAGTACCTTCGAGTTCTTTCTGGTGGACGTGAGACAGATTTGTGAAGTCCAAGCACACATAGAAAGCATTGTGTGTCCATTATACAACCTAAGGAGGTAAAATAGTGATAGCAAAGAGGGGATTTCCTTTTTAATGCTTAGGAGGTGAAGTTAACTGGATTTGCTAAGGGCTAATTTGGTAATAATCAGCAAAACTACAAACTCGAAGTTAATCCCTAATCTCTTCTTTTCTGTCTTTCCAGTCTCACTCTACCCCAAATCCTCTCTGATTAACATCTGAAGTAGGCAAGGAAGAAGAACAGATTGACAGGGGAAGATGAGTCTAACAAGGGGAAGCCCATCAGACCTGAGTCTCCAGTAGGGACCTGTGGGAATTGGAACCACTGAGGAGTACAGATGTAGGTGTAGTCAACATACAGGTTATTCAGGGAGCATCTGACACAACACCAACACTCATGAGAAGAAGAAACTGAGGGGGGAATGTACATGTAGAATTGCAAAGAGGCAATGTTCTCATTTTAATTTAAAATGTAAGAAAAATGACTTGTGGAATATAGTATTTTACAAAAATTCTCTGTAGTGATATTTAGAATGTTGAAGAACTGTGCTAAATAATGTGCCATGTCATAGCTGCACCTTCCAAATAACCATGAAGGAAAAAAATACCTTTCAATTTGACATTTTGCTTTAAGGTGCTAAAACCATCTGTTTGAAATATGCAGTGCCTGGCAAGCAGTTTCTCTCCTTAATGCCCATCACCCATTTAGCCCATCTCTGGCCCACCTCCCTCCATCAATCTTGTTTGTTCTCTATAGTTAAAGCTCTGTTTTACGGTTTGCTTCTTCCCTACCCCACCCCTCATGTTCATTTGATTCTTAAATTCCACATATGAGTGAGAACATATGGCATTTGTCTTTTTCTGACTGACTTATTTTGCTTAGCGTGATACACTCTGGGTCGATCCACATTGTTGCAAATAGCAAGATTTCATTCTTTTTGAAGGCTGAGTGATATTCCATTATGTATATACATATATATATACACACATACATGTACCACATCTTATTTATCTACTCATCAGTTGATGGACATTTGTGTTCTTTCCATAATTTGCCTGTTCTTAGTAATGCTGCCATAAACATTGGGGTGCATGTATCCCTTCAAATCAGTATTTTGTATCCTTTGGGTAAATATCTAGCAGTGCTAGAACTACCCTGAATCCTAGGGTAGTTCTATTTTTAACTTTGTGAGGAACCTCCATACTCTTTTCCCGGGTGGCCACACCAGTTTGCATTCCCACCAACAGGGCCAGAGGGTTCCCCTTTCCCTGCATCCTCGGCAACATCTCTTGTTTCCTGTTGTTAATTTTAGGCATTCTGAGGTGGTATTTGATTGTAGTTTTGATTTGTATTTCCCTGATGATGAATGATGTTGAATGGTCTGGATGTCTTCTTTAGAAAAATGTCTATTGATGTCTTCCACCCACTTCTTAACTAGGTTATTTGTTTTTTGGGTATTGAGTTTGTTCTTTATAGATTTTAGATATTAATTCTTTACCTGATATGTCATTTGCAAATATCTTCTCCCATTCCAAAGGCTACCTTTTTGTTTTATTGATTGTTTCCATTGTTGTGTAGAAACTTTTTATCTTGATGAAGTCCCAATAGTTCATTTTTGCTTTTCTTTCCCTTACCTCCAGAGATGTATGTAGTAGGGAGTTGCTATGGTTGATGTCAAAGAGATAGTGCCTTTGTTCTCTAGGATTTTGATGCTTTCCTATCTCACATTTAGGTCTTTTGTCCATTTTGAATTTATTTTTGTGTATTGTGTAAGAAAGTGGTCTAGTTTCGTTCTTCTGCATGTTCCTATCCAGTTTTCCCAACACCATTTGTTGAAGAGACTGTCCTTTTTCGTTGGATATTCTTTCCTACTTTGTTAAAAATTAGCCTCCTTACCCATTCATTTTTTTTAATTTTTTTTTTTTTTTTAGATTTTTATTTAGTTATTTGAGAGAGAGAGACAGTGATAGAGAGCATGAGCGAGGAGAAGGTCAGAGGGAGAGGCAGACTCCCCGTGGAGCTGGGATCCTGATGCGGGACTCAATCCTGGGACTCCGGGACCATGACCTGAGCTGAAGGCAGTTGCTTAACCAACTGAGCCACCCAGGTGCCCCCATTCATTCTTTAGTAGAATGTTCTTTAGCTTCTGTATATTTGTGGTCTTTCCAATTTTTTTCTTGTGGTTGTCTTCAAGTTTCATAGCATTGTGATTGAAAAATGTATTGTATGGTCTCAGTCTTTTTGTACTATTTGAGGCCTGATTTGGGACCTAGTATGTGATCTATTCTGGAGAAGGTCCCATGTGCACTTGAAAAGAATGTGTATTCTGCTGCTCTGAGCTGAAGTGTTGTGAATATATCTGTTATTTTAAGTCCATGTGGCCCAGTGTGTCATTCAAAGCCATGTTTCTTTGTTGATTTTCTGCTTGGATCGTCTCTCCATTGATGTAAGTGGGGGTGTTAAAGTCCCCTACTATTATTATTTTATTACTAATGCATTCCTTTATGTTTGTTATTAATTATATTATATATTTGGGTGCTCCCAAGTTGGGGGCATAAATATTTACCATTGTTAGATCTTCTTGTTGGATTGACCCCTTTATTATGATGTAGTGCCCTTTTTCCTCTCTTGTTATAGTCTCTTTAAAATCTAGCTTATCTGATATTAGAATGGCTACTCTGACTTTCTTTTGACATCCATTTGCATGGTAAATATTTCTCCATACCTTTACTTTCAATCTACAGGTGTCTTTAGGTCTAAAATGAGTCTCTTGTAGGCAGCATATATTGATTTTTTTTTTTTAATCCATTCTGACACCCTGTGTCCTTTGGAGCTTTTAGTCCATTTATATTCAGAGTGATTTTTGATAGATATGAACTTAGTGCCATTTTATTACTTGTTTTGTTGTTGTTTCTAGAGATTTTTCTTTGTTCCTTTCTAGTCTTTGTCATTTTTGATCTTTCCCATTTAGAGAGTATCCTTTAATATTTCTTAAAGACTAGACAAATTCCTTTTGTTTGTCTAGGAAACTTCTTTATCTCTCCTATTCTGAATGACAGCCTTGCAGGATAGAGGATATGAAGAGCGTAAGAGCTGTATATTTTTCCCATTTAGCGTGTTGAATATATCATGCCACTTTCTTCTTGCCTGCTGAGTTTCTGTGGAGAGATCTTTTGCTAACCTTATTCGCCTTCCCTTATTTGTTAGGGACTTCTTATGTCTTGCTTCATTTAGTATTTTTTCCTTATCTCTATATTTTGCAAATTTTACTATGATGTGGCTTGATGTTGGCCTGATTTTGTTGATTTTGATGGGAGTTCTCTGTGCCTCCTGGATTTGGATATCCGTTTTCTTTTCCAGACTGGGAAAGTTGTCAGCTGTAATTTCTTCAAATAAACCTTCTGCCCTCTTTTCCCAGTTCTTCTGGGACTCCTATGATACAAATGTTATTATGCTTTATAGAATCACTGAGTTCCCTAGGTCTACATTCATGATCCAGTATTTTTCGTTCCCTCTTCAGCTTCATTATTTTCCATAATTTTGTCTTCTATATCAGTTATTTGTTCCTCTGCTTCTTCCATCCTTGTAGTCATTACATCCAGTCAGTTTTGCATCTTGGTTATTGCAGTTTTCATTTCAGCCTGACTACATTTTAGGTTTTTTATCTCTTGGATAAGGGTCTCCCTGCTGTCTTCTGTGGTTTTCTCAAGCCCAGCTAGTATCCTTATGATTGTTGCTTTACATTCTGGGTCAGGAATATTACTTATATTTGTTTTCATTAGATCCCTGGCAGTGTGATCTTTTCTTATTCTTTCTTTTGGGATGAATTCCTCTGTCTTGGCATTTTGTGTATATTCTGTCTTCTTCTTTGTGTTAGGAAAGCCTGTTATGGGGGCACCTGGGTGGCACAGTTGGTTGAGTGTCTGCCTTTGGCTCCGGTCATGATCCCAGGGCCCTGGGATTGAACCTTACATTGGGCTTCCTGCTCAACACAGAACCTGCTTCTCCCTCTCTTGCTCAGCAGAGAGCCTGCTTCTCCCTCTCTCTCTGCTGCTCCCTCTGCTTGTGCTCTCTCTGTGTCAGGTAAATATATAGGTATAAAAAAAAAAAAAAAGAAAAGAAAGCCTGTTATCTTTCCTTCTCTTGAGAGTGATGATTTTATGAAGTAGAGGTCCTATACTGTCCAGGGCCTGGTGCTTCAGGAAGTGTTTCAGAGTGTATACTCTGATGCTGTGTGTTTTGGCCCCTCTTTCCTTCAGGTCAGTCCTCTTCAGAGTTTCTCCTTGCCTGCAGTGGCGAGTGTTTGGATCTTGGCCAGAGTGTGGCACATTTTAACTAGTGTATTCCTGTCTGTTTTTTTTTTTTAAAGGTTTTATTTATTTATTTGACACAGAGAGATCACAAATAGGCAGAGAGGTGGGCAGAGAGAGAGGAGGAAGGAGAGAGGAAGCTAAGCAGAGAGCCCGATGCGGGGCTCAATCCCAGGACCCTGGGATCATGACCTGAGCTGAAGGCAGAGGCTTTAACCCACTGAGCCACCCAGGAACCCATTTTTTAAAAAAGATTTTATTTATTTATTTGACAGAGAGAGAGGTCACAAGTAGGCAGAGAGGCAGGCAGAGACAGAGAGGGAAAGTAGGCTCTCCACTGAGCAGAGAGCCTGATGCAGCCCTTGATCCTAGGACCCTGAGATCACGACCTGAGCGGAAGGCAGAGGCTTAACCCACTGAGCCACCCAGGCGCTCTCCCGTCTGTTAAAAGAGACCTGATGCTATTTTCACTAGAGCTGAAGCTTTGTAGAGCTTTATGTTTAGTAGATGTGGTATATGGGGGATGGAGGGTTGTGTTGGTCTTCTTGGAGAGGGTCCCACCACGCTGGTTCTTAGGCATGCTTGTCTAAGAAAGCAGCAGCAGCAGCAGACCCTGTGCAAGGCTTGGTGTAAGCTATTTAGCCCACCACTGTTGGCACTGTGCTGCTTATTGAAATTAGTTTATGCTGAGTGGTGGGGGAGGGTAATGGGGCCAGCTCTCTCCCTTGTCCCTAGAGAGGGTAGTATGTGCCAGCCACTGTCCAGGAAGTCCTCCTGGAAGAGCAAAGAATCTCCCCTCGTGTGTCCTAGGCATCCCTCAGATGCCTGCCTTTACCCTGTCTGTGTCTAGCATGGTTGCCCCCCTGATAGCACAGTGCACCTTGGGGTCTATCCCAGGCAGACTGGTTGTGTTTTAAAACTCCAAACTTTAGGGACCTGGCATGGTGGGGTCCTACACTGTCCTACAGGGCAGGGTCTCACTGTGCTCAGAGTGATACAGGTTTGTCCCAGAAGAGTAGTCACACCAAAGTGCAGGGGTTTGGAGTTTGTTGTAAACCACAGCAAAGAGCTGGTGTCCAGATTAGCCGCCCTCAGCAGGTGTCTTTGCATCTATGTTGAGAGGTGGGGAGGGAAATAGCGCCTGCTGGCTCTTTAGTCCACCTCTCCCAGATGCGCTCCAAGAATGGGGAACTGCTTCTCCTAGTGAGTCCCAAGGAATCCTGCGATCAACGTCTGCCTCCAGGCTATCTGCCCTCTTTCTCCACAGGAGAATTGTAGCCCCTGCCAGGATCCACATCAATCTTGCTGTGGATAGCTAAAACTCTAGTCTTTGAGCCCCACTGGTTGTCAAAAAATATTGAAAATCAGCTCCTCTCATTTTCCCTGTCAGTTGCTTTGGGGAAGTGTTTTCCATATGCAGTCCCCTGTGCATTCCTCTCTCCCTCCCTCCTTCCCTCCTCTGTGACCAGGGTTCCCTGCCCTCTGCAGCACCCATGATCTCTTTCTCCCCCAAACCACATCTCTGCACCTCCTACCTTCCATGATATGTCTTCTTCTCTCCCTCTAGATGTGCAGTTTGTTCTGTCAGTCTTCAGATCAATTTTGTCCTAAACAAAACAACTTGATTAAAGAGAAGAATTAGTAAATCAAACCTAGGTTCTTCACCTTGTGAATTTCTGCCCATGGTACTGGGAATTCCCTCTCTCTGGGATATGATTATGAGTGTACAAGACACTACTACTAGTCTCTTACCCTTCCAATTTAGAGCATGAACTAGATTTTTTTTTGTTATTTTTTATTTTTTAATTTTTTATAAACATATATTTTTATCCCCAGGGGTACAGGTCTGTGAATCGCCAGGTTTATACACTTCACAGCACTCACCATAGCACATACCCTCCCCAATGTCCATAACCCCACCCACCCTCTTCCAACCCCCCTGCCCCCATCAACCCTCAGTTTGTTTTGTGAGATTAAGAGTCACTTATGGTTTGTCTCCCTCCCAATCCCATCTTGTTTCATTTACTCTTCTCCTACCCCCTTAACCCCCCATGTTGCATCTCCTCTTCCTCATATCAGGGAGATCATATGATAGTTGTCTTTCTCCGATTGGCTTATTTCACTAAGCATGATACCCTCTAGTTCCATCCACGTCATCGCAAATGGCAAGATTTCATTTCTTTTGATGGCTGCATAGTATTCCATTGTGTATATATACCACATCTTCTTTATCCATTCGTCTGTTGATGGACATCTAGATTCTTTCCATAGTTTGGCTATTGTAGACATTGCTGCTATAAACATTCGGGTGCGCGTGCCCCTTCGGATCACTACGTTTGTATCTTTAGGGTAAATACCCAGTAGTGCAATTTCTGGGTCATAGGGTAGTTCTATTTTCAACATTTTGAGGAACCTCCATGCTGTTTTCCAAAGTGGCTGCACCAGCTTGCATTCCCACCAACAGTGTAGGAGGGTTCCCCTTTCTCCGCATCCTCGCCAGCATCTGTCATTTCCTGACTTGTTAATTTTAGCCATTCTGACTGGTGTGAGGTGATATCTCATTGTGGTTTTGATTTGTATTTCCCTGATGCCGAGTGATCTGGAGCACTTTTTCATATGTCTGTTGGCCACCTGGATGTCTTCTTTGCAAAAATGTCTCTTCATGTCTTCTGCCCATTTCTTGATTGGATTATTTGTTCTTTGGGTGTTGAGTTTGCTAAGTTCTTTATAGATTTTGGACACTAGCCCTTTATCTGATATGTCGTTTGCAAGTATCTTCTCCCATTCTGTCAGTTGTCTTTTGGTTTTGTTAACTGTTTCCTTTGCTGTGCAAAAGCTTTTGATCTTGATAAAATCCCAATAGTTCATTTTTGCCCTTGCTTCCCTTGCCTTTGGCGATGTTCCTAGGAAGATGTTGCTGCGGCTGAGGTCGAAGAGGTTGCTGCCTGTGTTCTCCTCAAGGATGTTGATGGATTCCTTTCTCACATTGAGGTCCTTCATCCATTTTGAGTCTATTTTCATGTGTGGTGTAAGGAAATGATCCAATTTCATTTTTCTGCATGTGGCTGTCCAATTTTCCCAACACCATTTATTGAAGAGGCTGTCTTTTTTCCATTGGACATTCTTTCCTGCTTTGTCGAAGATTAGTTGACCATAGAGTTGAGGGTCTATTTCTGGGCTCTCTATTCTGTTCCATTGATCTGTGTGTCTGTTTTTGTGCCAGTACCATGCTGTCTTGATGATGACAGCTTTGTAATAGAGCTTGAAGTCCGGAATTGTGATGCCACCAACTTTGGCTTTCTTTTTCAATATTCCTTTGGCTATTCGAGGTCTTCTCTGGTTCCATATAAATTTTAGGATTATTTCTTCCATTTCTTTGAAAAAAATGGATGGCACTTTGATAGGAATTGCATTAAATGTGTAGATTGCTTTAGGTAGCATAGACATTTTCACAATATTTGTTCTTCCAATCCAGGAGCATGGAACATTTTTCCATTTCTTTGTGTCTTCCTCAATTTCTTTCATGAGTACTTTATAGTTTTCTATGTATAGATTCTTAGTCTCTTTGGTTAGGTTTATTCCTAGGTATCTTATAGTTTTGGGTGCAATTGTAAATGGGATGGACTCCTTAATTTCTCTTTCTTCTGTCTTGTTGGTGTAGAGGAATGCAACTGATTTCTGTGCATTGATTTTATATCCTGACACTTTACTGAATTCCTGTACCAGTTCTAGCAGTTTTGGAGTGGAGTCTTTTGGGTTTTCCACATATAGTATCATATCATCTGTGAAGAGTGATAGTTTGCCTTCTTCTTTGCCGAATTGGATGCCTTTAATTTCCTTTTGTTGTCTGATTGCTGAGGCTAGGATTTCAAGTACTATGTTGAATAGCAGTGGTGATAACGGACATCCCTGCCGTGTTCCTGACCTTAGCAGAAAAGCTTTCAGTTTTTCTCCATTGAGAATGATATTTGCGGTGGGTTTTTTGTAGATGGCTTTGATAATATTGAGGTATGTGCCCTCTATCCCCTCACTTTGAAGAGTTTTGATCAGGAAGGGATGCTGTACTTTGTCAAATGCTTTTTCAGCATCTATTGAGAGTATCATATGATTCTCGTTCTTTCTTTTATTAATGTGTTGTATCACATTGATTGATTTGCGGACGTTGAACCAAGCTTGCAGCCCTGGAATAAATCCCACTTGGTCGTGGTGAATAATCCTTTTAATGTACTGTTGAATCCTATTGGCTAGTATTTTGGTGAGAATTTTTGCATCTGTGTTCATCAAGGATCTTGGTCTGTCGTTCTCTTTTTTGATGGGATCCTTGTCTGGTTTTGGGATCAAGGTGATGCTGGCCTCATAAAATGAGTTTGGAAGTTTTCCTTCCATTTCTATTTTTTGGAACAGTTTCAGGAGAATAGGAATTTGTTCTTCTTTAAATGTTTGGTAGAATTCCCCCGGGAAGCCGTCTGGCCCTGGGCTTTTGTTTGTTTGGAGATTTTTGATGACTGTTTCAATCTCCTTACTGGTTATGGGTCTGTTCAGGATTTCTATTTCTTCCTGGTTCAGTTGTGGTAGTTTGTATGTCTGTAGGAATGCATCCATTTCTTCCAGATTGTCAAATTTGTTGGCGTAGAGTTGCTCATAGTATGTTCTTATAATTGTCTGTATTTCTTTGGTGTTCGTTGTGATCTCTCCTCTTTCATTCATGATTTTATTTATTTGGGTCCTTTCTCTTTTCTTTTTGATAATTCTGGCCAGGGGTTTATCAATCTTATTAATTCTTTCAAAGAACCAGCTCCTAGTTTCGTTGATTTGTTCTATTGTTTTTTTGGTTTCCATTTCATTGATTTCTGCTCTGATCTTTACGATTTCTCTTCTCCTGCTGGGTTTAGGGTTTCTTTCTTGTTCTTTCTCCAGCTCCTTTAGGTGTAGGGTTAGGTTGTGTACCTGAGACCTTTCTTGTTTCTTGAGAAAGGCTTGTACCGCTATATATTTTCCTCTCAGGACTGCCTTTGTTGTGTCCCACAGATTTTGAACCGTTGTGTTTTCATTATCATTTGTTTCCATGAATTTTTTCAATTCTTCTTTAATTTCCTGGTTGACCCATTCATTCGTTAGAAGAATGCTGTTTAGTCTCCATGTATTTGGGTTCTTTCCAAATTTCCTCTTGTGACTGAGTTCTAGCTTCAGAGCATTGTGGTCTGAAAATATGCAGGGAATGATCCCAATCTTTTGATACCGCTTGAGACCTGATTTAGGACTGAGGATATGATCTATTCTGGAGAATGTTCCATTCTGAAGAATGTGTATTCTGTTGCTTTGGGATGAAATGTTTTGAATATATCTGTGATGTCCATCTGGTCCAGTGTGTCATTTAAGGCCTTTATTTCCTTGTTGATCTTTTGCTTGGATGATCTGTCCATTTCAGTGAGGGGAGTGTTAAAGTCCCCTACTATTATTGTATTATTGTTGATGTGTTTCTTTGATTTTGTTATTAATTGGTTTATATAGTTGGCTGCTCCCACGTTAGGGGCATAGATATTTAAAATTGTTAGATCTTCTTGTTGGACAGATCCTTTGAGTATGATATAGTGTCCTTCCTCATCTCTTATTATAGTCTTTGGCTTAAAATCTAATTGATCTGATATAAGGATTGCCACTCCTGCTTTCTTCTGATGTCCATTAGCATGGTAAATTCTTTTCCACCCCCTCACTTTAAATCTGGAGGTGTTTTCGGGTTTAAAATGAGTTTCTTGTAGGCAGCATATAGATGGGTTTTGTTTTTTTATCCATTCTGATACCCTGTGTCTTTTGATTTGGGCATTTAGCCCATTGACATTCAGGGTAACTATTGAGAGATATGAATTTAGTGCCATTGTATTGCCTGTAAGGTGACTGTTATTGTATATTGTTTCTGTTCCTTTCTGTTCTACTACTTTTAGGGTCTCTCTTTGCTTAGAGGACCCCTTTCAATATTTCCTGTAGAGCTGGTTTGGTGTTTGCAAATTCTTTCAGTTTTTGTTTGTCCTGGAAGCTTTTAATCTCTCCT
This sequence comes from Lontra canadensis, assembly GCF_010015895.1. Taxonomy (NCBI): domain Eukaryota; kingdom Metazoa; phylum Chordata; class Mammalia; order Carnivora; family Mustelidae; genus Lontra; species Lontra canadensis. Next base: position 408,810 of record NW_022631036.1, read on the forward strand.
TCTATTTTCAATGATAGCCTAGCTGGATATAGTATTCTTGGCTGCGTGTTTTTCTCGTTTAGTGCTCTGAATATATCATGCCAGCTCTTTCTGGCCTGCCAGGTCTCTGTGGATAAGTCTGCTGCCAATCTAATATTTCTACCATTGTATGTTACAGACTTCTTGTCCCGGGCTGCTTTCAGGATTTTCTCTTTGTCCTTAAGACTTGTAAATTTTACTATTAGGTGACGGGGTGTGGACCTATTCTTATTGATTTTGAGGGGGGGTTCTCTGAACCTCCTGGATTTTGATGCTTGTTCCCTTTGCCATATTGGGGAAATTCTCTCCAATAATTCTCTCCAATATACCTTCTTCTCCCCTCTCTCTTTATCTTCTTCTTCTGGAATCCCAATTATTCTAATGTTGTTTCATCTTATGGTGTCACTTATCTCTCGAATTCTCCCCTCGTGGTCCAGTAGCTGTTTGTCCCTCTTTTGCTCAGCTTCTTTATTCTCTGTCATTTGGTCTTCTATATTTCTAATTCTTTCTTCTGCCTCATTTATCCTGGCAGTGAGAGCCTCCATTTTTGATTGCACCTCATTAATAGCTTTTTTTATTTCAACTTGGTTAGATTTTAGTTCTTTTAATTTCTCCAGAAAGGGCTTTTATATCTCCCAAAAGGGTTTCTCTAATATCTTCCATGCCTTTTTCAAGCCCGGCTAGAACCTTGAGAATCGTCATTCTGAACTCTAGGTCTGACATATTACCAATGTCTGTATCGATTAGGTCCCTAGCCTTCGGTACTGCCTCTTGTTCTTTTTTTTGTGGTGAATTTTTCAGCCTTGTCATTTTGTCCAGATAAGAGTATATCAAGGAGCAAGTAAAATACTAAAAGGGTGGCAACAACCCCAGGAAAATATGCTTTAGCTAAATCAAAAGAGATCCCAAATTGTGAGGGGGGAGAAAGGGGATAAAAAGGTTCAGAAAGAAAAAAAAAAAAAAAGAAAAAAGAAACAATTAAAAAAAGAAAACCAATAAAGAAAAAAATATAAAAAGGAAAAAAATATATATACTGGATAAACGAGTTAAAAAACATTAAAAAAGAAAAGGGTAAAAGTTAAAAAAAATTTAGCAGAAGAAGAGAAAAAAAAATTGAAAAAGAAAAAAAAATTAACTGCAAGGCTAAAGAATCATGGGGAGAAAGCCATGAGTTCCGTGCTTTGCTTTCTCCTCCTCTGGAATTCCGCTGCTCTCCTTGGTATTGAAACTGCACTCCTTGGTAGGTGAACTTGATCTTGGCTGGGTTTTTTGTTGATCTTCTGGGGGAGGGGCCTGTTGTAGTGATTCTCAAGTGTCTTTGCCCCAGGCGGAGTTGCACCGTCCTTACCAGGGGTTGGGCTGAGTAATCCGCTCGGGTTTGCTTTCGGGAGCTTTTGTTCCCTGAGCGCTTTCCATAGAGTTCCAGAGGACGGATATGAAGATGGCGGCCTCCCGGTCTCCGGCCCGGAGGAGCCGAGAGCTCGGGGCCCCACTCCTCAGTGCGCCCTCAGAGAACAGCGCCCAATTACTCCCGTCACCCTGGCCTCCGGCTGCGCTCCGAGCTGACCGAGCCTGTGACCGGTTCAAGGTAACCTCGAGCTTAGAGCTCACTCCTCGGCTCTGTCTCTGTAGCCGGCTTCCCCGTTCTAATACCTGTAAGCTCTGCGACACTCAGACACCCGCGATCCTTCTGTGACCCTGCGGGACCTGAGTCCACGCTGACCCCGCGTGGGCTTCACCCCGGTTAAGCCTCTGGAGCGGTGTCCCTCAGCGGAACAGACTTTTAAAAGTCCTGATTTTGTGCTCTGTTGCTCCGCCGCTAGCCGGGAGCCGGCCCCTCCCCCTGCGGTCTATCCTCCCGTCGCTTTGGATTCACTTCTCTGCCAGTCCTACCTTTCAGAAAGTGGTTGATTTTCTGTTTCTAGAATTGCTGTTCTTCTTCTCTTCGTTCTCCCGTTGGATTTTTCAGTGTTTGCAATCTTTAGATAAGCTATCTAGCTGATCTCCTGCTACCTGAAGTAGGCTCAGCCTGCTACTTCTCTGCCATCTTCAGGAGAAGCTTTTGTTTTTTTTTTTAATGAAAATTAGGAAACCATTCCATATTCCTCTTTTTTTTTTTTTTTAAGATTTTATTTATTTATTAGAGAGAGAGAGAGCATGAAAGGAGAGAGGTCAGTGGGAGAAGCAGACTCCCTGCCAAGCAGGGAGCCCAACGTGGGACTTGATCCCGGGACACCGGGATCATGACCTGAGCCAAAGGCGGTCACTTAACCAACTGAGCCACCCAGGTGCCCTGAACTAGATTTTTTTTTTAAAGACTTTAATTTTTAGAGAGATCATGATCATAAGTGGGAGTGAGGGGCAGAGAGGGAAGGAGAGAGACAAGCAGACTCTGTGCTAAATGCAGAGCCTGATGTGGGGCTTGACCTCAAGACCATGAGGTCATGACCTGAGCCAAAATCAAGAGTTGGATGCTCAACTGACTGACTGTGCCATCCAGGTGCCCCTAGATTTTGTTCTTGTTTTTTTTTTAGAGCAGTACTAGATTTAGAGAAAATTGAGCACATAGTGCAGAGAATTCTGTATAACTCTTTTCTCTTCTGTATTGTTTCCCTTATTGTTAACATTTTGCATTAGTGTGGTACATTTGTTACAATTGATGAACCAATATCAATATATTATTAACAGAAGTCCATAGTTTACAGTAAGATTTAGGCTTTCTGTTGTACAGGTCTATGAGTTTTGACAAATGTATAATGATACATATTCACCATTATAATATCAAACAGAATAGTTTCACTAGCCTGAAAAAAATCCTATGCTTCACCTATTTATCCCTCCTTTCCACTCCCCAACCACTAATCTTCTTACTGTCTCTGTAGTTTTGCCTTTTCTAGAGTGTCCTATAATTGGAATCATAGAACTGTAGATTTTCAGGTTGACTTATTTTACTTAGCAATATGTATTTAAGTTTCTTCCATGTCTTTTCATTGTTTGATGGCTCATTTTTAAAAAACTTTTAATTCTAGTATACCTAACATACAGTGCTATATTAGTTTCAAGTGCACAAATTAGTGATTCAGCAATTCCATACATCATCTGGTGCTTATCATGACAAGTGCACCTCTTAATCCCCATCACCTATTTTACCCATCCACCCCATCCACCTCCCCTCTAGTAACCATCAGTTTGTTCTCTATAGTTAAGAGTCTGTGTCTTGGTTTGTCTCTCTCTCTCTGTCTCTCTCTTTTTTTTTTTTTGCCTTTGCTTTTTTTTTGTTTCTTAAATTCTGTGTATGAGTGAAATCATATGGTATTTATCTTTCTCTGACTGACTTATTTCACTTAGCATTATACTCTCTAGCTTTATCCAAGTTGTTGCAAATGGCAAGATTTCATTTTTCTTCATGGCTGAACAATATTCCAGTATATATGTATATACACATACATACACACACACACAGATACATATGCATATATGTGTGTATACACACATATGTGTATGTATACACATATACACACATATGTGTGTATACATGTACATATGTGTGTATGTATATACGTATGTATACACACACACACACACTCCCCACATCATTATCCATTCATCTATTGATGGACACTTAGGTTGCTGCCATAATTTGGCTATTATAATTAATGCTGCAATAAACATAGGGTGCATGTATGCTTTTGAAATAGCATTTTTGTATCCTTTGGATAAACACCTAGTAGTACAATTGCTGGATCATAGGGTAGCTCTATTTTTAACTTTTTGAGGAACCTCCATACCGTTGCAGAGTGGCTGTACCAGTTTGCATTCCTACCAAAAGTACATGAGGATTCCTTTTTCTCCACATACTCGCCAACACTTGTTTCTTGTGTTTATTTATTTATTTTGAGAGAGAGAGAAAGTGGGGGAGGGACAGAGAGAGAGGGAGAGAGAATCTTAAGCAGGCTCCATGCCCAGTATGGAACCCAACACCAGGCTTGATCATATAACCCTGAGATCTTGACCTGAGCCAAAATCAGGAGTCTGAACACAACCAATTGAGGCGCCCAGGCACTCATGTTCCTTGTGGTTTTGATTTTAGCCATTCTAACAGGTGTGAGGTAGTATCTCACTGTAGTTTTAATTTGTATTTCCCTAATGATAAGTGATGTTGAACATCTTTTCATGTGTCTGTTGGCCATCTGGATGTCTTCTTTGGGGAAATGTCTGTTTATTTCTTCTGGTTGGCTCATTTCTTTTATCACTGAATAATATCCCATTGTGTGGTTATACCAGTGTTTGTTTATACATTCACCTATTGAAGACATCTTGGTTGAGTCCAAGTTTTGACAATTATGAATAAAGCTTCTATAAATGTTCATGTGTAGGTGGGCTGTACTATTCTGCATTCACACCCACAATAAATGAATGAGTTCCTGTTGCTCCACATCCTTGTCAGCATTTGGTATTGTCAATTTTTTTTTTTTAAAGATTTTATTTATTTATTTGACAGAGATCACAAGTAGTCAGAGAGGCTGGCAAAGAAAGAGAGAGGAAGCAGGCTCCCCACTGAGCACAGAGCCTGATGTGGGGCTCGATCCCAGGACCCTGGGATTATGACCTGAGCCAAAGGCAGAGGCTTTAATCCACTGAGCCACCCAGGTGCTCCGGTATGGTCAATTTTTAAAAAAAATTTTAACCATTCCAATTGTGATATCTCATTGTTTTAATTTGCAATTTCCTAATTACATATGATGTTGTGCATCTTTTAATATCCTTATTTTCCATCTGTGTATTTTCTTTGGTGGAATATCTATTTGGATCTTTTGCCTATGTTTATTTTAATTTTCTTAAAGATTTATTTATGGTCCTTTGGTCCTTTGCTCTGGTCCATCGCAGTGGACATAGGGGAAGGGAGGAAAACTGAATGGGAAGAAAGTCAGAGAGAGAAACAAACCATGATAGACTCCAGACTCTGGGAAGCAAACTGAAAGTTACAGAAAGGAAGGGGTGAGGGGAATGGGGTAGCTTGGTAATGGGTATTAAGGAGGGCACAAGTGGTGATGAGCCATGGGTGTTATACACAACTAATGAATCATTGAACACTACATCAAAAACTACAAAAAAAAAAAAAGATTGATTTATTTTAGAGGGGTTGGGGGCCCAGAGGGAGAGAAAGAGGATCTCAAGGAGACTCCCTGCTGAGCGTGGAGCCCTACAATGGGCTCAGATTCACAACTCTGAGGTCTTGACCTGAGCCAAAATCAAGAGTTGGATGCTTAACAGACTGAGCCACCCATATTTTTTTTTGCCCCATCTTTTGCCCATATTTTAATTAGATTGTTTTCTTATTGTTGAAGTTTTGTGTTTTTGACAACCAAGAGTCTTTTTAAATTTTATTATTTATTTTACTGAAGTATAATTGACACACAATAGCCTGTTAGTTTTTGGTGTACATGATAGTAATTTGATATTTTTATACGTTGGCAAATTATTCTAACACTTGCCATCTGTCACCATTAAAGTTATTATAATACCATTGACTGCTGTCACCATGTTATGCTTTCATCTCCATGACTTATTTATTTTTTATTTTCTTTGCCACAGCACTTTATTTTCCTCACACAATGATGCTTTGCTGGGGCCTAATGTTTTCACAGGACAATAGAAACCAAAATTTACTGTCCTGTCTTAAAGAATTGAGAATTGGGTACAAAATCCTTACATAAGTTAAAAGGATGAATACATTTATAGTTGTAAATGCAAACTGTTTTCCAGCTTATGGCAATTAACAATCCACAGTGTTCTGCCAGGAAAACATTGGGTAAGAATGGAAAGTGGGTCCTAAGGTTCAGACATTTCCAAGCCTGTCAGACCAGCAAGATAGAAATGACAGCTGGTTCAGTATTCTTGCCAGCCTCTAGAGAAATCCTCGAATAGGCAGCTCTTACACATTAATAACCTGCACAGATCAAGAACCTCATGGTCTTGCAGATTCTTATCAAACCGATGGATTTCTCTTTATATGACTTTATTTTATAACTGAGAGTTTGTACCTTTTAATCCCCTTCACCTATTTTGCCCTCAGCCCCTCCCACCTTGAATCTGTTTTGTTCTTTTGTTTTTTAGATTTCACATGTAAATGAAATCATATAGTATTTGTCTTTCTCTGTTTGACTTACTTGACTTAGCAGAATACACTTTGGGGTCCATCTGTGTTATCTCACATGGTAAGATTTCATTCTGTTTTATGGCTGAGTAATACTACAATATGTGTATATGTATGTGTCACATTTTTAAAAAATCCATTCATCCATGGATACTTAGATTGCTTCTATATTTTGGCTATTGTAAATAATGGTGCAATGAATATAGGAGTGCATATATTTTTACAGATTGGTATTTTTGTTTCCTTCAGATAAATACCCACAAGTGGAATTGTTGGATCATATGGCAGTTCTATTTGTAATATTTTTGGAAAGTTCCATGCTGTTATCCATAGTGGCTATACCAATTTACATTTCCAACAGCATTGTACAAAGGATCCTTTTTCTTTATAGCCTAAGAACACTTTTTTTTTTTTTTTTGGTCTTTTTGATAATAGCCAATCTGACAGGTGTGAGGTGATATTGTAGTTGTGATTTACATTTCTGTGATGATTATTATTGATTAGTGATGATTAATGATGTTGAGCATCTTTTCATGCACCTGTTGGCCATCTGTATGTCTTATTTAGAAAAATGTCTTTTCAAGTCTTATGCCCATTTTTTTAATTAGATTATTTGGGAGTTTTAAAGTGTATAAATTCTTTATATATTTTGGATATTAACTCCTTATAGGATGTATGATTTGCTAATATCTTCTTCCATTCAGTAGGTTGTCTTTTCCTTTTACTGATGATTTTCTTCACTGTGTAAAAGCTTTTTAGTTTGATGTAATCCCTTTAGTTTGTTTTAGCTTGTGTTACTTTTTGCCTGGTCCAAAAAAATATTGTTAAGACAGATATCAAAGAGCTTACTACCTATGCTTTCTTCTAGGAGTTTTATGATTCCAGGTCTTACATTCAAGTCTTTAGTCCATTTTGGATGTATTTTGGTACATAGTGTAAGATAGTGGTCCAGTTTTATTCTTTTGCATGTAGCTAACCAGTTTTCCCAACACTATTTAGGAGTTCTTTTGTATATTTTGAATACAAATTCTTTATTAGACATGTTGCAAATATTCTCTTCCAGGCTTGGCTTTTTTTCATTCTCTTAACCTGTCTTTCACAAAGCAGGAGTTTTTAATAATAGTAAGTCCAGCTTAACATTTTTCATGGATTGTACTTCGAGTGTTATATCCAAAAATTCATTGCCAAATCCGAGGTCATCAAGATTTTCTTCTGTTATCTTTTATAAGTTTTATGGAAGACGTTTGTATGTTTTATATTTAGATCTTTGATTCATTTGAGTTATTCCTGTGAAAGTGTAAAGCCAGTGTCTAATTTCATTTGTTTGCATGTGGATGTCCAGTTGTATTAGCTATCTTTTCTTCATTAAATCGCTTTCTGCTCCTTTGTCAAAGATGAGATTCTATTTGTATTTATTCTCTTAATGTTTTAATGGTTTCAATTTTAAACATAATCTTTGATGTTTGGAATTTAACTAGTATAGAAATGGATTTAGCTCTATACTAGCCAGGTAGCTACATAGTTGTCTCAATACAACTCAATACAACTGAGAAGAGTGAATCTCTTCATTATTCACGATGTTACCTTTTATATTAAATGCTAATGTATATATATGTATTTGGGTCTATCTTTGGACCATTTCATATATATATACTGGTACCATTGCGCGATATATATATATATATATATATATACACACACACATATATATATATATATACATACATTGGTACCATTGCTTTAATTATTGAGGCTTTATAATATAGGTCTTATATATTTCATATTTCATATGAGCAGGCCTTTATATTTCTGTTTTCAGAATTGTTTTGTTTACATATGACATTAAAATTAGCTCATCCAGTTTCTTCCCCTCCCTGACTAAATCCTACTGGCATTAAATTTATAAATTATTTTAGGGATGATTGGTATCTTTATAATGAATCTTCCCATCCTGGAACCTGATGTCTTTCCATTTGTTCAGCTTTTCTTTTGTGATCTCCAATAGAGTTTTAGTGTTCTCATGATTTATGACTGGACACTTAAATGTATTGCTAGGTATTTTATCTCTTTAGTTTCTATTGTAAATGGGTTCTTTTCTTTCGTTGTCTTCTAGCATACACATATTGATATTTTATGTGTGTATATGTATGTATAATATATGTGTATGGGAAACAACTATAATGTATAATTATAGTTATATGCATTAAGTTTATGTCCTTTGACCTTATTGAATTTTTATTATTTTAAAGAAGACTGGAAAAAACAAATTTAGATTACAGTAATATGTTTATTATAGAATGCATAAGAAATATAGAAAGCCATGAAAAACCCTTGTAAAATTCTTAATAATCCCATTACCCAGATCTAAACAGTTATTTATTTATTTATTTATTTTTGTTTATATCCTTGAGTTTCTTCCCTAAGACACTGTTATATTTATTTATATATATATTTATTTTTAAAGATTTTATTTATTTATTTGACAGAGAGATATCACAAGTAGGCAGAGAGACAGGCAGAGAGAGAGGGTAAGCAGGCTCCCCGCTGAGCAGAGAGCCCGATGCAGGGCTTGATCCCAGGATCCTGAGATCAGGACCTGAGCCGAAGGCAGAGGCTTAACCCACTGAGCCAGCCAGAGGCCCCAAGACACTGTTATTTGATATTAAATATATACATAAGAACTTTGTCTTTTTTCTAAGACACCATTACCTGATACTAAATAAATATATAAACTATGTGTGTGTATATATATATAAGTATATTATATAGTAGGTATATAATTATATATAAATAATTCTTATTAAGTTTAAATTAAACATTTTATTAGGCAATAAACTGATGAGCCAAAACTCACTGGCATTTATTCAGACATGTTAATTTCAATTAACTTGTCAGTTATTTGACTCAAGTCCTCTTCTTAGCCTTATTATAATCAAGAAGAAATATTTATATATAATACTTAGATTGTTTTTATATTTCTGAAAATACTTGTATATGTACTCAAAACTTGTATTTGAGAATATTTGTATTGCTTTATTTGACTTTTTAAAAACTTGTAAACCTATGCTAATTATTTTTTTTCTTCAAAGCATTTGAACTTGTTCTTTATGTAGAATGTTTTCATTGAGAGTTCTTTGACAACAGAAAAGATCAAGGTTTTAGCTAACTTTTTTTACTCTGAACATAGGAAAGTTGTGTTTAGGAAAAAGATTAAGTTAGTAAAAATAGAAGAATAGGAAAACACATAAAGTTAGGGTAAGCAATTACACAAAACATTTAAAGAATTATCTATTTTTGGACCATTACGGCCAGTTAAGTAGTGTTTTTGGTAAGATATTTAAAATACTCCTAAAACATCATTGAGTAAAAATATACTGACTTACTGTCTATTAAAATTTTCCTACATTGGGGTGCCTGGGTGGCTCTGTCAGTTAAACTTCTGACTATTGATTTTGGCTCAGGTCATGATCTCAGGGTCTAGTTGGTGTTGGGCTCTGTGCTGGGTGTGGAGCCTACTTAAGATTCTCCCTCTTCCTCCTCTTCTCCCCTCCTTGTGTACATGTATGTGTAAGCACACATGCACGTGCCTGTGTGTTTGCTGGTTTGCTCTCAAAAAAAAAATTTTTTTTTTCTTGCACTGATATCTCAGGATATGTTAAGTAAACTAAACCAAGTGAGTGTTGAGAGTATAGCTCAGCACCATGTATGTAAGACAGCAGGTATTAAGTCTAGATCTCAGAAGGGTTTCTGGTATTACCCTACTTGTATATATAATTGCAGAAACACCAGGACTCTGAATCAGAAGTTAGACAACACGGCAGTGACAGCAGTCAGGGTAGCATGGTAATACTAGGTCCCCCTAGCCAGGTCTTCACAGAGCAACAATGTGAGATCCATATGCTTACACCTAGACTTACAGTGAGGTTTAGAGAAGGAGAACTCAGAAATTATGAATCTCTGAGCTTCTTTTTTTACTCGATTTTATTTATATATTTGAACAAGAGAGGGAGCTCAAGAGAGAACAAGCAGGGGGAGAAGGTAAGTGAGAAGCAAAAGCAGGCTCCCCGCTGAGCAAGGAGCCTGATGCAGGGCTGGATCCCAGGACCCTGGGATCATGACCTGAGCTGAAGGCAGACACTTAACTGACTGAATCACTCAGGGGCCCATGAATCTCTGAGCTTCTAAAAGAGCTGACACATTTAATCTTTCTTTCTAGATAGTGGTAGAGTGCTCATCTTATTATTATTTTTTTTTCTCTGAAAGTAAACAGATCCTCTCTGGGGCAGGAGAAGATCTCTGCCCCTAAATTTAACTCTTTGGCTCCAGGGGTGATAGGAAAGGTTTTGTTGCTCCTTGAATGGGAGCTGATGGCTTCAGAGAAAGGAGGCAAGCTTAGAAAGGTACAGAGGATACAGTCTCCGATGTTAATGTCATGCTAGGTTTCATCTGTGGGAGACTTGGACTGTGTAGGAACACTGAGAAATCCAGGGAGGACTGTCTTGTAACAGAGGCATATATAAATACATGTTTATGGCTTATATGTATATGGCAAACATATTCAAGATTTACAGGAAACTGATAATGTTGGCTTACAGGAATGGAGTAGGGAAACTGGGATTGGGGGAGGGCATTATAGGTAGATACAACTCCTCAACTCAGAAGTACTTGTGTTTTGAACCATATGGAAATTTTTACCAATTTGCAAAATAAATAACATTTAAATTAAAAATGAGAATTGGGATTTATAGTCTAAAACTTCTTAGTCCTGTTTTCTAAAATATACATAGTCAAAGCTAATGGAATTGAGTGGTTTGATAACCATATGAGGAAAATTTTACTCCCAGCTTCTGGATGGAAAAGGGTAATATTTAGAAAAAGAAGGTTGAGATAGCAGCTAACCTTTATTTGTTGATTGAGAATATCATATATTTAACCAGAGTGAGGCAGGTTAGGTAGAGGATGGGAGATTGAGGCACTATAATCTTAAATGTGGATTGGAAAATTGTATGATATATGAGGAAGTCAGGATTCACTGAGTATTTGAGTTCCCATTCCTTATTTTCCATAGTATGATCTGAGCAATTTATCTTTTCTGACTGCTAGTTTTGCACATCTTTAAATGTTACAGTTGCACCTCATGAGATTGTTGTGAAGATCAAAGAAGGTAATGCCTGTGAAAATAAATTGTGCATTTTACCCAGTACTCTATGAGTGTTAGTTGTTTTTTTCTGTGTAAATGCAGGAAGTCTGGGGTGCCTGGGTGGCTCAGTGAGTTAAGCCTCTGCCTTCAGCTCAGGTCATGATCTCAGAGTCCTGTGCTCAGCAGGGAGCCTGCTCCACGCACCAACCCCCCAGCTCTCTACCTGCCTACTTGTGATCTCTCTCTCTCTCTCTCTGAAATAAATAAATAAAATCTTTTAAAAAATGCAATTATTTTTTCTTAATTTGCAATTTAGAAAAAAAAGGAATCCAAATTCAGATGTCTACCTGTGGTTTTGTTCCACACACAGTGCTAACAGAAGTGAATTCATGTGAATTCAGGCTGTGATAGGTGCTGTGATACTTGCCATGAGGTAGCAGTTGCAAAGAAAGACCTTTCTTTCTTTCTTCCTTTCTTTTTCTTTCTTTCTTTCTTTGACAGAGATCACAAGTAGGCAGAGAGGCAGGCAGAGAGAGAGAGAGAGAGTGGAGGAAGCAGGCTTCCCACTGTGCAGAGATCCTGATGCGGGGCTCAATCCCAGGACCCTTGGGATCACGACATGAGCTGAAAGCAGAGGCTTTAACCCACTGAGCCACCCAGTCGCTCCAAGAAAGACCATTCTTATAGTCATTTTTGATTCCTAAATACCATGAAATGATTCAAAAAGGAAAGATTATCCAGGACTATAAGAAACCATGAAATCTCATGAACTCTTCATTAAGATGTGGTACTTGGTATTCTTGAGACAGTGTTTTGTCACAAAGTGGTTTCTTTCCCTTTAAATGAACATATTACTTATAATAATATGAACTTCAAATATTATGGGAGTTATTTTCAACTATCACAAATTTTGCTAATACTTTGTTCTTTAACATATTATTGCCAAGCCAGGCTATTGAGTCTTAAGGTGACTTTATTATAAAACCTCTGGAAAAAGCTACCTTTAGAAATGTCTTCCTCTAAGATCCTAAACTGCACCCGTGTTGGTCCTTTCTTAATAGGATTGGTCTATTGCTTATTCTTTAATCTGTGTCGGGTTTGTTAATGCACAATATTGTCAGGTGGGTTCATGTGTGATAGTGATATACTTTTTACTGGGAAATTGTAATAAAACATTACTTTCTTGGATTTGAATTCCTCACAGCTCTATGTTAACTGGTGGAAATGATTATTTCCCTATATGTTGCTCTATTATACGAAGTCCTTATACCAGTGCATAGCACCTTGCATGACATGTATTAGGTGTTCATAAAATACTGGATTGATGGATGAATGAATTTGGAGGCCTCACCGTTTGGTTGTTAAAAATGGGAGAAGCAGAAATTCTTTCATGTTATAAGTCTGCAAGATTGTTTCTGGTGATAAAATGTTATAAGAAGAAAGCGAGTAGGAGAATATACAATAAATATATGACAAAAATAATAAGACCAGTATTTGTGAATTTGTTATTACTTGTACTCTCCATTTATATTTCAGAGGTGGCTTTTGTTTGATATTTTAACTGTATTAATTTAGAAAATGCTTAAATAAATATTTTGGGATATTTCATTTTGTACATGGATCTGCCCAGTCACAATGTAATTAATTTAGAGAAAAGTAATCTGTTCCTCTCTCTGTGTTGTTTTTCCTCCTTCCTCTCCCCCCCATTTTTTTCTTTCTTCTTTAAAAAAAAATTTTTTTTGTCATAGGGATTTGGTATGGCAAAATAGAGGGTAATATTTCCTTTGTAGTGGGTTTTTTTAAGGAATAATGACAGAAACATAATGTAAAAATAGTCTTTTTTTCTGAAGAAAAGGCTGAATGGCCTGCTGCTCCAAAAGCAGGGTCAAGTTGACTTCAGTTTCATTTCTTTTTCTTTTTCTCTTTTTTTCCTCCCTCCCTCCCTCCCTCCCTCCCTCCCTTCCTTCCTTCTTTCCTTCCTTCCTTCCTTCCTTCCTTCCTTCCTTCCTTCCTTCCTTCCTTCCTTCCTTCTTCTCCCTCTCTCTCCCTATCCTTCTTTCTCTTTTTTTGACACCCATTCAGTTCTGGGCCATATTCTAATGGTTGTGATAGGAGGGTCTAAGGAAAAGCATGCCGAGGAAAAGGAAGACCTTTCTGGGACAGGAGGAGCTTCCAGGTCAGAACTGCTTTAAGCTATTTCACCCCATCAATAAATAAGAAAATGCCAAGACAGACTTTTCCTTTTACCCATTTCTCTCAGTATTTCTCTTCTTTGTGAATTGAGTAAAGGAACACAGGCTTGTGAATGGATCCTCGAGATCTTTAGATGTCCCCGTATTTTACAGATTGATATTAAAAATGTATTAAAGTTAGGAAGCTACTGGGAACAATCACGGAGGTCATTAGATTGTGAATGTCACTAGTTTTGGTTATTATTACCTCACAGATAATGACTACTTAATGAGCTTTGGGACATTAGGCAAGGTAACCTCTCTAAGCCCATGACCTTATCTATAAAATGGAGTTAATGATAGTACTGATCTCAGATGGTTGCTATGAAGATTAAGCAAGACTGAGTGCATTTCTGAGTGTTTTTAGTGATAAGCCTCAAAATCTGGGTCTGATTGACTTAAGCAGAAAAGGATTTGGAGTGGATATAGGAAATCTCAGGCTCACTGGAAGGGCTGGAGAAATGGATTCAAAGTTAATACGGTTCTAAATTACAGTCAAAAACATAACCCACAACTAGTCTGGGTGTGACTGGTGCAATAGCGCTGAGTGTCAGATGTGACAACTTGCCTCACCTGTGCTGGGGCTGTCATTGATACTGTTGTTAGAGTTTTAAAGCTGACTATTGTTCTACTGCTTCTTGAAATAATTCTGTTCTGTCCCTTATTCTTTACATCACTGGCTCCTGATCCAGAATGTCAGGCCAGTGATTCTGGGTCATATAGCCATGCCTTGCAGCAGAGATCCTAGAAGAGCAAATTTATGATATTATTAGCTTTTGTGGAGGGAATTTGAGCTCTGCCCACTGTGAAGACATAGAAAATAGAAATCCCCAAAGCAAAAGAGAGTTTAGAGCTGGGCAGTCGCCAAACTGATAAAATTTCCATTACCATGGAATACTTCATACTATGCCTGACATGAGGTAGGTGCCCCCCATATGTTGGCTTTGTTAATTTATATTTGCCAGTTTTTTTGAGAAACAAAAAAGGGAGATTTGTACTCCCAGATATGATTTTTGAAGCAAATGGGTTAAAGCTGCTAAAGCAGTAAAGATAAATGGTCAGATGTAATTTCCAAGCCTAGAATTACATGGTAGTCCAATTAAGTTCACTAGATATCCTCTCCCTTTGGATTGAAATATTTCAAGGGTAATTTTGGACAGGTAGCCAAAATGTATAAGCAGCAAATAACCCAGATTGCCACCAAGACTCCCCTGACATTCATTAGTTGCTTCCCTTTTCACCTAGTTTCCCATTTATGAGTGGACAGTACTAAACATAGTTTAGAAAGTTCTGGCCTCAGTGTCAGAAGACTTGGGTTTGAATCTCAGCTCTACCGGTGACCACCACTATGATTTGGACAGATTAAATAATCCTTCAGGTTGTTTCATGTGTGTATAATACAGAATATTTAGATTGGATACAATCAGCTCGAGTCTGGCGTGCAGCTCTTTTGCTGACTTGTTCAAGTTCACCGAGCTGCACATGGAACACAATGACTTGGTCAAGTTGAACTTCACCTACTTTCCACGCCTCATCTTCTCGCACTCCCTCTGCCTGAAGAGGGACAAGGTGGCCATCGTGGTTAGCTCGCTGGACTAGGTTTGGAACCTGGAGAAAAGGACCTGTTGGGCAGTAAGATCAAGTACATGGAGCATGTGTTTGAGATCCTGCTGCACCTGCAGACCCTGCAGCTGGACTCCAGCTGCCTCAAGTGCATCGAGGCCTGGATCCTCAACTCTTGGAAATCATTGAAGAACATCATCCTGGCCAGGAGGAACATATGGGACTGTGGACGCATTGTGTGTGGCCTGGCCTCGTGGCTCCACAGCTTCCAGGGGCGCTGCGATGACAACTCCCAGTGCGCCAGCCCACAGTACACACAGGGCAAAAACATCCTAGATGCTGTGGACACCTTCCACCTGTGCGAGGATAGGGCCGAGTCCAGAGTCGGTCTTCTGCTCTCAACCATCCCAACAGCAGTGACCTGGGGTTTCCAGCCGGTCCGGCCACCGTGCTTGCTGATGGCAGGGAGGGGCAGCTTGGTGGCACACACGAGCCAGCTGCTGTGGCTCTCCCCAGCATTGAGCATGCTGAGAACACCATGCAGATCCACAGGGTGGTCACAGGCACCATGGCCCTCATCTTCTGCATCATCTTGGTCCTGGTGCTCTCTGTCTCCTAGAAGTGTTTCCTACCCAGCCTTGGACAACTCAGACAGTGCTTTGTCATGCAGTGCAGGAAGCAAAAGCAGAAATAGACCAAGCATCAGATGGCTGCCATGTCTTCCCAGGAACACTACATTGATTACAAACTGAATCACATGGAGAGAGCCCTGGTGGTCATGCCAGGTGTGATTGTCCCAGTGGATCTCAACCCATATGCTATCAAACAGGTCTGGGCGGCTGGGTTGACCTGCCAGCGCCAGGGTGGGGTCTCCTTGTCTGCTCTGATACGCTCCTTGAATGAAACTGTAGGGGGATATTTTAACAGCAAGGTCTGTCCATATTAAGGAACCTGAGCGTGTAAAAAGGTTCCAATCATTCATTTTTAAATTTTTTTGTAAATGAAAATGTTTAAAATAACATTTATAGTTTTTACCAAAAGAATATTTAAATAGTACCATTGAGGATTTACGTGAAAACGTATGAAAATATCTAGCAAATAGTACTGCTCAGTAAATAAATCTTTTTTTTTTTTTTTTAAAGATTTTATTTATTTATTTGACAGAGAGAGATCACAAGCAGGCAGAGAGGCAGGCAGAGAGAGAGGAGGAAGCAGGCTCCCTGCTGAGCAGAGAGCCCAATGTGGGGCTCGATCCCAGGACTCTGAGATCATGACCTGAGCCGAAGGCAGCGGCTTAACCCACTGAGCCATCTGGGCATCCCCGTAAATATATCTTTTAAAAATGAAACAAGAAGTATACCTGGGTGGCTCAGTCGATTAAGCCACCTAAGCCTTTGGCTCAGGTCATGATCCTGGAGTCCGGGGATCGAGCCCTGCATCAGGCTCCTTGCTCCTTGCTCTTGAAGTTAATTCTGTTCTGTCCCTTATTCTTTACATCACTGGCTCCTGATCCAGAATGTCAGGCAAGTGATTCTGGGTCATATGGCAATGCCTTGCAGCAGGGAGCCGGGAAGAGCAAATTTATGATATTATTAGCTTTTGTGGGGGCGGGATTTGGGCTCTGCCCACTGTGAAGACATAGAAAGTAGAAATCCCCCAAGTAAAAGAGAGTTTAGACCTGGGCAGTCCCCAAACTGATAAAACTGCCACTACCATGGAATGCTTCATACTATGCCTGACATGAGGTAGGTGCCCCCCCCATAGGCACCTACTTCTCCCTCTGCCCTTCCCCTTGCTTGTGCATGCTGGCCCTCTCTCTCTCTCTTTCTCTGCCTCTGACAAATAATTAAATAAAATCTTAAAAAAAAAAAAGAGCCCTAGGAATTAAAGAAATTTAAGTTTTACATTTTTTTTTTTAAATGAAGAGATCTAGGATGTATAGGTAAATATGTAAGCCACTGTAATTTAGGGCACCTATTGCAGGGTATCCATGAAGTCATAATAGTTTTATAATAATATTAAGACATTATTTGCCTTTTTCATTTTCATTCTATTATGAATTCAGTTTCTAAAAGCTATATGGTGTGTTGTGTGATGTCACAACAGATTGAAGAAGCAGATATGAGAATCCAGCTGACTTTTATTTAGCCCAAATATTAGAGATTTGCAAAAATATAAAACAATGCCAAATTTTTTTTTGTTTTGGAAAATTTAGTTATTTTTAAATAGAGTATTAATATGCAATGGTGTTTATTTTTAAAAGAATTAACAAATATTTTTAAATTGCTGTCTTAATTTCTATTTTGTTAACTACATATAGATGTAACCTACATAAACCAAAGCTCTTTGAGGAACTCAGTGATTTTTTAAAGGTACAAAAGGATCCTGAGGCTGGAAACTTCGAAAACTGTTATATTCTCAGACAGTGCCATGTTTTCCATAAGAGGAAACTCTGGTGGACTAATTTATTGGAGACAGTTTGCTTATCTAAGTATATGGACTTGGAACAGTTTTTAAAAATCCTTAAAGTTTAGCCTAACACACACACACACACACACACACACACACACACACACACACGTGTGTATGTGGGAGATTAAGTGGAATGAGTTGTTAAGGATAAATAATCTATATAGAAGTAGAAAATTTAAGGGGTGCCTGGGTGGCTCAGTCGGTTAAGCGGCTGCCTTCGGCTAAGGTCATGATCCCAGGATCCTGGGATCAAGCCCCACATCTGGCTCCCTGCTTAGCAGGGAACCTGCTTCTCCCTCTCCCTCTGCCCTTCCCCTCCACTCATTCTCTGTCTCTCACTTTTCTTCTTTCTCAAATAAATAAATAAAATATTTTAATTTAAAAAAAAGAAAATTTAGAAAGGAAATTCTTTTGGATGAAGAAATATGATTACTTAGTCTGATCTATATATTGAAAAGATGATTTGGAAGAATTTGGTCAAGTGGAAAAATTACTGAGTTAGGAATGAAGAGACATCTTTTATGTTCTGTTCCTGGCTCCTCAATTCTGTAAATGCCTTTTTGAATGAGTAAGCTCTTCTGTTTTGGATTTGCATTTCTTCAGATGAATGGGAATAAATAATTCCCACCCTGCTTTTTCTTTCATTTATTCAACAAATGTTTATTGATTCCTATTCCTTAGAGTGTACTAGGGTCTATTCTAAGTTATTATTGTTATAGTGATTAAAATATGCAAGGCCCTGACTCAGGAAGGTAACAGTTTAATAAGAGACTCAAGGATAAACAAGCAAATACATATATAAGCAATTATAAATTGTGGTTAAGTGCTACAAAGGATCAAATAGTGTGAAATTAAAGAGAAAAATGCTACAGACCTAATTACATAGGACAAACAGGGTAGGTTTCTCTGAGGCATTGATGTTTAAACTGAGACCAGATATATGAGAAGGAGCAGAGGGAATAGTTTTCAGCAAAGAGAACTGTGCATAAAGGCCTTGAGGTGTGCCTAAAGTATGGTAGACATGAGGAATGGTAAACACAATGGAGCTGGAGAAGTATGTCATGCTCAGCAGGGAACACATAAGAGCCTTATATGTGTGGGAAAAAGCCTTCAGTTTAGATGTGTAAAGAGTTCAAATATGTTAAAGGCTGAGATGTGTAAGGGATTATTGGGCCAGTATAAGATGTTAGTGCATACAACTTAAATACATTAAGGTAGTTGTGATGGAGGAGTACCATTTCTCACAACCGTTCCTGGTTGATGTTCTCAGGTATAGATAAATGATTAAGAGAGTGATTTTAATTCAGTATTAAAATGCTTAGTTTCTGGGGTACCTGGGTGGCTCAGTTGGTTAAGTTTCTGCCATTAACTCAGGTCATGATTCCAGGATCCTCAGATTGAGCCCTGTGTCGGACCTCCTCCACAGCAGTGAGTCTGCCTCTCCTTTTCCCTCTGCCTCTCTCCCTGCTTGTGCTCGAACATTCTCTCCCTCTCTCTCAAATAAATAAAATCTTTAAAAAAAATGCTTAAGTTCTTACTGCTGATAATTTGTTCAAAATAGTTAAGTTTCTTTTTTGGTTAGGTTCTTTAACTTACTGAAAACATGTGTTAAAAAACCACACATCAGGTTCTTCTACCCATTGTATCTCTGTTTATTTCAGTGCTCTTCTTTTTAATGAAGTAAAATATATTTCCACTCTGGAAGACCTTCAGAACATAGAAAGTGCTCTGAAAGGAAAAGCCAACATTGCATTCTCCTACGTAAGAGCCATTGGAACACCAGGTATTTAACTTTTCTCTTAATCTTTTTTGTGCCTCTGCACTTGTCTGAATGTGTTGAAGGACTTAAAATAGGATCCTTACCATTAAGTTTTCTTTCTTTAAGCAAGCAGCATAGTAATATGATTGAATAAAAACCCTGGAGCCAGATTGCCTAGTTAGATGCGCTGCCCCCATGACATACACTGTGACTTGCACAACTTACGTAAATTGAGTTTCCTAATCAGTAAGGTGGTGAAAATAACTATGCCTACCTCTTAGTGTTATTGTGAGGACCAAATGAGTTCAAATAATTAAGATAGTTCCTGACATGTAAGGGTGTCCTATAAGTGTTAGTTACTATGTTTATTTCCTTATGGTCCTCCTGGTACCTGGTATAGTATTTTACTGTATTCGATAATGTTGACTGAATGGCTTTCTGTTTTATTTTAACATTTGCTGTTGATGACTTTTTCCTGACTTAAAGAATATATAATTTTGACAGCATCACCGTGAGCTGTAAAATGCAAAATTACGTAATTTTGTAGTCAAGAAGTTTATAAACATCTTATGAACAAATTATTATTATGCTTTCAAGACTTTGATTTATTAATGGCTTTAACTTGATCATGTTAATATAAAATGTTAAAGACACTTTAAAAATGGAAATGCTGGGGTGCCTGGGTGGCTCAGTGGGTTAAAGCCTCCTGCCTTTGGCTCAGGTCATGGTCCCAGGGTCCTGGGATTGAGCCCCGCATTGGGCTCTCTGCTCAGCAGGGAGTTTGCTTCCCTTCCTCTCTCTCTCTGCCTGCCTCTCTGCCTACTTGTGATCTCTGTCAAATAAATAAATAAAATCTTAAAAAAAATGGAAATGCTCCATGAAATAAAATCACAATTTTTGTAAACATAAAACTTGATAGCTACATAGCATGCCACTGAATTTAATATACTTGTAATAATATACTATTATTTCATCTACTGTTAGCCTGTTTTTGTTTACTTTACAGGGCTCTCAGGTTTACTGTCCATAGTTTATAATTGTCATCAGTGAGAAAGATGAGCTAGAGAGGGTTTATGTTGCTACAGTGGAACCAGAATTCTCTGATTTGTATTTTAACAGGATCATCCTGACTTCTATGTTTGGAATAGACTAGCAGGAGGAATAGTAGAATAAGGAAGGAAAGTTAGGAGGTTATTACAGTAAGTCAGGTGAGAGATGTTGGTGGGTGGTTTGGATCAGGGTGTTAGCAGTGGAGGTGGCAGTAAATTTGAACTCTAGCAGTATTTTGGCTGTATGAATTTGCTGATGTATTAGATGTGGAGTGAGAGAGAAATAGCAGAGACCAGGGTGGCTCTGAGGTTTTAGCTTGAGTTACTCGAAAGGTGAAATTGCTAATAAGTGAAGTAGGTAAGATTGAAAATAGACAGTTTGGAGAAGCTCTGGAATTCATTTTTGGACATCCTACTTGTGAAATACCATCTAGACATCCAAGGAGAGATATCAGCAAGGTAGTTGGATGCTACTAGTCCACGTTTGATGGTGGAGATACAGACTAGCACTATAAATCTGGGAGATAAAACCGTGAGACCAGAAGAGATCACAAAGTGAATGATGCTAGATGAGAAAGAGAAGAAGATTGAACTGTTGAGATCCGCCAACATTTACAGGTCACTGAAGTGAGATGTAAACAATAAAGAGACAGAAGGAATGGACTGTGTGGTAGGAATGTCCTGTAAGCAAATTGAAGATAGGGTTTTAAAGAAGAGATAGGAACAGTTGTGTCAAATGATGCTGAAAAGTTAATTAAGATAAGAGCTGCCAATTGACCTAATTATGCTTAGCACTATGGGATTTGTTGGTGACCTTGGCAAGCACAGTTTCTGTAAAGTGGTAGGGTAAATGCCTAATGGGGTACAAGAGAATAGGTAGAGAGCAACTGGAGGCTGTGAATATGGAGACTCATTAGAGAAATTTTGCTATTAAAGGAAGGAGGAAAATGGGGCAGTGGCTGGAAGAGTATGTGGGTGAAGTGAAGAATTTCTTAAGCATATTTGTATGTTGACAAGAAAGATCCAATAGAAAGCAGAAACTACAGCATGGAGGACAAAACAGGGAGAATTACTGGAATAACATCTTTGAGTCAACAAGAGGGGATGAAATCTAATGAACGAGGGGAAGTGTGGTTCTTTGGTGGAAGCACAGAAAATTCATCTATGGTGAAAGGAGGGAAGACAGAGACTATGGGCATCAATTTTGTTAAGTGGGCAGATAAATATGCTTCTGGAAGTTTTTTTGTTTTTGCTTTTGCAACTGGCTATGTTTTTCTCAGTGAAATAAAAATGATGATTTCGTCAGATAGTTTGAGGAGAGAAGACATGAAATAGTTGTTTTAGAAGGCCTGAAAATAAAAAACGGTTGGGGCCTCTGGGATGGCTCAGTCCAATTAAGTGTCTGACTCTTGGTTTCAGTTCAGGGCATGATCTCAGGGTCCTGAGATCGAGCCCCATGTAGGGGCTCTGCACTCAGTGGGGAATCTGCTTAAGATTCTTCTCTCCCTCCCACACCCCCACTGCCTGTGCTCTCTCTCTTTTTTAAATCTTAAAAAAAAAAAAAAAAGTTTGCCAGACAGCAATAATAGTTGGTATCAGTAATTTAAAGTGAGCCCATGAGGCACCGGGGTGGTCCAGTAGGTTAAGTGTTGGACTCTTGATTTCGGCTCAGGTCATGATCTCAGGGTTGTGGGGTCATGCCTTGCATAACCAAGGAGTCTGCTTAAGATCTTCTCCCTCTGCCCCTTTTCCTGCTCATGTGCTCTCTCTCTCAAATAAATAAATAAACAATAAAGTGAGATCATTAGTGTGGTGATGCTAACAGGTTTTTGTTTTTGTTTTTCCCTCCATCCATGTTTATTTTTATGGGTGTAAGTACAGAATAAGCAGCATATCTGATTTAATCTGGATTGTATTTTAGCCAGACAGGTAGGTGAGTGATTATGAAGACTGACCATGGAATGTAAGCTGGGAAGCTTAAGAGGGAAAAAACCCCCCAAAGGAGTGGAGGATGGTGAAAATGATAGGACTGTAGTTCCTAGAGGATTATGTACTAGACAGAGTGACATGAAGATGGAGAGGGGGTGTGTGTTTATAGAAGGAAGGGGTTGAGGGTATGCTAGTCATTGAGATTTTGGAGGGGTTTGAGATTGATAATTACAAGTCCTGGTGTGGGATCATAGCAACGAGTGGCTAAGGTAGACTTGAAGAGAGATCACTGGATCTCTAGAGAGGACCAAAGACTGAGAGGCTGGATTTGCAAGTGTCATCTACGGGGATAATGAAACCACCAAGGATTATGAGGGAATAGTATTAGAATGACAATGTGACAGAAGCTAAATTTTTTTGTGGCATGAGGGGTTTGTTTCTGGCTGGGGTGGTAGATGACTCCAAGGCAGAATGGTGAGTGGAATACTCTGATGAACTCCTCACATGGTAGAAGATTGAGGGGGAGGGGAAGATGATTGCCTAGAAATGGCAGTGAGGAGAAAAGGGGAAATCAAACAAAGTGGAAAGGAAGAAATGCTTCAAGTAAATAGTTTGAGAAAATTTCCCAGAACTGAAGGATTTGAGCTTCCAAATTGAAAGGGCTCACTGAAACCCAGGATAATGGGTGAGTGTAAAACATCTCATTTTGCAGTTTCAGAATGTTGGGAACAAATACTGTTCTAAAAGCTTCCAGAAAGAAAGAGTATACAGTTAAAGCATCAAGAATCAGAATTGCATTGGACTTCTCAGTTACAGCCCTAGAAACCCAAGAAAATGGAGCAATGCTTTCAGAATTCTCAGGGGAAATGACTTGAACTTAGAATTCAATATGCAGACAACTGTAGTTCGTTACAATATAAAACAAAGACATTTTTATAAGCATAAGGTCACAAAACGTGTATTTCATATATCCTCTCACAAGCACAAGGTGCTAGAGAATGGGAGTGAGGGAGCAAATCAGTCAGGAGGTTGTGGGTAACAGGCCAAAGGACCCAGCACAAGAGATGGAGTAAGAGAATCCCCAGGACGATGGTGAAGTGAGTAGTGAGTTCCCAGGATGAAGCTGTGCAGCGGGCCCAGTCGCAGGCACTGCAGTGAATCAGTGGGCTCTGCAGAAGTGTCTCCAAGAAGAGGGAACTGCTCAGGTGCCCGATCTATTTGAAGTATTGAGAGCATTCGCCAGCAGTGGAAGAATTTAGCAATAGAAATAAGTTTAAACAAATTAAAAAGTTATAGCTAGTATAAAAGTTGCTCAGAAAAGGAGAAATGTTCATTTGGCACTCTGTGACTCACTTGTAAATAGTATTTGCTGAGTTATGACCATGTAAATGCAGATAATTAAGCTAATAAAAATTAGAACTATTTTGGGATCATTGAGGGGATGGAAGTGTGTATGTGGGATGAGGTTTTGGGAAAGAGTCAATAAATAGTAATAATAACACTTTAAAAAATCAAGAGATAAGAGTTGGAGATAAATACCAAAAGAAACAATAAAAGAATTGAAAGTAGCTGTCCCTTGGGAATTGGAAATGGGGTGGGGGTGGGAGATAAATTGTTGTTTTTCTTAATATGTTTTGGAGAATTGTTTCTTTTTCTTTTTTTTTATTTTTTAATTTTTAAAAAAGATTTTATTTACTTATTTGACAGAAAGAGAGAGAGAGAGCGCACGTGCACAAGTCAGCAGAGCATTAGGTAGAGGGAGACGGAGAAGCAGGCTCCCAGCTGAGCAGAGAGCCTGATGCAGGGTTTGGTCCCTGGACTCTGGGATCATGACCTGAGGCAAAGGCAGACGCTTAACCAGCTGAGCCACCCAGGCACCCTGAATTGCTTTTTTAAAAACTATGTATAAGAATAAGTTTGAAATGTGTAAGCGTGATGATTCACAGACCCCTACCCCCAGGGCAAATAATACATTATATGTTAATAAAAATTATTTAAAAAAGAATAACTTTGATTAAAAGAAAACCAAGCCAGAAACAATAAGTAGGCATATACGTAAAATATAACATGTAAAAATTGGATGGAGGATGCATAGTGTCTCCCTTACTATGAGGAGGAAACTGTCACAGATTTGTCATATGTTATATTCTCAAGTATAACTCATTTCTATTTCCTATTAACTCTTCTCTTTCCTTGAATAGAATAGACTTTTCATAATTTCTTTAACTGCCTGCATTTTCCCGACTGGGATTCCTACAAGGAATTTTTCTTCGTAATAGAGCTTCAAAGGGTATAGGGCAATACTCAGAGAGTCACACAAACTAACTTCTTATGTCTCCCAACTCTCTTATCTTTTCTTCAGAGCACAGAGCGGTCATGGAAGCTGCTTTTGTATATGGGACTACATACCAGTTTGTTCTAACCACGGAAACTGCCCTTTTGGAAAGTATTGGGTATGTACAAGAGGGATATGTCAACAATTTTATGTTTGCTTCTTTCACATTACTTATTCAACATCTCCATCAGAGTTTACATCATGGGCTTACCCGAGAGGAATTGTAAGCAGATGGGAATATATAAATGAAACTGCAAATCCCCTTCATTATTACTGTCTTCCATTGTACAGTCTGAAAATGAATTTAAATATACAGAGGTGATATTAGGCTAAGTTGAACAAAGACAATATGGATATGCCACAATATGTGATCCCATGAGTGGCCAAGCGTATTTTAGGAATAGATCTCCCAAAGTGATCACATAGGTGATAAAATAACAGCTTTCATAACTAAACTCCAGAATTTTTTCCTGAGAGTTCTGTAAGTTACTTTGTCAGAATAGTCTTTTTTTTTTTAAGATTTTATTTATTTATTGGACAGACAGAGATCACAAGCAGGCAGAGAGGCAGGCAGAGAGAGAGGAGGAAGCCCGCTCCCTGCTGAGCAGAGAGTCCGATGTGGGGCTCGATCCCAGGACCCTGGGATCAGGACCTGAGCTGAAGGCAGAGGCTTTAACCCACTGAGCCACCTAGGCGCCCCTGTCAGAATAGTCTTAATTATATTTAAGTACAGTTTTTAAGCAAAATTTTTTAAATGTTTATTTTTCTTGTTTAGTTTCTAGCATACAATTTTAGGTAGAGGCCTTCTTTTGACTTTTTGCCTGAGCAACCTAGGGTTGACGTTTCTTTCCTTTGGTAATTATAGACAAGGGAATAGCTAGTGTATTTTAAAGATTTTTCCTCAAAATGCTCTTCAGGAAAATTAATAGGAAGCAAGGCAAAGTGGTGATCATGTGACCTTTTTATACCATGCAAGGGTTTTTGTTTTTGTTTTTTAGTTTTATTTTTATTTGTCAGAGGATGAGAGAAGCACAAGCAGGGGAAGAGACAGGCACAGGGAGAAGCAAACTCCCTGTTGGCAGGAGCCTGATGCGGGATCGATCACAGGACCCTGAAATCATGACCTGAGCTGAATGCAGACCCTTAACCCATGTCCCAACCATGCAAGAGTTTTTAATTAGCCCTCCTGCTAACTTCTTGGAAAACAGTGACTATTTGATAAAACCACATGCAATTAATTAAGTCCCAGACATTTTACAACTCTGTAAATTTAGAGTTTAGTGCATAGAAGGCTGATTAGGTGAAAGGATTTTTGGGAGGAGTGTCTAGATGGAGAATAAGGTTGTAGAGAGAAGTTATGTTTTTACTGCTCTGTACAACATAGGCCAGCATTTTCTCATTGGCCACCTTTTCTCATTTGTCTCTTCTGATTGGACTGTCATTCTGCTGACTCCTTCATTAATGAATTAAAGAAAACTTTGATGCATGATTACTGTCTGCATACAAATTAATATTTTTAACCATTTGGGGACTTTTGCTGACAAAACCACCAAGCTTTGTTGTAAGTCACTGAGTCTCAAGATACGATAAGCAGTGATTTAGCAAGCTGCTTTGCAAATCTCAGTGTTGACTGCCAGTTGCCCATCCCAGAATGGGGGAAGTCTGGTTATTCTCATCTCATGGTGATTCTGTGGCAGCCCTACAGTTTTGCTGCCAGTTAATTGTTTGTATGTTTTTGTGTGTTCCTAGCTTATTCCTTTTCTGGTGATGAATAGTTGGAGATAAAGGTGACATGCTTAAAACACAGAAGATAAAGGTCCTATCATTTATCTTACAAAATCTGTTCAGCAAGATATACCACATACATAGCATATTCTGATCTATGGCTAGACGTGATAATGGTCTGTAAGGATTTTTGCCTTTCCCTATTTTTAAAATGAGAATTTTAAAATATCCAGTTACTCTTTTTTTGGTATACTTTTGAATATTTAATACATTGGAGATGTTTCAGTATTCATCTATTCATGGATAGCAAGATGATAAGGAGTCCTACCTAGACCTACCTAGACCTAATATGACTAATATGACAGGGAGGGACTTTGCATTCAGAGTACTATAGTCCTATGGCATAATTTCTGGATGAAGTAGTTTGGCTATGACTTTGCGTTGTCTCCTAATGGAGGAGAGGTGAATGCATTTTTTTTTCTTTCATTTGTTCATTCTTTTATTCAACAAATAGTTATTGAATGCCCTCTATATGCTAGGCACTATTCTAGTTGCTGGAGCTGTAACACTGGGTAGGTCTAGTATGTTAATCATTATATCATGTTGGGCCTGAATTTCTTTGAAGTTATATGTTGGTTAAGGAGGGTGTATAGGATAGGTAGTATAAGAGGTGGCATGCCTTAAGAATACAAGTATGTTTTGTTATCTCCCCGCACTCCCCTCTTAAAGGGTCTGTGTATAGGCCAAGGATGTTAGCCCCTCACCTCATACATGTTATCATCAGTTAGATCAGAGGTGGCCACCTGATCTAGGGTCAGCCAGCCCACTGGCTTACCTTAGCAAATGAGATCCTCTCTCTCAGGAACTTGGAATTGGACATGGAGAAATGGGATTATATAGTGTTTTGGCTCTCTTGCTCATAGGAATGTTTTGGCCATGTAGAAGTAAAGCAGAGAGGGTTGTCTTTATATATAAAGAGAGTTGGGAGCTGAAAAGTATTAATGGCAAAATGAAGATCCCTTGAACTCCTGCTGTTCAGATCTATACATTTATTCTCTGATTTAATTGCTTGAATTTTCCTTGTGTTCTGTGATATGTGCTTCTACACTTCCAGTAAGCCTCCTCTCCACCTTTTTGGTTTCTGTTACCTACAACCAATGATTTCTGATGAAATAACTTTCCAAAATTATTATTTTAGAGGTTATGATATGATGTTCAACCTCAACTGGGTCCTCCTGCTTTCAAAACTTTGCTTTTAATATATGTAACCATATGAGACCCTAAATAGTTCCATAGTTAAGTACTTTGAGTTTAAAAATTAAGTACTTTAATTGGGTTTTAGCTATATAGTTCCTATGTCTAAAGTACCCATTTGTCTTATCTTGTTTGGGAAGTTCTGTCTCCTTTACTGTTTTAATCTCTATGAACTTCTTTTTCCTTTCCTTCTTTCTCCTTTCTGACTTGAGGCAGAATGAAATATTTCTTTGTTTCTCATAGTACTTTGTATATTGTAGCACTTACAAACTACATTAGAAAAAACTGTATGTCCTTTATTCTAAGCCCCTCAAGGATTTAAATCATCTTATTCATCTTAGTTTTTTGTATTTGATATAGGGCCTAACACAGAATAGGCTTTATAATCCTTGACTGATTGTTTCTTTAACCATTGAATATATTAGAAATTAGTTTGTAATTAAATTTAAAATCAGTGAACCTCAGATCTCAGTTTGAGCATGTATCAAGAATTAAAATAACATTTTAAAAATAAAAATTTGCAGTATTTTGCCAAACCCTGCTAATGCCATATGGAGATTTTTTAAATGCTATTTTAATTTTGGCAAACTTTACTTACCCACTATAAGTTTATCTTTGATTTCTCTTATTGAAGGGATGCCAGAACTCAAATTATAAGCCATATTTGCTGAGTTTTGTAATATTTCAGATACAAACTCACAAACTCCCACAAACTGTCACATGGTTTCTATCTTAAGGCATGTTTTGGCTGAAGTTTATTCAAAACAGATTTGAGTTTAAATTAAACCTAGAAAATTTGTGTTACAAGGCTTTATTTAGCATAGCTCTAGAAAAGCAACTACATTCGAAGATAATCTCCTTGTCCTCAAGGTGACAGTCCTTTATTTAAAAAAAAAATTGTGTGGACCTGACTATAACCTAATTTAGAAGTTTAGGGAAAAAATTGCTAATACAACTCTAAAACTGTATCTTCTTTTTTTGCTTAGGTCCATTTTATTTTGTTTTACTGTTTTATATTTTTACTAAAACAGTAACTAAAACACATGAGACTTAAAGATATTTGAACTATGTCTTTCTGGATCGTAGAAAGATAATACATTGAACTTCTTCAAGTGAATCTGTCCCTGATTTTTTATTTGTAGCCCTGAGGATATTGAAAATGCACATCTCTACTTTTTTCATTGTAAACAAGTCTTGGATTTGACTGAGCAATGTAGAAGAACACTGATGGAACTACCACTGACTACGTTGAATATACATCGATTTATTAAGACAATGGAAGCTCCTCTTCTGGTATGTTTCATATTTTATTTTATTATTTTTTTAAAAGATTTTATTTATTTGTTTTGAGAGAGAGAGAGCATGCATAAGCAGGGGGAGGGACAGAGGCAGAGGGAGAGAGAGAATCCAACCCAGACTCCATGCGGAGCACGGAGCCCAATGTTAGGCTTGATCCCATGATCCTGAGATCACGATCTAAGCTGAAACCGAGAGCTGGTGGCTCAACCAACAGACTCACCCAGGCACCTGTATGTTTCTTATTTTAATATATTAGGTCATTCATATGTAAAATTTATTACAGTTATGCATTTTACTTAGATTAACTCTTTTTCCCTTTCCTTAGACCTATTTCTTTCACTGAGGGGGATTTAGGAGTATTTACTTATTGAAGGTAGAATAGAAGATACACTGATCATGAGATGACATTTTAATGCCTGGAAATAAATTGTGTTGAAATCCAAATATAACCATGTGTAAGTGGAAATATTCTGTGATAGTTTTAATGAACTGCGACCACTCCAAGATCACAAAGACCACATCATGGTTAAGGAAAGACCTCTTTTGTGAACGTTTTTTAAAAAACTATTTTTATTAACATATAATGTATTATTTGCCCCAGGGGTATAGGTCTGTGACTCATCAGGCTTACACACTTCACAGTACTCACCATAGCACATACCCCCCCATAACCCAACGATAACCCAACCACCCTCTCCACCCTCCCCCAGCAACCCTCAGTTTATTTTGTGAGATTAAGAGTCTATGGTTTGTCTCTTTCCCGATCCCATCTTGTTTCATTTTTTCCTTCCATACCCTCCAAGCCCCCCACTCTGCCTCTCACCTTCCTCATATCAGGGAGATCATATGATAATTTTATTTCTTTTCTTTCTTTTTTTTTTTTTTTAAGATTTTATTTATTTATTTGACAGACCGAGATCACAAGTAGGCAGAGAGAGATGTGGAGGCAGGCTCCCTGCAGAGCAGAGAACCCAATGCGGGGCTGGATCCCAGGACCCTGGGATCATGACCTGAGCTGAAGGCAGAGGCTTAACCCACTGAGCCGCCCAGGTGCCCCCGATAATTGTCTTTCTTTGATTGACTTATTTCACTCAACGTAATACCCTCTAGTTGCATCCACATCATTGCAAATGGCAAGATTTCATGTCTTTTGATGGCTACATAGTATTCCATTGTATATATATACCACATCTTCTTTATCCATTCATCTGTTGATGGACATCTAGGTTCTTTCCATAGTTTGGCTATTGTGAACATTGATGCTATAAACATTCGGGTGCATGTTTCCCTTTGGATCACTACATTCTTTAATTTCCTGGTTGACCCATTCATTCCTTAGTAGGATGCTCTTTAGCCTCCATGTATTTGAGTTCTTTCCAACTTTCCTCTTGTGATTGAGTTCTAGCTTCAGAGCACTGTGGTCTGAAAATATGCAGGGAATGATCCCAATCTTTTGGTGCCAGTTGAGACCTGATTTGTGACCCAGGATGTGATCTATTCTGGAGAATGTTCCATGTGCACTAGAGAAGAATGTGTATTCTGTTGCTTTGGGATGGAATGTTCTGAATACATCTGTGATGTCAGTCTGGTCCATTGTGTCATTTAAGGCCTTTATTTCCTTGTTGATCTTTTGCTTAGATGATCTGTCCATTTCAGTGAGGGGGGGTGTTAAAATCCTGTAGTATTATTGTATTATTGTCAATGTGTTTCTTTGATTTTGTTATTAATTGGTTTATATAGTTGGTTGCTCCCATGTTAAGGGCATAGATATTTAAAATTGTTAGATCTTCTTGTTGGACAGACTCTTTAAGTATGATATAGTGTCCTTACTCATCTCTTATTATAGTCTTTGGCTTAAAATCTAATTTATCTGATACAAGGATTGCCACCCCAGTTTTCTTTTGATGTCCATTAGCATGGTAAATTGTTTTCCGCCTCCTCACTCTAAATCTGGAGGTGCCTTTGGGTCTAAAATGAGTTTCTTATAGACAGCATATTGATGGGTTTTGTTTTTTATCCATTCTGATACCCTGTGTCTTTTGATTGGGGCATTTAGCCCATTTACGTTCAGGGTAACTATTGTGAAAGATAGGAATTTAGTGCCACTGTATTGCCTATAAGATGACTGTTACTGTATATTGTCTCTGTTCCTTTCTGGTCTATGTTACTTTTAGGTTCTCTCTTTGCATAGAGGACCCCTTTCAATATATCCTGTAGGGCTGGTTTGGTGTTTGCAAATTCTTTCAGTTTTTGTTTGTCCTGGAAGTTTTTTATCTTTCCTTCTATTTTCAATGATAGCCTAGCTGGATATAATATTCTTGGCTGCATGTTTTTCTCATTTAGTGCTCTGAATATATCATGTCAGTTCTTTCTGGCCTGCCAGGCCTCTGTGGATAAGTCTGCTGCCAATCTAATATTTCTACCATTGTATGTTACGGACTTCTTGTCCCGAGCTGCTTTCAGGATTTTCTTTGTCACCAGGACTTGTAAGTTTTACTATTAGATGACAGGATGTGGACCTATTTTTATTGATTTTGAGGGGGATTCTCTGTGCCTCCTGGATTTTTTTTTTTAAGGATTTTATTTATTTATTTGAGAGAGAGACACTGAGAGAGAGCATGAGCAAGGAGAAGGTCAGAGGGAGAAGCAGACTCCCCATGGAGCTAGGAGCCTGATGTGGGACTCGATCCCGGGACCCTGGGATCATGACCTGAGCCGAAGGCAGTCGTCCAACCAACTGAGCCACCCAGGAATCCCTGTGCCTCCTGGATTCTGATGCTTGTTTTCTTTGCCGCATTAGGGAAATTCTCTATTATAATTCGCTCCAATATACCTTCTGCCCCCTCTCTCTTTCTTCTTCTTCTGGAATCCCAATTATTCTAATATTGTGTCATCTTATGGTATCACTTCTCTTTCGAATTCTCTCCTTGTGGTCCAGTAGTTGTTTGTCTCTCTTTTGCTTAGGTTCTTTATTCTCCCTTATTTGATCTTCTATATCACTAATTCTCTCTTCTGCCTCATTTATCCTAGCAGTAAGAGCCTCCAATTTTAATTGCACATCATTAATCGCTTTTTAAAATTTCAACTTGGTTAGATTTTATTTCTTTTATTTCTCCAGAAGGGGATTTTATTTCTCCTGGAAGGTTTTCTCTAGTATCTTCCATGCCTTTTTCAAGCCCAGCTAGCACCTTGAGCATCGTCATTCTGAACTCTAGTTGTGACATATTACTAATGTCTGTATTGATTAGGTCCCTAGCCTTCAGTACTGCCCCTTGTTCTTTTTTTTGTGGTGAGTCTTTTCACCTTGTCATTTTATCCAGATAAGAATATATGAACAAGAGAATAAAATACTAAAAGGGTGGCAAAGACCCCAGAAAAATGTATGCTAACCAAATCAGAAGAGACCCAAAACCAGGGGGAGAAGTAAGGGGGAAAAAAGAAATATAAATTTAAAAAAAAAATATATATATATATAGTAGATTGGTGAATAGAACAGAGCCACCCACTTGATTTTGGGTGTATTTTGGTATCTTAGAAGAAACTACCTCCCAAAATTTTAAAGAAAGAGAAACTTATATATATATACAAAAATAAGGGTAAACACGATGAAGGGGGGGAATATGATTGTAAAGATGAAAATTAAAAAAAAAAACTCTAATAAAGGAACTGATAAGTTGGTTGGAAAAAGAAAAAAAAAAAAAAAGAATGTGCTCAGGCTGGAGACTAGAATAAAGCCATGTGCTAGATTGAGGGTATATTTTGATCTATTAGAAGAAATTATATCCCCAAATTAAAAAAAAACAAAAACCTATATGTATACAAAAAATAAAGTCAAATACAATGAAGGGATAAAATATGGCTATAATAATGAAGGTTTAAAAAGATTTTTTTTTAAAGAAAGTTATTGTTAAGATAAACTAGTTAAAAAATGTTACAAGAGGAAAGAGGAAAAGTTAAAAAAATAGAATAAGAAAAGTAAAATTAAAAACAATTTAACTTTGTAAGACTAAAGGATCATGGGGAAAAAACCATGAATCCTATGCATTGCTTTCTCCTAGCTCTGGAGTTCTGCTGTACTCCTTGATCAGTCAGCTTGGTCTTGGCTGGAGGTTCTGGCTGATCTTCTGGGAGGATCCTTTTGTAGTGATTCTCAAATGTCTTTGCCCGAGGTGGAATTGCACCACCCTTGCCAGGGGCCAGGCTAAGGAATCTGCTCTGGTTTGCTCTTGGGAGCTTTTGTTCCCTGAACACTTTACGTACAGTTCGGGTATGAAAATGGCAGCCTCCCAAATTCCCAGAGGAGCCAAGAGCTCGAGGCCCCACTCCTCAGTGCACCCTCAGAGAAGAGCAGTCAGTTACTCCTGTCTTCCTGGTCTCCGGTTTCGCTCTGTGCTCACCCAGCCTATGACTGAGCATTTATGTCTCTGGCACACAGCTCCATTTGGAGTCTCCAAATCCAGCAGATTCCTGCCACACGTTCTGTGCCACTCCTCCTGGGGGAGGATGGAAGGGGTCTCTCTGGATCTGCCACTTGTGGAGTCCCTGCTTGAAGAGCAGGGGCTCAACTGTGCCGGGGATCATGGTTTAAGGTAACCCCGAGCTGAGAGCTCACTCCTCGGCTCTATCTCTGTAGTTGGCTTCCCTGCTCCAATACCTGCAAGCTCTGTTATACTCAGACACCTCTGATCTTTCTGTGACCCTGCAGGACCTGAGACCACACTCTCTCCATGAGGGCTCCACTCTGCTTTGCTTCTGGAACGATGTCCCTTAGTGGAGCAGACTTCTAAAAGTTCTGATTTTGTGCTCCGCTGCTCCACTGCTTGCTGGGAGCTGGCTCCTCCCTCTGCAGTCTATCTTCCCGTTGCTTTGGATTCACTTCTCTGCATGTCCTACCTTTCAGAAAGTTGTCGATTTTCTGTTCCTAGAATTGCTGCTCCTCTTCTATCTCTTGTTGAGTTTGTAGGTGTTCAGAATGGTTTGATAACTATCTAGCTGAACTCCTGGGACCTGATGTCATTTCAGTCTGCTACTCCTCTGCCATCTTGCCTCTCTGTCCACTTTATTTTTTTTATTTTTATTTTTTTAAAGATTTTTATTTATTTATTTGATAGAGATCACAAGCAGGCAGAGAGGCAGGCAGAGAGAGAGAGAGAGAGAGGAGGAAGCAGGCTCCCTGCTGAGCAGAGAGCCTGATGTGGGGCTCAATCCCAGGACCCTGGGATCATGACCTGAGCTGAAGGCAGAGGCTTTAACCCACTGAGCCACCCAGGCACCCCAAGTCCACTTTATTTTTTAAAGATTTTACTTATTTGTCAGAGAGAGAGCACGAGCAGGGGGGAGGGGTAGAGAGAGAGAAGCAGGCTGCCCCTGGAGCAAGGAGCCCAATTCAGGACTCGATTTCAGGATCGTGGGATCATGACTTGAGCCAAAGGCAGATCCTTTTTTTTTTTTTTTTAAAGATTTTATTTATTTATTTGTCAGAGAGAGAGAGTGAGCGAGCACAGGCAGACAGAGTAGCAGACAGAGGGAGAAGCAGGCTCCCTGCCGAGCAAGGAGCCCGATGTGGGACTTGATCCCAGGATGCTGGGATCATGACCCGAGCCGAAGGCAGTGGCTTAACCAACTGAGCCACCCAGTCGTCCCCCAAAGGCAGATCCTTAACCAACTGAGCCACCCAGGCATCCTGAATGAGCCATCTTTAAAGCAGACCTTTTGCCTCTTGTCCAAAGGCCCTTCTAATGCTACATGGATCAGAGATGAGCTTGCAGATATACAGTCAAAATAAGCAATTCTTGTTATTTTAAGCCATTGGGTTTTGGAGTACTTTGCTACACACACACAGTGATAGATGGTCAGAAAACACCCTTTAGGTGATCTCATCTGTTTCTATCGCGTTAACTATACCAAGTCTCCAATCTGAACTTTCAGGTTAAATTGTTTTTTGGATTTCCTGATCCATATAATTAACTACTAATTAGATGTATCTGTCCTTAAGCTTCGTATGCCCAACATCTATGTGTTGTCCTTGTCCACCATCTGTTCTTTCTCCATTATCCCTTAATTTACTATCCAGTCATTCATAGCAGAAACCTGGGGAATCATTCTCAAATCCTGCATCTCCCCACATCTAATTTTACATCTTAAATATCTTTCGAATTCTTCATTCTAACAGCCAATGCCTTAATTGAGGTTTTCACCATCTCTCATGTTCTATTTTAGTAATAGTAACTGATTTGGTCTCTATACCTCCCTTTTTTTCCCCCCACTCCTTGAAGTTCATACTTGCCATTGCTGGTAGAGTAATTTTTTTAAACACACATGTTAAAATATTTCGTACAATTTCTAAATGGTTTCAATTCATTTACAGAAGAAAGCCACACTTTCTTAGGAAGAGGTAATGGTTTTTAATGATTTGGCTCCTTGCCAGATCTCCACCCTTACTGCTTATTCCTCATTTTCAGTTTTTAATGTTGAATTACTGATTGTTCTCCAACTGTTCCTTCAGGTTGTTCTACCTATTCAGGCTTTGGTATAATTCAGTTCAATGTGATTGTAGGACGAGGTCCCCACTTTCTTGCTGCTCATTGGCTGGTGTTGCTCTTAGCTTCTGTAGGCTGTTCACAGGTCCTAGCCACAGGGCCTTCTCAAAAAATTGCAGCTTCTTCCTTCAGAGCCAGCAGGACAATCCCACTGCATTGTGCCATGACCGTTTCTGTAATAGAACCTAATCAAGGGAATGGCTATCCTAGGGATTGGGATTATGCAAGATTGGTGCATCAGGAATCTCGGGGACCATTTTGGAATTTGACCTATCATGGGTAAATATCAATTTTTCTCTAGAAACTTTTAGAATTAAAAAAAATCCTCAATAATTGCAAAGCTTGCAAGAAGGGATCTTCCTGTGTATCTACTTTTATCCACTATTTGGTTACTCAGTAAGCTCTTTCAGTCTGGCAATTCATGTTCCTTCTTCAGTCATGGGAAACTTTTGTGTTTATTTCAGTGATGATTTCTTCCCTTCTTTTTTCTCCCTTCTCTCTTTCTGGGACTCCCAGTTGGACATTGGACCTCTTGAACCAGTCTTCACCTTTATTACATTTTCTCCTATTTTCCATCTTTTGCTGTATGTACTTTCTGGCAGATTTGTTCAATTTTAATTTTTATTTCTTTATGGATGCAGTATCTTCCCATCACCTGGAGATTATCAGGGGTGGTTTTCTGAATCTGCTTCCTGAATAGTCTGTGTTGTCTCCATGTTATCTGTTTTTCTCTTTGTTCTGGGTTCTATCTTTTATGTTAGAGGCTTCCCTCAGATGCATGTTACTCCTTGGATATCTGTTTGTGATTTAGAAGATGAACCTTAAAAGCTGATTGGAAGTTCTAGGAATGTACATGAGATTTGTTAATTCTGAATTCTATAGGGCGATTGGACCTGGGCTGCTTTTTGGAGAACCCTAATGTCAGTATCCTCAGGCTTTTTCTTGGGCTTAATGATTCTCAGAAAAGGATCTTCCCATCTTCTGCCCAGAGGACAGAAGTCTGGCCGCTTTTATTCTGGGAAATGAGTGGGTAGGGAGTTGGGGGCATCTTAGCATTTGGTTACTTAATCCCCCCACTTTTGGCATGGCATTCACACTCTGAGATTTTCTGAAGTCACCCCCAGATTTCTTCTGGTGTGAGGGAGGAATAGTTGCCTAAACTCAATGGAATCGGAGGGGAATCTCAGTATCTAACTCCTCCAAAGCTTTTACGTGTATTCCTTCTTATTTCAGAGCCTTCCTGCCACTGCCCTCCAGTATTTCTCTCCTAGTTCCAGAGATACCAGGCACTGACAAACCTGAGCAATTTTAGGGATGCTGTACTTGATTGAACTGTTTCTTAGCTTTCTCTCTCCTGGCTTATTGTTTTGCTTTGAAAGATTCTCCTAAGTCAGTTATTATTCTGTTCTTCAGCTTCCAAAAAATGTTTGCCTTTTCTCTTTTCCTTTCTTCACATATGTATGTTTATCTCCTTTAAAAGAAGATCTTCCTGCTATACTTTTCCTGGGATTACTGGAGGGAGTAAAATTAGATGTATATATTCAAGCTGCTGTCCTAACTCAGATGTTCCTCTTGTTTTGTAATGCGTCATTACATGTTAAATTTTATATGAAAGAATTTTTTCCTCATTCTATTTCCCTTGAAATATCTCTTTATCAATACTACACTATTTTATTTATTTATTTATTTTTAATTTCTTTATAATGCACTTATTCCTTGTGGTTGTGATTTCATGTTTAACTCCTTGTAAATATGGTTTATAATGCTTCAAGTATATAGGTACATCGGGAGGATTAACCTTAGGAAAAAATGAGGTAATTTCTGTCACTATTAGATTTATTTCAGAGGCTTGTGTTTGTTTGTTTTTTTTAATGCATGACTTTATTAATAAGAATTAGAATTTAAATCCAAATGTTGGAACCCTGTTTTCACACAGTGAAGACATTTTGTTCTTTTTTTTAAAATGAAGACCGAAGTTGCTGAAGACCCTCAACAGGTTTCAACTGTTCATCTCCAACTAGGATTACCACTGGTTTTTATTGTTAGTCAGCAAGCGACATATGAAGCTGATAGAAGGACTGCAGAATGGGTTGCTTGGCGCCTTCTGGGGAAAGCAGGAGTTCTACTCTTGTTAAGGTATCTTAAACATTAAATATTCACTGTATTTAGCAAAGCACTAGAATTTTTCTCTTTTTAAAATATGGTAATATAATCACTTGTAAATAAACTTAGATCTCTAGTAAATTTTAATATAGTTAGAACCAGTTGCTGAGCTAAAGTCTGTACATTAATTATTAGCTTGTTAAAATTTAGACCTTTAAACTTCGCTAAATGAAGATGAAGATGGAGACTGGAACATCTAGTCTCTATTTATATCTAAAATATCTCAGACTCAGTAAATTATAATCTTTTTTCATAAATTGTTTTTAGTGTAAGAACTTATAGTTCTCTTTTATGTTGACATCCTGGATGACTGTTCTTCAGATCAGCCATATAAAACATTTATTTCCATTTTGAAAAAGGGACTCTTCAGAAGTGGACATTCCTCAGCATGCTAACGTGGTCTTCAGAAGAGCAGAAGAGGTTAGTTATTTTATGTATTGCTCTACAATGTCTACTTATTTAAAGAAAGTTCATAATGTGGTCATAAAATAATATAAGCTTATTATAGAAAATAAATTCTATAAATTGCCACTATTCAAAGATTATTGCTGTTAACATTTTGGTGTTCTTTTTTTTTTTTTTTCCATTTGTTAGTCTCTTTTCTCATGTTCATAAATATATATATATATATATTTTTTTTAAAGAAAATTAGGATCATGCTATAGATCCTACTTGTCACATAAAATTATATCTAATTACTTGCTATTGT
Source organism: Lontra canadensis (assembly GCF_010015895.1). Lineage (NCBI taxonomy): Eukaryota > Metazoa > Chordata > Mammalia > Carnivora > Mustelidae > Lontra > Lontra canadensis. Next base: position 447,152 of record NW_022631036.1, read on the forward strand.
GCTATGATGCCTGCCTTTGTACACTGTTTTGAATATCACTGGTTCTTTCCTTTGGCTAAATTTCTGGAGGTGAAGTTTGTCAAAGGAAATGGGATTTTTTAAGGCTGTTAGAATACATCATCAAATTGCCCTCGAGAAACCAGCAAGATATGGAATTCCTTGTTGTTCATACATCTTGCCACTACTGAGCATCATCATGTTAAAAAAAAAAATCTCTATCCACAAAGTTCCTGTTTTAATTTGCATATTTTTGATTACTAGTGAGGTTGAACATTTTTTAAAAGTTTATTCCCATTTATTTGCCTTTGTAAATTTCTGTTAATGTTCCTTTTTCTTATGTTTCTTAAAATTTTTCTTAATTATTAAGAACTCTTTAATTCTGCACATTTCAAAATATTATATAAATATGCTAAATAATTGATGTGTTTTTGAACTGCTAGTTTAAAAAAAATTTTTTTAAATTGACCTAAGTGATCTCTACACCCAACATGGGGCTCAAACTAATGATCCCAATATCAAGAATTGGGTGCTCTACTGACTGAGCCAGCCAGCCAGATGCCCCTGAACTGCCTGATAATTTAGAGTTAAATTCTCTTGCCTAGGGCTATGGCATGAATACCAGGTCAATGGTTAGAAGACTGGATTCTGTTCTTTTGGTTCTGGGACTGGATTAATAAATTAACTTTGCCAAGCTCAGTTTTCTCATTTGTGAAATATTCGCAAAACTTTCCCTTAAAACTTAAAAGAAATTTATAAGACAAAATAGGAAAATACTTTGAAAACCGTAGTATTGTTCAAATGTAGTATGGGGATAGTATGCTCTGCTTTTTGGCTAGGTCATGGAAAGAGTATTTCTGAAGCTGTTTTTTTGCTGATAGGTCAAGATCCTTAAATAAGAAGTTATAATATTTATTATTAGGAAATAGGTTTTTTGAAAAAATTAAAATTCATGATGGTTTCTGAGTTTGATGTCTTAAATTATTAAAATACAGTAAAATATAGTAATTGCTAAAATATAGTAATATAGTAATGTATAACATGCGGTAAGATAGGTAATAAGATAGCTATCTCCGTGAAGATATTTTCTGTAAAGGATAGACGAGTCTTTTCTATGAATCTCTTTATTAAAGTCAGTGTAATTTTTTTTTTTAACCTTTTCATCAGGGCAATGATGTTCATTCTGGGTTTGTATAATCATTCTTTCTCTCTCCTTTCCAGGCAAAGTGTTTGAGGGTCCTTAAAGTATAGAACTGGTTGCATAAATAGTATTGTATGCTTATATTACTGTATTATAAGCCTTGTATAGTGAGTTTAAAACATATCTTTTAGTATTGGGTTAGTTCTTCAGAATTTTTTTCCTAGGGCACTAATTAGCAATATAGTATTAAGAGTTTATGCTATAGAATCTTACTGCCTAGTTCAAATCCCACTTTGTAACTCTGGGCAATTACTTGACTTCTGTATGTCTCTCTCTCTGTGTCTCTCTCTCTCTCTCTTTTTTTCATTGTAAAGGGGGGTTAATAATAATACCTACTTTAATGAGTTGTTGGGTCAGTATATTAAAAGAAATAATGGAAAGTGCTAAATTAGCACAGGATCCAATACATTTGTAATTACTCAATAAATACTAATACTCATCCATTTATCCTTTCCATAAGTATTTATTGTGTACCTGCTTTGTTTCAGGCACAGTCCTAGGCTGAGGATATAGCAGTGAACAAAAGCAAGTTTTTGCCCTCATGGAGTTAATATTCTAGTGGCAGGAGACAAATACAAAACCAGTTTAGCTAGAATTTCAGATGGTGTTAAAGACAATGGAAAAAAAAATCAAGGTAAGGTGAGAGAGTAGTCTTGGAAGACCTCATTGATTAGTAACAATAAAGCAAAGGAATATGCCTGTGGATATGTGGGGAAAGAGTCTTCTAGACCGAGAGGACACACGTGCAGAAGTCCTGAGGAGAAGAGTTGTTTGTGTTTCAGCATAGTATTATGAGGAATAGTGTTAATGCCTAGGATATTTCTTAGTACCTGAGTTTTTAAAAGCCCTTTTTTAATTCCTTTCTTCAGAGATTTTTTTTTTTATAAAATCAAACAAACTGAAAAGAAGAAAAAAAGTGAACAACCATATACTTACTACCTAGATTCAGCAATTAATATTTTATCCTATTTGCTTCACCTGTCACTTTTTTCTGAAACATTCCAAAGAATACTTGATATAATGGCATTTACCCATAAATATCTAGCATGAAACTCTAAAAATTATTGTTGTTCTTCTATGTATAACCACAATCTTATTATCACACTTAACAAAATTAACAGTAACTTGTTATATCATAGCGTAATCTCATAGCCAGTTCCTACTCCAATTTTCTCATCTTAAAATTATTTTCTATAGATGTTTTTTGTGAACCAAAATTTAGTTAAGGATTATGAATTTCATTTGGTGTGTTTCTTAAATGTCATAATGTCTTCTTTTCCCTCATGATAGTGCCTTTTAGATAAATGGGCCAGGGTTTCCATATTCTGGATTTGTCTGTTTCCTTTTGCTTTTGTCTGCCTTGCTCCTTTGTTCCCTTATGTTTCCTAAAAACTGGGAGTCAGATTGCCTAGCTCTATTAAACATTCTGGGTAAGAATACTTCACACTTCTGGTTCATTTGTATTTTATCTTATCCTAACGTGGAGGATGTCTGGTTTTCTCACATAATGATGCCACCTTTGATTACTGAATTAAGGTAAAGACAGTTAATTCTCTCCATCATGAGATGCATTTCCCTTATCCACTTAGCAGATAAACTGTAGGTAGAAATGCAAACAAAACCACTAGAGATACCAGTACTTACCCCCCAGAGTGGCTAAAAATTTAAGAAGTAACAATAGCAAGTGTTTGTAAGAAGGTAGAGTTACAAGAACTTTTGGTAGGAGTAAAAATTAGTACAATGAAAATTGGAAAAATATCTGGCAGTGCTTCCTAAAGGTGAGGCTACGTATATATCATGTGAACCAGCTGTTTCATTCCTACGCAGAAATGTGTATACACGTGCACCAAAAGACAGCTATAGTAATGTTCCTAGCAGTTAGTATTTATAATGGTCCAAAGCTGGAAATAACACATGTCCTTAAGCAATAGAGTGGATAAACACATACATGCATATGGTACATACTAGTATATTCATATAATGAGTTCATCATTGGAAAAGAATAAACTGCTTTTGAATGTAACATGAATATACCTCACAAATAGTGTTGAGCAAAAGAAGTGGTCACAGAAAGATTATAAGCTGTATATAATTCTATTATATAAATTTCAAACTGGCAAAATTTATAGATGGTGATGAAAGTCAGAATAGTGATTACCTTTGGGGGATGGTGATGACAGGGAGAGGCAAGGAGATGGCCTCTGGGTGTCCTGGTAATGTTCTGTATCTTAACCTGTGTGGTGATTATATAAGTGTTTCAGCTCTGTAAAAATTCATCAAACTATACACTTACAATTTGTGTTCTTCCTTTGTGGATATTGTATTTGAATAAAAATGTTTATTACCACAATATCTATGTATACTCCAAACAAATTTGGTTTGACTTTAATCATTATACATTTTAACCCCATTATTATTTCCACAGAAGTAATAAGTTGCTCACTTTGTAATATTAAAAAGATGAATATGTGATATCAAAGAACACACACACTTTAGAGTTATTGTATAGCTTTATTCTCATGCACAGTTACAGTCAAGAATGATTTATTAAAATAATCTAGTGGCCTAAAATTTCATGTTTTTAAGATGTGGTAGTTGGGTATTAGTGGAAAGAGATTACAATGGAATAATCTCAGTGGGTTAGATTTGGTATTCTTAAAATACCTGGGGCAAATTGTAGTTTTAAATGTTTTTAGCTAAATTTTAGCAGAATTATTATAGGATGAGATACTATTTTGAATATATCTGTGGAATATCTAAATAATTTTGATTGGTTCTGTTTATGATTAAGTTGTGTGTGTGTGTGTATTCCTTTTATATTGAGTTGGGACATGCTGTTATGTGTGAAATGTTGCAGACTTCAGTATAATATAATTGTGACAGGCAAGTGAGACTTCTAGTTGTTTTTTGCCTTTTTTTTTTCATTAGTATACACTATCTTTAGATAAAATATGCTTTGGATACTTTTCATAATGATTATGGAATTCCCTTTTTTGTTTTATTTAATTTTAAAACTGAAGTTCTAAAGATTTAGTTTCATTTTAATATCAAACAAGTAAAACATTTTTATTAAAATGCTTTGGTATATTTTTAGTCATGATTTTAAAAATGAATGTATTTCTAGGGAGTGCCAGTGGAATTTTTGGTCTTACATGATGTTGATTTAATAATATCCCGTGTGGAAAGTAATATGCACATTGAAGAAATACAAGAAGATGAAGATGAGGACATGACAAGTCCAGATATGGGTAATAAGTTTTGTGATGCTCCTTCCCCCTCCACCCCCTATTTGTGCTTGGCACCCATAAGATCAGTGAAATTTCAGTGAATTAACTTTCTCATAGAATGTTTTGACAGTCAAGACTATGAAATATGAAAATACCTGGAGAAACCTATTTTGAATAATATCTTACCAAGTTAATTTGGTAGAAAAGGTAAGGATGCTATATTTTGTTGAGTGTAATACATTTCATTGTTACATGCCAGGCTTCTAGCTTTCCACATCTGTGCCTTTATCTTCTAAATCGGTTCTTTCAGCCCTCCTGGTCTCTTCCATGTTTAGAAAAAATGACCTAGGAGCCACAACTTGGTATTTTACTTTTCTTTTTCCTATTAGGATATGAAATTCTAGTAAATATTGTTGGATTTGTAATTGTAAATAAATCTGATTATTAACAATTTGGGAGTAAATTTCAGTAACATTTAAAACTTCTTTTTAAACCCACTTCATTCCTTTTTATTGTACTTAGTGCTTATGTTTTTGAAGTATTCTGTAGTTTCAAGGCTATTCTCCTACACGTTATTTACTTTGATTGAGTTGGTTGATGTCCCCTTCATTTTGTAGATGAAGAATCTGTGGTTTAGCAGGGAAATGTTGGAAGAAGAGGACAAGAATGGATTAGAAAATAAGAAAGGGGGGCACCTGGGTGGCTCAGTGGGTTAAAGCCTCTGCTTTTGGCTCAGGTCATGATCTCAGGGTCCTGGGATTGAGCTGGAAGGAAATGAAAATATGTGAATAAGAAGGAAAAAATATAGTAAATAGGAAAATAGGCCTGTATTAATTTTGGTATTGAAGTTGTAACTTGTTAGTGTCATGGAATGTGGTGTTTTAAAGTTCCTTTAAGTTAGTAGAGTATAACTCTTATGTTTCAGATTTGAACACTAAGGGAGAGTTATGTGACTGACTAGAGTCATATGGCTGAAACCTGCGGAGATGCACTGTAATTCATATCTAATATTTTTATTTTATAGTATTAGAAATCATTTGAAAATAATACTCTCATTTGTAAATTGTCTTCCTCTATTCCTTTCTTTGTAATGTGTTATTATAAAGAATTATGAACTTAGCATAAAGTAGACAGGATAATAGGACAAATCTCCTTGTATCCATTACCTGGCCCCACCCAACCACCATCAATGCATGGCTATCCTGTTCCAGTCACTGCCCACCCCTTATTATTTTGTTGCGAATGCCAAATATAGAGTTTCATCCACAAAGATTTCCCTGTATATTTCAGAAATATAAGGATTCTCCTTTTAAAATGAACTTAATGAGCACTGGGTGTTGTATGCAACTGATGACTCACTGAATTCTACTTCAGAAACTAATAATAGAGTATATGTTAATTAAATGGAAATTAAATAAAAAATTGAAAAAATAAAAATAAAAAATGAGCATAATTGGGGCTTAGTTCGTCAAGTGTCCAATTCTTGATTTTGGCACAGGTCATGATCTCAGGGTCATGAGATCAAGCCCTGTGTTGGGCTCTTTTATGTCTTAGAGCCTTCATATATATTTTTCCTTTTGCCTAAGACATTTTTCTAAAAAGTTTGGATTCTCTAGCTGGAAGGCTTTGGCTCTCCAGATCTGAATCTCCTTATTACAATGTCTCAGGTACCATTTTCTTTCCTTAAACTGACACAATTTATAACTATGTGTTTATTCAGTGATGAGTTTATTGTCTGACTTTTCTGTAAATAGGAGCTCCACGTGGTCAGGGACTAAGTCTGTTTTGTTTACTGTTTTCCCTACTGTCCATCACAGTGCTTGTCATACAGTAGAATTTGTATTTATATAAGTTATGCATTTAAATATACATTAATTTATTTTTGAACATTTTAGATATTCAAGATGATGAAGTGGCAGAAACTGTTTACAGAGATAGGAAGAGACAGTTGCCTTTGGAACTCACAGTGGAACTGACAGAAGAGACGTTTAACACGACAGTAGTGGCTTCTGATAGCATAGTGCTTTTCTATGCTGGTTGTGAGTATGAGTCTTCAGAGTCAGGGAGTATTATGTATTAGAGGATTCAAAGTGGGTGGATTTTATTTTTGCATTCTGTATATTGCATGTTGTAGAATGACATAGTGTTCATATGTCCCAACTAGACTGCACATATTGAAAGATTTACTAATTTACTAATTTAGAAAAATTACCAATTCATGCTGATGTTTTTAATATATGAACAGTCTTATGGATCTGTAAGACATATACTCCTTTTAACTTCAAGAAAAAGCCCTGCAACTATTTTCCTTGCACTATGAGTGCAGAAAATTAGTTGCATTTAGAATCCTCTTAAATGATTGCATACTATTGGGTACCGTATACTAGAATATTTCTTATGAAGGAGTAACAGTTTTGGGAAACCCTATAAATTAGTATGTTTGTAAATGTATAGGTGCGGATGCTTTGGAGATACGCATGTTGCAGTATCTGTTGAATTTTTTATTTTAATGTAGGGCAAGCTGTATCCATGGCATTTCTGCAGTCCTATATCGATTTGGCAATTAAATTAAAAGGTATGTAATATGGTATGCATGCTTATTTTCTTGATTTTAAGCTATAGCTATTTGCAAAACCATCATGCTAAAGCTGAAGAAAACCACGTAAAATTTCACGTTTTATATTTGTGTCTCCAACATTACATTAATGAACCATAAGTTTCAGAAATGTTCAGAAGCATTCATCTTGGTTCTTTTCATGGAACTGTCTTAAGTAGTAGGTAGAGAGCCTATGTACTAAGTACTTGTGGCCACACAGTTAATCCAGTAATCATTTTGGCTAAATTCACTTAGCAAACATTTATTGAGTGCCTACTCTTGAGCCAGTTACTATTAAATATTAAATGAATACTAAATACCCTTAAACAAAAATGTGACAGATAAGACCCAATCTCACAGTCTAACCAAACATCTAAGATCTCAGTGTTATTAAAGCTGTTTAGTTAGCTCCTTATGGACTGGGATATTTCTTAATAGCCAAAGTTTTTTAACTGTTCTATGAAAACCTGATCCCAGGGGTAGGTAAATAAGAATTCAAGGAATAGACTTAAAGTCAAGAAATGGGCTTGAATTCAAAATACCTATACCATCGTTCTAGCAAAGACATAAGGAGAGGTAGGGAGGCATGTTAATAAGAGAGAGGTAATGATGGATTAGGATAATGTTTTATAATCATTTGAATAAGAATGCATCATGCTTCATATCTGTAATACGCCTTTTCCTACTGTTTTTCTTAGCTATTCTAATTAATTAGGCTTATTATTTTAGCTACTTTAGGAATTTATCCACCATTTAGTTTTTTGGGGCACTAGCTTACAGGTTCTTTCAATTTTTAGTAAGTTCTTTGTGGGTAGATACCATATCTTGTACTTAGTTCACTGGACTTGGCATATTGACTTACATTGTAGAATATTTGGGGTTTAATAATTGTTGAATAAATGAATAAGCTAATAGTATATAACTTATTTATATACTTGGGACTTTTTTGAACTGAAGAAATTAATTCCAGAAAGTCAGTCCTAAATATAACATGTTCTATGGTAATAAAAACATAAGAGATTTTAAAAATCACTTTGAACCATTTTTCCTCAGGTCATTTCTCAACCACATTTGATCCAACTTCTGATTTCTTCATTACCCAAGTGAAGAGGCGATTAAGTCTCAGATAATGTAATTCCTAATATATTTTTTAAAAATCCTGTTACTCTTTCAGATTCTCCTTCCTAGTTGCAATCTATGGAAAGATTTAAATTTATTTTTTTAGATTCTCCAGCCTCATTGGCAAAAAATTAGGAGAAGGAAAAAGGAAGGGAGGAAAAATATAAGCCATAATGAAGAAATAATTGGATAATGTCCCTGAATAATAGAATTATCCCCCAACCCAGCCCATTTGTCAATACCAAATGAAATGGAAACAGATTCCTTTACATTCTTCTCTATTAATGAACAAATAAAGAGACTCCCAGGCCCCTCAGTGCAAGGACTCTGAGTTGTATTTGTTTGTAGAATGAAAAAGCAGATAACCAACCCAAGACTTGATTTCCTTTTTCATTTAGGACGTTCTATATGAGTAACAATCCTTTTAGTAATTAGATAATCAGATAAAGGGACTGTTTTAGAAGTTCAGGGGGCTTAATGTAGAAACACATAGTATGGGTACGCTCTACTACCCCATACGTACTATGCCAAATTGGAAGACTATTGTAATACTTTGGGCATTGGGTCCTATAACTTTTCATGTTGACTTCGTGGGGAAAAGCCACTTCTTATCTAAGACGATGAAGAATATTTTATACTCAGTCACAAGGTGGCAGCAAATATCAAATTTTTATACCTATCCGTACCTAGTAGCTGTAGCTAAGAGAATCTGGGTTTTTTTGTTTTAAATCTTTAAATTAGGAACACCTTTGGAAATTCATGCATTGATCAGGTATCAGGGATGTAATACTGCAGACATCTTAGACTCTACTGGCAGATGAACATGGAAAAGGGACCCAAAAATAGAGCAGCAAAGGAGGTGGGAAAATAAGCCAGTTGGGGAAGGGGTTGCAAAAATCAAGGGAAGAGAGTGTCCAGTAGAAGCCATTCATGCTGATGAGAGGTTAAAAAAGAATGGGCTAAAAATATTGTTAAGTCTACACAACTGAGTTTTCTACATTAATATTTATAAAATGTGCATTTCCTGTTGTTTAGGCACATCCACTATGCTGCTTGCTAGAGTGAACTGTGCAGATTGGTCTGATTTATGTACTAAGCAAAATGTTACTGAATTTCCTGTTGTGAAGATGTATAAGGAAGGTGAGACCCCGGTGTCTTACACTGGAATGTTAGGAACTGAAGATCTCCTAAAATTTATCCAGCTGTGAGTATTCAGCTTCTCACTAAGACTTTTAAATTTTGAGATCTATAAACTTAATTCCCATACTTTGTAGACACACCTTGAATAGGTTAAGGAGTAAGGAAATGAGATCACAGGAGAAGGTGAAGAGAGCTTATTCCTTCACTTTGGGGGAGGTCGAGGTTGTGTTTAATGAGGGTTTTTTTTTTTTTAATTAGTATTTGTCTTTATTTTGTCAGATATTTACCCTGTGAAATATAGTGTTCACCAGTGTCAGTATGTTTTATTGTTTTTGCAACCTGAAAAGTATCCTTAAAAATTAATTTTGAATATAGCTATCTATTCATTCAGCAACAGGATTTCATGCCCAGTGAACATAACATCGGCCCAAGAAGCAGAAGAATATTTAAGTGGGGAATTACATAAAGACCTGATCTCCTACTCTAGTGTGTCGGTGCTGGGACTGTTTAGCCCAAACATGACAACAGGTAAGGAGTTAGGTAATAGTTAAAAACTTGATTGCTAGTTTTTAAAAAAATGAATTAATATCTTTTTCAATGATCGAGAACTCAAATTACAGAATTTTGAAATTAAACTTGAAGGAAAAAATCCAAGATTATTTAGTTGTTAAATTTATTTATTTATTTTTTTAAAAAAGATTTTATTTATTTATTTGACAGACAGAGGTCACAAGTAGGCAGAGAGGCAGGCAGAGAGAGAGAGAGGTGGAAGCAGTCTCCCCGTGGAGCAGAGAGCCCAATGTGGGGCTCAGTCCCGGGACCCTGGGATCATGACCCAAGCCCGAAGGCAGAGGCTTAACCCACTGAGCCACTCAGGCGCGCCCAAATTTATTTATTTATTTAAAGATTTAATTTATTTATTTATTAGAGAGAGAGAGAGAGAGAGAGAACATGAGGGGCAAGGTCAGAGGGAGAAGCAGTCTCCCTGCTGAGCAGGAAGCCCGATGCCGGACTCGATCCTAGGACTCGGGGATCATGACCTGAGCCAGAGGCAGTTGCTTAACCAGCTGAGCCACCCAGGTGCTCTAGCTGTTAAATTTTGATATAATTCTTTCCCTCTTTTCTCTGTGTAACTATGTATTGTATATTTGTATATATTTTAATGTAATCGGGCTAGTGCTGTGTATCTAGGTTAGTATCTTGCTGTTTTAATTTAATATTACATGGGTGCTTTTTTTCCCTATGATTAATATTCTTTAAAATCATCATGGCTATGTATTTGGATGCATATACCATAATTTATTTAACTGTTTACCAACAAATAAGATCTGTTGTTTCACTTTTTTCTTTTTGTTATAAAGAATTTTTTAATTTATGCATCTATCTGTGGAATTTAGACTATTTAATGGGTATAGATTCCCAGTAGGAGGATAACTTTATGTTTTCTATAAGCTGTGTGTTATATGTGTTACTCATTTTTTAAAAATGGGGTTTTAGTGCTTGTCTAAGGAATTACTATGAGATTTTTATGTATTAAGGATATTAGATTCTTGTTATTTTGTTTCAGTTATTTTCCCCCAGTTTGGTTGTTAGCTTTAATAATTTTGTATTTAGCAGTTTAAAGTTTGTTTTCAAATTTATTGATTTTGAGATTTATCCACTGATTTCAGTTATAGAAAATCTCTATCATCCTTATCAGTTAATAGTCACCTATATTTTCTTCTTGCTTTAATTTATATTTTTTATACTAATTTATATTATCTTCTTGCTTTGAATATTTTTTTTAAATTGTGATAAAATACATGTAACAAAATTTACCACCTTAACTGATTCAGCATATAGTTCACTAGTGTCAAATATATTTACATTGTTGTACAGCTAATCTCCAGAATTTTTTTCATTTTGCAAAACCAAAACCCTGTCCCTGTTCAGCAGCTCTCTGTTTCCCTATTTCCCTAGCCCCTGAAAGCCTCAATTCTACTTTATATCTCAGTGAGTCTGACTTGTTGTCTCTTATTGGCTGGCTTGCTACACTTAGCAGGATGTCTTTAAGATTGAGCCTTGTTGTATCATGTGTCAGAATTTCCTTCCCTTTAGGGGCCTATGGGTGGCACTGTTGGTTAAGCATCTGAGTCTCGATTTGGGCTTAAATCTTGATTTGGGGTCGTGAGATAAGGCTCTGAGTTTAGAGAGGCATCTGCTAGAGTTTCTCTTTTTCCCTCTGCCCCTCCCTACTCTCTCTCTCTCTTTCTTGCTCTCTCTTCTCTCTCTCTTTAAAATAAATAAATCTTTAAAAAAAGGAATTTCCTTCTTTTTAAGGGCTGAGTAAAATTACATTGTATGTATGTAAAACATTTTATTTATCCATTCATCTGTTGACTAACATTTGGGTTGTTTTCACCTCTTGGCTATTGTGCATAATGCTTCTGTGAACATGGGTGAACATACTGTTTTCCTTAGTGGCTGTACGATTTTATATTCCCACCACTAGTATACAAGTGTTCTGACTTCTCCACATCCTCACCAACATTGTTATTTTCTGGTTTTTTGATACTAGCCATGCTCATGGGTGTGAGGTTTTGATTTGATTGTGGTTTTGATTTTTACTTTCCTGATAAATAGTGATACTGAGCATCTTTTAATGTGCTTGTTGGACATTTGTATCTCTTCTTTGGAGAAGTGTCTATTCAAGTCCCATGCTCGTTTTTTAAGGAGGCTGTTGTTGTTGAGTTGCAGGAATTCTTTATTTATTCTGGAAATCAACCCCTTATAATATATATGAATTGCATATATTTTCTGTTCCATAGCATGCCTTTCTACTCTGTTGATTGTGTTCTTTGATTTTTTTTTCTTTTTTAAGTCTTTAACTATTTGGATATTTTTATGCATGGTATGAGGTTAGGGGCCAACTTTATTTTGTCTGAATAGTTAACAGTTGTCCTTTTTTCTTTTTTTTTTTTTTGATTCCACCATCACCATATTAAATCCATGTCTGTATTTGTGTGTGTCTCTGTGTATCTGTTTAAATATTTTCTATTTTATTCACTTTTATTTCCCTGTCAATACCTAATCTATTCATTTTTTTTTTAAAAAGATTTATTTATTTATTTGGGAGATAGAGAAAGCAAGGCGAGGAGCAGAAGGAGAGAGAGACAAGGCGGCTAGGTCCTGAGCACACAGCCCAACATGGGGCTCTATCCCAGGACCCAGAGATCATGACCTGAGCTGAAATCAAGAGTTGGACACTTAACTGACTGAGCCACCCAGGCACACCCCTCTAATCTATTAGTCTTATAATACATGTTGAAATATATAATTGGGTCAACTCTTTTGTTTGTCTTTTATACATTTTCTTACTTTTTTTTGCCTGTTGGCTCTTCCAGGTGAACTTTAATCATTTATATATATTGTCTAAACTTCTTTGTGTTTCTGTTGCTTGTTTTATGCTTTCTTTACTTAGTTTAGTCTACATGGAGAATGCTTCTTTTGGTTTTATTTTCCCCAGAGCCAGAGAAGATGTTCCTTTTTTTTTTTTTTTTAAAGATTTTATTTATTATTTGACAGAGACACACACATGGAGAGAGGGAACACAGTAGGGGGAGTGGGAGAGGGAGAAGCAGGCTTCTTGCCAGGCAGGGAGCCCGATGTGGGGCTCAATTCTGGGATCCTGGGATCATGACCTGAGCTGAAGGCAGGTGTTTAACAACTAAACCAGCCAGGCACCCCATAGAGAAGATATTCTTTAAAAAAAACAAACAAAAATATTAGAATATATAAAATTAAAGACCATTTTAAGGATTTTTGACTGCTTCTATGGAAGATGAAGATGCTTTTAATTTCTTATGTCATTTTTTTTTTTACTTTTTTCAATTTTATTTTTTATAAACATATATTTTTATCCCCAGGGGTACAGGTCTGTGAATCGCCAGGTTTACATACTTCACAGCACTCACCATAGCACATACCCTCCCCAATGTCCATAACCCCACCCCCCCAACCCCCCTCCTCCCATCAACCCTCAGTTTGTTTTGTGCGATTGAGAGTCACTTATGGTTTGTCTCCCTCTCAATCCCATCTTGTTTCATTTACTCTTCTCCTACCCCCTTAACCCCCCATGTTGCATCTCCACTTCTTCATATCAGGGAGATCATATGATAGTTGTCTTTCTCCGATGGACTTATTTCACTAAGCATGATACCCTCTAGTTCCATCCACGTCGTTGCAAATGGCAAGATTTCATTTCTTTTGATGGCTGCATAGTATTCTATTGTGTATATATACCACATCTTCTTTATCCATTCGTCTGTTGATGGACATCTAGGTTCTTTCCATAGTTTGGCTATTGTAGACATTGCTGCTATAAACATTCGGGTGCACATGCCCCTTTGGATCACTACATTTGTATCTTTAGGGTAAATACCCAGTAGTGCAATTGCTGGGTCATACGATAGTTCCATTTTCAACATTTTGAGGAACCTCCATGCTGTTTTCCAGAGTGGTTGCACCAGCTTGCATTCCCACTAACAGTGTAGGAGGGTTCCCCTTTCTCCGCATCCTCGCCAGCATCTGTCATTTCCTGACTTGTTAATTTTAGCCATTCTGACTGGTGTGAGGTGATATCTCATTGTGGTTTTGATTTGTATTTCCCTGATGCCGAGTGATGCGGAGCACTTTTTCATGTGTCTGTTGGCCATCTTGATGTCTTCTTTGCGGAAATGTCTGTTCATGTCCTCTGCCCATTTCTTGATTGGATTATTTGTTCTTTGGGTGTTGAGTTTGCTAAGTTCTTTATAGATTTTGGACACTAGCCCTTTATCTGATATGTCATTTGCAAATATCTTCCCCATTCTGTCAGTTGTCTTTTGGTTTTGTTAACTGTTTCCTTTGCTGTGCAAAAGCTTTTGATCTTGATAAAATCCCAATAGTTCATTTTTGCCCTTGCTTCCCTTGCCTTTGGTGATGTTTCTAGGAAGATGTTGCTGTGGCTGAGGTCGAAGAGGTTGCTGCCTGTGTTCTCCTCAAGGGTTTTGATGAATTCCTTTCTCACATTGAGGTCCTTCATCCATTTTGAGTCTATTTTCGTGTGTGGTGTAAGGAAATGATCCAATTTCATTTTTCTGCATGTGGCTGTCCAATTTTCCCAACACCATTTATTGAAGAGGCTGTCAATTTTCCATTGGACATTCTTTCCTGCTTTGTCGAAGATTAGTTGACCATAGAGTTGAGGGTCTATTTCTGGGCTCTCTATTCTGTTCCATTGATCTATGTGTCTGTTTTTGTGCCAGTACCATGCTGTCTTGATGATGACAGCTTTGTAATAGAGCTTGAAGTCCGGAATTGTGATGCCACCAACTTTGGCTTTCTTTTTCAATATTCTTTTGGCTATTCAAGGTCTTTTCTGGTT